>NW_028187188.1:81495-217510 GCF_003343005.1 Rhea americana | reverse complement strand
GTAGGAATGTTTGGAGTGCCTGCATGAAGTTTCACTGAGAATAAAGTTCTGGTTGTTTCAGTAGATGTAAAGTATTAAGTTTAGGCTTTGAATTTGTACATCTGTAAACACTGTCTCTTTTTAAAATGCAAAAGTTGAACTTTATGTAAGTAGTAAGTGACCATCAGAGTCAGTAGTTCTTAAATTGTAGTTACCGATGGAAGTGCGAAGATACAGATACAATGTCAGCTTGAGTGAGGAACATGGGCAGTAGAACTGGCCTAGCAGTTCTGAGGGGGTCCTTTGTATCTGTGTGCTCTACAAMAAAACACTGATTTAGGCAGTCTAAAGTTCAGGAATTTCCTTCCAAAGAAGCAGCTCATATTTTTAGTGTTAAGCTTCTTACATTCAAGTAGTTGAATGCAGTAGATTGGCTCTTTATTGTTAGACCTCTATTGCAGCTGAAGGTTGCAAGGACTATGAGAAATAATACGATGTTAAACTTTAGCTAAAGACTTACAATGGATTTAAAAAGAAATCTGCCTAGAAATATATTTGTATAAAATAGGGCTCTACTGGAATAATATCCTTGTCACAAAGGAAATATCATAAAACCATCTCTACTTATTCACATTTTACCTTGGTTATTTGACTCTTGGCAGCTTCTAGGATATGGACACACTGAACAGTTCTAGCCTTCCAGAAATGTTTATTTTAATTGGCTGATGGTCTAGATCTGTGTGCAAAATTAACTGCTTAAAGCCCAGGTCGCTTCCCACATGATGTAGTGGTTACAATATTGAAAATAGGAAGTCTAAATAATCCCTGCAGAGACTAAAGTACATACCAATGCCACTGCAAGACTTAATTAAAATCAGTCTTCAACCACTCATAAACACTATTAAATTAGATCTAGACAGATGGAACAAATTATTATTATCATTATGGGGAAAAGACACTATCATGAAAATGTACATTCTACCTTGTCTCAGCTCCATTTGTAAAATCTCATGTCGGTAGAAATCCCCAAGCTAAACTTTTCTGTAATAAATAATTTGTCAGTAAGAATTTATGGGATTACAAGAAAAGAACAAAAGATCTATTAAAAAAAAAAGCACAAAGAAAGGAGGATTAGATTTTTCCCAGTCATGTCAAAACAAATCATATCATTCATGCTACAATAATTGCTGCGTCAAACTCTCTCAAAATTTCAGGCAAACTTAGCAAAGGACTTTGAAAGAGAATATATGTAGAGGAATTACCTCCTTTCTTAACCAAGAAAACAAAATTAACTATTAAGGCCAAGATTTTTCAGATGACTGTGACTCTTTACTGTGTTAACTGCCTAAGGCAGATCTTGTTGCTGTTTTGCTTCAGAGTCCTTTTTAGATTGTGAATCTATACCAGAACAGAAAAACTACAAGATCTCCTATGTTACGCATTGACAGAATGAAGCCATGTRTAACTCTGAACAGTTGTTTAGGCTATCTAAGAAGTATAAAACCTTTAAACTATAGTAGTCTTATCCTTAGAAGAAATACTGGGAAATTGGGCTACTACAAATTTCAGCAAGAGGTTTAACTGTGCAGAGATGTATAGCATCATTATGGGAGAACAAGTGTGTGTGTGTGTGTGTGTGTGTCAATGTTTGTATGTTTGTGTGTGAATATATCTATGTATTAGGCAAAAATGAGTTTAAAGATGCTTTTTCTTTCACTTAGAGTTTTGGATAGATTCGGTCCTTCACTGTGAGCTCCGTAGCATAACAAAGAAACTGYATGTGGCTTGCTCTCGTGTAGTAGTTGGGCGCTGCGGTCAAGGTGCCCTTCAGCGGGAAGGGATGACGGATCGGTAATGTTCTCACTATCAGATCTGCTGCCGTGAAGTGCGCTCGTCAGGGGATGGCAGGAGACAGAGCGCACAGGGATACAGGTGCACCGTTTCCAGCATGATAGTAAGACAAATGCACCCATCGTCCCTGCTCCTCTGCTTTTCCTTAGCCATTAGCATGACAGTGCTGTAATTGATTACCTGACATAGGACCTGTTTCAAAATTTTTCTCTTTTCTGAAGCTGTCCTTTCAGCTTTTAAACACTGTATGGTTATCTACAGYGTCAATACATCTGTCTTCCTAGTTCAATCCATGCTATACTTGTAGTGGCAGAAAATTATACACGCTTGTAGCAAAAGRAGGTAATATTTTGGTTTGATAGCTCTGTTAAAAGCTATGCTTGGCAATGGTCGGTTATGTAATAATAGTTAAGGTCAGGAAGATATTTATCAGGATAAGGAGAAATGTCAATATAATTTAACTCATCAATTTACTGTAGCAACATACTTTGCATGCTAAAGCTCTTTATTTTACTTAAATGTTTCCCTCTGGATGCACTATCCAAATTGAAAAAGAAGAGTTCACTAGTTCTGCTTCACATGATGCTGCATATCATAGATCATCACTATGCATTAAACAAATTAAATGCAGTGGACTTGAGAGCAATCCATAACACAATGTGCAGATTATGAAAARCTCATTTTACTTCCATTGTAATATATGTTTGAAAAATACTGAATCCTTCAGAAACTACTGGGAAATATTTTTGAATTTAATTAAGTTTTTAGGATTTACTTTATAACAATTCATCAACACAACACATCTGGGAATATACTAGGAGAATCATTGGAAAGGATTTCAGTAATCTACACAAAATATAAATGCTTTTCTTYGTTCAGTAATGTATTTTCCTACTTTGACAGGTGTTACTCAACTGCGAGTATTTCTGAAAATATGTTTGGCTTTCAACTGGAGAATAGCATTATTTACTACTCTTTTTARTATAATGCTTTCTATCATAAGGCAAGCTGGAAAATACTTTCTTAGCCCATTAGCTTACKGGTAGCGCCTGTTTTATGGGCAAAGATGGCCATTTAAGCCATGAAATGCAAGATGTTGAGACAGACTTGCACTCAGCAAATCATTTTCTGAATGTATTAGGGAATTTTGTTTGTTTCTATTCCTGGGACATCCTCCAGTGAATTCAAAGATAGAYAATGTAGATTTAGCTTTAAGACTTTTTACTTCTAATTTAAATTGGATAAACAAAAGAAAATCCTACATCAAAAGCCAACTTTTAATAGGGTGCAGACAGAAGAATCTCTAGGTTCCCATCTTTTAAATGTATATTTATGATTTTATTAAACTGTTCACGTGCTGAAATTTCTCAGGGTTGTTCAATTCTTTTCTTTTTYTCCTCTGTTCCTCTTTAAGAAATAGAAAATTGCTATCACAAGCTTGCAGTAATCAGCATGAGAAAGAGGAGATAATGTTTAGAAGAACTTTCACCACAAAGATGATACTATGATAATTTCCTATACTCAGAAATATCTACATCCAGTCAAAGGGATCTTGGCTTAAGTATTTTGTATTGTATATACTCCCAAGCATTACAGTGGATGAAATTTTCAGAGGAAGATAGAATTCATAATTGTGCATTTAATGAAATTCTTAATATTGCTAATGATACTTTTAAAAATTTTTCAAAGAGATGCATGAACCTTGATCACGGATGGCTTGATTTATGACCATAATCGTATTTATAGTGCTTGTTAGTCRTTCAGAATTGTTTGTTTGGGCAAACTGTTAATGTCGAACTAGTATAATTTTATTGATGTATTTCTTTCTTTCATTATAGTAGTGCCTGCAAGCACTGCTATAGTTAGAGTTATATTAGCATTCTGTTCTAAATCCCATATTTTAAGGATTTATAAATTAGCAGTAAAAACTTGCTTCAAGCTAAATCTTGATATACGAAGTGTGAAACATATGTATTTTTGGAAAAGCTTCAGAAGACCAGATATAYCTGCCTTTTATTTTTTTTCTGCACAAGACACTTTTGTGTTTGAGAAGGAAACAGCAGCAAGACTTGGAAGATAAGTATCAGCAAAGTATTCTTGTGCATATGGAGTTGAAAAACTGGTTTTCAGCTTTAAAAGGAAGAAAGATTACCTTAGTCTAAATCCTTAACTTAGCCCTTTTAAAGTATTTTTATTTAAGAATTGAAGGGGATAGTGCTAACCATTGTGTTTTACTACTGATTAATATTTTGCTAGGTTTCAAAATCTTTGACTTTGTTTTAGGGCCTGTATTATGTCCCTTTTTTGTCATTTGAACAATGTGTCTAAGACTGTTTTTGATGGTTATTCAAAAAGGGTTGTGGCAGGCTTGCAGTTGCGGAATTTAACAGTTTCATTCAAGTGCTGCCATCTGAAAAGGTGGATTTGAAGGCATAAAAATGCCCTTTTATTCAAAAGGTTCAGCATCCGGGCAGAGCTGTGATTGACAGCTATGGGAATAAATCTGTATAAGTAGAAAGAGTACGAAAACTGTAATGTAGTGCCGCGTGACACACGTTCTTGAGCTTTGTGTGGGAGGAGAAAATACCAAATTCTGCCAAGTTTTGCACTTTTGATTAAATTCTGTTATACAAGATATACCTCAGAGGACATGAATTCATGAAACATGTTGAATGAATTTACAYGTTTCATTTCTTTGTGATGTTTTGTAGCTTATCAGATTCATGCTAATAGTATCTCTCATGTTAATTAGCCATTTCAAAATACTGTATATCTTAGTATGAGGAACTTGGTTAAAGCAGGGATTGCTTTTCAGAGTGGAAGAGGATTTTGTCTTATTTCCATACTCAAGATACTTCTTTTGCTGGGACAACAGCCCTGACACGCATCCTTTTTGATGTCTCTGAATTATTTTACTACTCTCAGTTGGTTTGCTTCATTTTTAAGGTGTTCTGGAAGATGATTGACAACAGCAGTGTGATGGCCTGCAGTGGTTGTCTCAGTGATTTGCAGAGTGAATGTGCTAAACTTAYTGAAGCAGGTTGTTTGGTTTTTTAATTTGCTCTGTCTCCAAATTATCCCTGTGTTTTGGGATGCCTTCTTTCACTCTCCTGGTACTATTGTCAGCACTAAACGCTCAACAGGCCAAATTTTATAGCGGCTTCATCTCTTGCRGTGTGTGGTTCAGGCGCGGTGTGATCCTTTGTTAGGAGGACTCCCTTTTCTGTAGGTAACATCACCTATAGTCTGACATTCTGTCCTTAAGGCCACCTAAAAGGAGAGAGAAAGTGGCATAGTGTGTGCAGGAAGTATGGTAGGAAATATGAATGGTGAAGTCCAGTGTCATTCCTAATTTTGCTTCCAGTGCAATCCAGCCCTCGTAATACCCACTTGCAAGGTTGTGTAGGTCACTGTGAATAGTCCTGTGAAGTGTTTACACGACCAGGTCGCAGTTTCTGTGATTCCCTTGTGCATTTCCCGCATCTGTTTTGGCTGTGATATGGTCTCAGAATGCAAGCAGGCTGGCTCCAGGGCCATAGTGGGCATGTGGCTCTAAGGAAATGTGGCTTAAAGCTGTTTTCCACGCTCTCACAGACTTACATATGCACTCTTCTTGTATACTGAGTGTCAAGCAGAAACTTTGGTTATACCTGTAGTAACTTCAGACAATAGTCTTAATATGCATAGTAGATTGGTTAAATGGTTCCTTTTATTCCTAGCTGAAAAAGCAATAGCAACTCCYGAGAAAGAAGCCTGCATCACGTGGAGCAAGTTTCTTTTCTGTTTTGTTATTGTCTGTGTGCCTGCTGTTTGGAATGTGTAAAATGATTCTGACAAGCTTGATATGTGCCAAAAAGCCAGCATGCCCACTGGTGGGAAGATTATCATCACCCAGAGACAATAAAAAGCTTCTAGAAAAGTGCCTCTAATGATGGCTGCTTTTCTGGCACTGACAGGGCTTTCTATTTATTTTAGCAGCACCCGCTAGTGCTCTTGTAGCTAAAGGCCTGTTAGCATTTTCATTAGAAATTCATTTCAGGACTTTATAACTCAGCTGGAAAACTTGTTTTGATCTGAGGAGCAGCACAAAAGACTCTTATAGAGACTGGTTTTTATTTTCTTAATTTTTTTGCATTGAGCAAAGTTAGATGTTTAGCCAACAATAAATGGAGGCAAACAAAATGTTAACTACCAGGAATTCTACTCAGGCAAACATGAGGTTTTAGTACCACCATTGGAAAACTAGTACAGTGTATAATAAGTACTTGTTGAATCAGGACTGGTTTTGTGGTATTTTACTCCATAGAAATTATAAATAATGTAAATGATGTGCTAAAAGGCACAAGCATGCAACATTTGCTTACTTTTTCACCCCAAAGTCATGTATGACTATTACTTTAGTAGTTATAATTTCTGATTTATTTTTTAGATTAATATAATCACTGTTCATATTAATAACTGCATTTCATTTGAGTTTGTGACTGACCACCTTGTTCATCACATATGTTATCTCAAATGACTTGATTTTTTTTCATATTTGCTGTCACTTGGAAGTAAACATATACATGATTTTGGAACTCCTTTAATTTCAAATACATCATTAATATTATACTTCTGTAAAACAGATAATATTCAGATACTATTTATTCTTAAAATCAATTGAAATTGGTACCATTTATTTAGTTAATGCTCAAGGAGATAGAATTTTACGTATGATTCTATTTGCTGTAGAAAAACAGCTGCATGAAAGTAGTTTTAAATTAGAACTCGTATTTAGAAACAAAAGAACGTAAAAACGTTTTGAGAGAGAATCTGACTCTTTAAAGTATTTTTGAAATCTTAAGTGTCCAAACTAACATGTTTCTCAGCATGTTTGAGAAGATTATCTTAAAAGAGAGAAGACAAGTTTAATTTTTTTAAGTGTGTTGTACCACCTGTACTGAAATGGTCATGCATCGATGGGTCCCACATGGTGCTGCAAACTTCTTAAACATCTGTTTTTAAAGCAGTTGATATGTCCATCRCATTTGTGTTGTTTCTGTTACATTCCTAAACGATGACTGCAGTATTTGGAAGATGGCCCTGGAGACTTGATTCCACCGTTCTTGTGTGTGAGCCTGTGGTGGGGGTTAAAAATCCCTGTATGGACCTTGAGCTGGGTGAGTTTGCTRATTACTTCCCTGACAGCAAGCAATGTCCCTTTCAAACTACTACCTTCACCACCTATTGGTCTTCAAGGAGAATTATAATTATCATGCTTTCTGAGGAATGAGGATGCATAGTATTTTGTAGTAGTGAAGCTCTCRAGGCAAATTCCTGGAAGGCGCATTCTTTAGTTTTAATTAAAAGTGTGGAGAGATTAATCATTTTCAAGAGGCACCAATATAATGGTGTGCTCTAACCTCCTCTCCATTACAGGCCCCAGAATTTTGCAGTAATGTGTCCTCCTTTTAACTTCTGGCTGAGGAAAATGTGCATCTCAATTTGAAGTCTGTTTTAAAAGAATAGTTCACATATATCTCTGAATAAATGATTCTAGTTGTTAATTATCTTCACCGTTAAAACACTTAGTTCATTTTCAATCTAATTTATTTAGTTTATTTTTGGCCTTTAGACCTTACCATATCTTTACCTACTGGTATCAGAAATCTGATTCCTACTAAAATACTAACAGACCCTGACCAAATCACGTCTTAAGTTTTCCCCTACAGTAAATGCAATTGAGTTTACTAACCTTCCCATTGTGAGAGGTATACTCTGTGGATTTTTTAGTGTATATTTTGAACAAAACTAAATTAAAAATTTTAAGATAAGTTATATATATTGTTTGGAAGTTATACATATTGTTTGGAATGTGAGAAATGTAAAAATCAATGTTTACATATTTTAAATATAATTTGTTTTGCTGACTTGATTATATTTTATCTGGAGGTGTTTGTGAGTGAGGAGGAAAACAAATATAACGGTGTTATTTATTATAATCAGTTCTTAAAAAGGCACTCCCATGTCTGGTTTAGAATTTGGATCTTGATTAATATCATTAACSGAGGCTGCACAATGGCTGGGACAGAAGCATGGCAGGTAGCTAAGGTCTGAGATATTACAGAAGACCRGAAATCTGGCTATAGGAGAGAGGTTCTGTTCTATAATATCTTTTCAGATTACAAATCAAAAAAAGAACAGTCTTTGAACATTTTACTACAAACATTTGCTTCAAAGTATATATTTTCAGATTCTTTCCTCTCGGATCACAATTAATGTGGAAACTGAGACCTAGGAAAGCTGTTCAATTACAGTACGTTTCTTAAAARTATTCCAATCAGTCCTGGTAGATATGGTAAAAATGCTCAGACTAAAACTGGCCATATGCAGGTGCTAAAATTGCAGTTCTTTGGTAAGTGCTGTTGGGAACTTTAATGATCCAAAATAACTTTAGAATTACATTTCTCTCTCTTACTGCAGCAATAATGTTTCAGCCCGTAAAGCCATTTAAAAGATGGGTCCAGCAGTAATTCAGTGCCCCTTTTTGAGTTACTAACATCACTTTCTTCAAGGATAAAACTTTTGACTGTCATTTTAAACACTGAATAAGTTTACTTCTTGTTGACTTGTAAAATTTRACATATAAGATCAAAACCTGAAGTAGGAGCTGGTTGCAGTCATTTCCAGTCTTGATCCTTAAAATCTACACAGCTGGGGAAGTATGTTTTCAACCTCAAAAAACTTGGTTTCAATTTTTGATATGCTACAAAATACAAACAGGTGTGTGCGTGAAAAGAAGAAAAGAGAAGGTAAGAACCAAACTACAAATAAGGCAGATTGATAATACAAGATGAATAATTGTAAAGGCAACATCACATCTAAGTATTCTTAAAAGAAAATGACAAATTATTTTTCTATAGGACATTGACCTTCTCCACTGGCATTGAGTTTTGTTTCTTTCCTGTTGGGGAAAACACTTGGACCTTTTTTTTTTTTTTTTTTTTTTTTTTTTTTTTTTTTTTTTTTTTTTTTTTTTTTTTTTTTTTTAAAAAAAAAATACTTTTCTGTGCATGTTTCCACCATGTCAAATATCACAGTGAGCTGAATGCAGAGGAAGTTGCAACTTCTGCTCAGGTCTAGAAGTAACCTGTGTTTTACTACTTAAAACCTGCAGAGTAAGGTTTGCCCAAATTACACTGCTGGTAACAGTAAACAATTTTGTTGATGCACAAAATGAGACACAATGCAATTTGCTCAGTCTTGATTTTGTTGATAGGCAGCTCTAGTGCTAATAAAAAGTAAGATCAACTTACTTTTGACAATAAAAGAAACAGATATGAGCTTTAATAAACACACAGAATGCATATGTTGACCTAAAAGGTTGATTGTTTATTATAGTCCTTTTCACAGTTAAAAGGTCRTTCAGTGTTGTGACCCTGTAATTAAAAGTACAAAGAACTGATAATATCTGCAGATTTCTATTCCATCATCTTTGTAAATAGAACATTTCAYCTGAAATGTAACTACATACACCAGATCTCCTTGGAGGTAGAAGACTTTTTTTTTTTCCGTCTTGCTTACAGCAGCAGAATCTGAAATAACGTGAAATGTTCTTATTACTTTAAGTTGTTGCCTTAATGGGAAGAGCACAGCTGTAGCATTTTGTACATGCTGTAGCATTAAAAAAAAAACAAATTGGCCACTTTATTGTTTTTTTCTATCATATTCTGAAATGTTTCTCTCAATCTTTGTATGTTTTTTCAATATTATTTCAGTTTTTTAAAGAATGTAAATCGTGGGATAACTATTATAGTTGAAAAGAATCCCTGTGAACCTACAGTATAATGTATTATATTATTCTATCATAAAATATAGCATATTTTATAATATTTATATTATATATTAATTTTTTATTATATTTATATATAATAAAATACATTTTTTATAATATATAAAAGTTTATACTATAGCATAGAAATAGAATAGAAATCAGCTTGGAGTATACTTAAATTGTTAATAGATAACTTGCAGGATGACGCAGCTTAGTCCTTAGGTATGTAAATACTCTTTGCAATGACTAGCATCTTCGATTCCTCTTATCTATTTGATTTAATTAAATATACTCACCTGTTCCATATAGTTTCCAAATATCAACAAGTGTCAATGTTGCTAAGTACTAGAAACTGAACAGTAGCTCCAAGAAATGTTTCCCTATTCAGATCAACTTTAGTGGTATGTGTAGTTTTATAAACTTCAAGACAAGTGAAGTGATCTACTGGAATTACACAGCTGTTTAATGAAAGAGTTAAGCATGAAATCCACTTTTCATCTCRCATTTTTTTTAAAAAAGGATTTCTTTTTGATTTTCTGCGTAAATGTGACTGTTCAGTAGGATGTCTTCTATCTCTTGGTTGGAKTTAAAAAAAAATAATTAAAAACTTAACATGTGCATGTTTTGGAACCTAATGAAATTGTGTGCTCTTAACCCTACGCAACACTTGTTTCTTTTCCTTTGTAATAGATATTCAATCATATTCATCTCTGTATTAATCTGCCTTTATCACTGCTGATTTTCTTTATAACATGGGATTTGATTTTGTATTCTGTTCTTCTGTTCTTAAATTCATCACCTTAAATCAGAAGGCTTAGGAAGTACAGTATTAAAGGGTCTTTATTAATGAAAGCTGTCTTACTAACTCTCTGATACCTATTCATCACTGAATTCTATAACTACTTAATTGCTTTAAGTGTCAGAGTTCGTTAGTTGTAATAGAAAATAGCTTAAGTCTACTCAAGCCCTTCATTTATGTGAAAATTGTTTTTTAATTATATAAACCTGTATTTACCGTAAGGAACAACTATTTCAATGTCTTTCTGGCACAAACATACCAAGATACCCTCAAAAGAACTCTCTAGCTCCATTTACACCTTGGCTAGTGCAGCTGCCATCTGAAGATGCTGCTGGCTTAGCCCTCAGAAGGTATCTCTTTTAAGTATGTAACTGTAATATGATACTGTCATTGTGAATAACAGGCCATAAGCTTTTTACTGAGTTTGCAGAACATTAGGACTGAGGCCTGTCAGGCTTGCTCTGTGTGAACTTCTCTAGACCTCCTTGCAATTTTATTTTACTTGGTTTAGCTAAGATAGCAATTTCTCTAATTTAAACCAAGTGTCTATGGCTAATTTGTTTTATCTTTGTATCTTTTTTATAGTACAACCATAGTTTCATACAGACATCATAACAAGCAATTTTTCTTTGCAGAAGGAGATATTTATAACTCTTAATGTAACAGTGTAGTGTAGAGAAATACAGGCCTGGTATGATAGCAGAGGCCTCGACAAACAGAAACAGTGGATATAATATAGAGTACAGTGTGGGGTGMTAAAAGATGTGGACTTGGTACTGGAGACCCCACAGCTATAAACAAATGACCAATGGTCAGTTAAAGAAACGCAGACCTGGAACTGGACAAAATTGGGTTTAGGGATAACAGAACAAAGGAATAGTATCTAGCATATGTAGATACTGTATGTAGTAAATTTGGATGTAATGTGGAACTGCAGACCAATGAAGAAAGAGCAAGATATAAAAGATACTGAGCTGGGCTTCAGGCTTTTATTCAAACTAATCTGATCTATACCAATGTGAAAGACTGACTGAGGTTTTCAAAATCTAAATCTAAAGTTAGCTAGGTGACACTTAGCACGTGATAAGCTCTCTGAATTTCTCCAGAAATGTTTGCAAATTCTTATTAACTAAGATGAGAGCTTCCTGCTATTACAGTTGTGGTTCAAGTAATACACAGACTATCCAGCTAGAGAGACATATTTAGTCATTCTGTTGAAGTGAATTCGTTAACTCTGTTCTTCATTTATAGTTAGCGGGGCTGCTGTTGCTTCAATTGTCTTTGGGTTTTCTAGTCTGGAGATGCTAGGAATTTAAATAAATCACYGTAAAAGCCACCTGGGAGAATGCACAATAGTATTCTCTTAATGCCTGCCATTGTGTTAAYTGACTTTTAGGAAGACAGTCTGCCCTAGAGAAAGCTGTTGATACAAAGTGTGGATTTTTGAGAGGTTAAATTGGATGAAAAGCTGCTGTCAAAGATTTGTAAAGCTGACAGTGATAGAAATCACTGCTGAGCAGAGACACCTCTGACTAACAGAATACATATTGACCACCTATCGATGGCGTCACTTTTGACGCCACTAGCTGGGGACGATGCGGAACTGCGTTACTCGACAGGGAGCCCTGTGAGGCCCAAGAACGCGCCCACGTTCATGTAGTGTCTTTGTAGAGTGACATAAAGGCAATGTGATTGACTTAATTGTTTGGATTTAGATGCCCTTGGCCTTGTGCAGCTGTACAAGGAGAGAAAATGTGTTGCATCAACCACATGTCCACGTGCAAGGACAAGTTAACCAATAATAAGCACCAGTTATTCTTGTGCATTTGGTACAGGCGATGCACAATTTATTAATGTGATCTCTCTTGCTGGTGATACACAAAAGTACCAGCTTCCTAACAGTAAGTGTGTCCTTGCTTTCTAGAATACTGTTGTAGGTAAGAATAGTGTGATGTGATTGGCAGAGTATTTATTTAGATTTTTTTTCTTAAATAAGAGCAATTAAAATATTTTTGTTGCAAGACCAGACGTGCTAAAAGTAGAAATAAGGTTGATTGCTTTGTTTGTTGAATTCATGCCAATGCCTGCTATGGTGTTTCTATGATATAGACCTAGCTCTCGTTTAGAGGCTCTCTCCACACTCGTGCTTGTAACATCAAAAGTTATTAGAACCTTAGTCCTAGGAGACTTGAATTTCCTCAGTTTGGCCCAGCTGAACATAAAGTCCCTTTCTCAGGTTTAATTACTAAGTCRTATTCTTCCATCTAAGTCCATTAATCTCCTCACTTAATTGAATTTTGCAAAAGAGGCTAACATGCTGCTTACAGTGGCTACACTTTCTGAATAATTGGCTGMATAATTACAGTTTTGCCCAGTTCTTCCCTGAGCAACCTCCACATTATTAGTAATTCTGTGTGTCCTTATGTGTCCTAATAAAACTATGAAGAGAKAAATTCAAGAACTGTGCCAAAAAGGAGACTATAAATATGATTCTGTAACTTAGTGACTGGACCAYGCATGTAGGAAAGAGAAGTCCTGCAGTTGACTTCCTGGTCTCAGGACTGTGTACGAATTTCATGCTGGGAATGGTTAATGTAAAGAATGGAAGCAATGGGTAAGCTGTTCTGTCAGCAGTRCATGGGTAATGCATTTAGAATCAACCATGATGTCACTTCGGTACAGCACTGTATTTTGCAAATTAGACATACCCATAGCTTTTTAAAGTTGTGTCTGAACTCATCAATGAAATGGTAAAGGAATGCTGGAGCTAGCTGCAGTTTTCATTTCTAGGATATTGAAAACCATGTACTAAATGCTCTTGAGAGGTAGTTCAGATGCAGTGTCCTGCTAATATTGCTGCAGTACTTTCTGCACAGCACTGCTTTACTTTGCATTGTCAAAGAACCTTACTGGGCTCTGTGGGCTCTGTGTAAGTATTCCCAAGGAGCCAGTCCTGAGGATTACTAATGACCCTCATTCTTTATTGACTTCAGCATAGATTCATTACTGGTTTAATATCYGTTGTGGGCAAGTTAGAACATTTTAATAACCTATTTCTGTATTTTTCCTCAATTAAATCATTTCAWGAAACATTTTCAGGTATTTTGGAARATTTGCCATACCACAGATGGCTTGCTTTTGACAAGTGTGTTTTCCTTAGAGAAAACATGAAATTGGATGTGATGTTTTCAAACATATACAATTCCTCGCCTCCTTCTGTTTTTCCTTCTTTTTCCAATTTCTCAATGACTTGAAAATAGTTAAAAATTCTACAATCTTGAACAAYTTAATAAGAAAATAGATGTTTTTCTACTAATCATTTCTAAAGGTTCTTCTTTTTTTAAGTCATAAACTGTCTTAAAAATAGACATCAAGTGATTTTCTTTCAATACAAGTTCATGCTGTTTTTTTTTTTTACAGGAAGATAAAGTTGACTCGCTTTCACCATTATCATTTATAATTTTGGAGGTTGATAGAAGTAGATGTGGTTCATTATTATATGTGACCAAAGCCAGGGAAAAATGAATGGGTAAAGGAGAGATGTATTATCTGGTGAACTTTTTTTTTTTTTTTTTTTTTTTTTTTTTTTTTTTTTTTTTTTTTTTTTTTTTTTTTTTTTTTTTTTTTTTTTAAGATTAGTCTGTAATTTCTCAGTACCACATCAGTTTTTCTGTGTTGATTCAAGTAAACCATAAAATAGTAGTACTGTATTCAATATTCGCCATTTGTTTCGTGACAAATATTTTTTCCATTCCTTTTAAAGTGTAGAAGAAAATACTGAATAAAAAAAGGCAATTGATTTGCAGATTGAAAGACGTCAGTGATTTTTACTGTTTTGACACAACACTACTTTAGATACAAAGCATTCCGGAAAATATCTTTTGTTTTTGTTTTTAATTTTAGGATGCCTTTTTGAAGGGTATGTAATGTTTTGGAAAGCTAACTTTGATTTGTTTGCAATACTACTGTGCTGACTTCTGCCATGATGATTTACATCCCGAAATATAATAGGTCAAGTAATCAAGGGGATAATGAACTGGTAAATAAGAATGYCTTAAACTATTTGCTTAGAAGAGCGATGTATGGAACATGTGCAAAAACATGCCTGTAAGGAGGAAAATACTGCGAGTGATGCAATTTATAAAATATTTTCCTGTTATATGTGTGCTTTGCATGGATGTATATGACAAAATAAGATTCCAACAAACATGGATGTCTGTCAGTTTGCAGAAATGTGGCATCATATGGAATACTTTAAAAGGCACTGAATTTGCATTTCATGTAAATAGGAGCCTTTTAAAAAAATCCATGAGATGTAGCAGCTCTTTAACTTAATCCTGTGCCAATACCCTCATCCTAGCCTTTGTGTTTTTATATTTYCTTCGTTCTTTATTGCAAAATATATTTGCAAGAAAATATATGATTTGTAGCTTCTGCTGCTTAGTCCCTATCTGAAGAGCCCTCAATGTATGATATCAGTGTAATTTCCATAAGAATAAATGGTAACATCCAAAGGAAGGATATTGGATTAAGCAGAGAGAGAAATCAGGACAAACACATTGGTAAGGAGATGCTGTTAAATTTCTCCTCCTCTGCACTTCTGTTCTTAAAGAAACTTTCAAATTCCTGTAACTGTCCTCTGTTGTCCATAAGAAAGCCATTGATCTGCAGCCAAAACAAACTTAAAACCACAGTTTGACCCCTGRAAAAACTTTTCTAGTTCTCAGACTTTCAGGGAAAAATAAGGTTGCCATCTCCTCACTTTTCATGTATGTGTACATCTGTCCTGTGTCTTCTGTGACGAACAGCGCAGAAGTCATTTATGTGAATTTTTTTTCTGTTAATAGACATGATTCTGCAAGTGATTGCCCATGAAGGCTTTGTCAAACTCCATTCMTCTCTGTGTAGTAGTACAGTAATGCTCTAAATCATGTTTCTGAGGCAAGAAGGCTACTGTAGCTCTTCTTTCAGAAGATGTTTTGCCTTCCAAGAATATAAAGGGATATAGGCTGYTCTTGTGGTGTGTCAGTCCATCATAAAGGCAAAATAAATGTTATAACATACTAAGCAAGCACAGCAAATACTGCCTTTAGAGAGACAGTGGAGGCCAGAAAAACCTGCCCTCTACTGATTTTTTTCAATAAAAAGGAGTTCATCTCTTGTTAGTGTCTAGTGGTTGCTTAAGGAGAAGTCAACCATGTTGTACTTTGCAAAAAGAAGCTGGGAAGGTTCTTATGTGCCTGGTAATTTTTGTTTCTATTAATCATGAATTAATTTAAATTTAACCATTATTTTAAGTTCTCAGGTTTAAAAAAGGATGGCATTCTTATACAGTCTTGGTTTTAATTTTTGAGCTTTTTTCAGGTAGTTTTACTTTCTAAAGGAGATCGTGCAGTTCATCTGATTGCTAAATCTGCAGCAATATCCTCTCATTTGTCAGGATTAATCTTGAAAAAAGTCAAGCTAATCTTTGGGATTGGTGTATGTAGATTTTTTTTTTTCAGATGCTCACCTGAAAAAGGAGCCATAATTTTTCAGAGTTGAAATGAGTCCCAAGTACCTTTTATCTTAAAGTGTAGTCAGTACATGATTCCTGTAATGTGGTATTGTGGACCTCTGTGCCACTCAGAAAAGCAGCAAATATTGAATAAAACATTCAAACTTAAAAGATGGAGGAGACTTAGACACTGTTGTGGTACATTTTCTGAAGAACTTTTATTTGTTTGGGATTTTTTTTTGCTTGTTTGTTTCCTTTTTCTATACAATTTTTTAGTGGAAAGATATTCCTATTGTAAATTGGATTTGGGTTCAGAAGTTTCTTGAGCTCTTTTATTTGTAAAGCTCTTTTGCTTTCTCAGCCTTCCAACAATGTTTAGGTGCAATGGGTCGTTATAGGTATTTAGTGAGCCCCATGTGAACCATAAAATATCARTAACTGACTCCCATAGTAATCTCTGCTATTTATTTTGGAAGATGTTAGTCAGACTTAGAGACATGGAACTAGGGAGGATCCTACGTACCCTTCTGGAACTGGACTGGACTGTGATTTTTAATGACTGAAAAAAGGAACTTTAAAATCTTTCCRGTGAGAAAGGCAGTTCAATTTCAAAACTGTGTGAAGAAGTAATAAAATTAAATGAATGAAGTCTGATTACATGTGTTTCAGTACCAGGCAGCCTCAAGATTTATTTCATAGGAGCTGTGGCAGTTTTGAAGGCTTGTCTAGTGAGGTTCTATTAATGATTTCCATAAGCACTTTGAGCACTTAATGCTTTTGCACAGTAATACTTCAGAGATGAAGAATGTGGTCACAGACTCACTTAGGGAAAGCAGTTTTACTGTGAAAGTAGTCACAGTTTGCTAGAATGAGGTTCTGTCTTCAGTCAATTTATTTTCTCACATTGATGCTTTTCACCATCTTTCACTGAAATWTATGGATCTTCCTTCAAATCGTTGCTTGTATACCTGTTCCACTATTGGTATATGTGCACAGCAATTTATCTGAACCCAGAGTCTTCACCCAGCAAATGTGCTCAGAGACATTAGTGTTCTACAGGGCAGAATTCATCAGCTGAACCTAACTTTTTTTCTCAACTATCTTTTGGCTATCTACTCAAAATGTAGCTTCACATTGTCTGAATTTAAGAAATGTAGTTTTCTTTGTGTGTTTAGTAAATTATCGATAGATGCTGTTGTCCTTGTAAAACCTCTTGCCTTACGAAACTGCCTTACGGCTATGGGTTCTTGTCCAAGAATTTGTCTCTTAGAATCAAAGCATCAGGAACAAGAGTTCATAATGCCTGGAGAAATCCTGTATCCTTGGATTTTGCTCTATCYGCAAGTCCTTTATTGTACAAACTGTCAAGTGTACAGTTTCATATTTATCTCTCGGGGAAAGCTGATCTCAAAGGTCCTATGATTATTTAGACTGCTCTTTAAAATGTCAAAGCATACATGCACAGCAGTTCAGTTTTGCAGAGCACCAGCCTGTACTCCAAATGTGAATACGTGGTCATGCTTGGATAAGGTAGAGAGCACAGAGGGTTCCCTGAAATATGCTTCTGTATGGATGGTATTGCCTATGAGGATTGATATCTTTAACACAAGAGTCTCTCACTTGCTCTCAGATCTCAGTTCCGTAAGTCACCTATTCCCTGGCCTTTATGGAGGCTTTCTGAGCTCTTGACTTTTACTTCAGCTAAGCGATGGCATCCAGCTGAATGATTTAAAAAAAGAAATATATAGCCTTGGTAAGACGACTGAACTACAAATGGAAAATGCCAATCTTTCATTCTGAAGTTGCACTAGATACACAGCAGCTTTTGACCTTCTATTCCTCCATGGACATTGATTTGGTAGGAGTTGAGAGGGCTTCAATCTGAGAGCAGAAGGAGAACTGATGTTTTCCAAAGGCTTGGTAATTCAAATAATATGTTTACCCATCCTCTGCAGCTGTAAAAAGCTTCTCTAATTACTGCATCAAACATTTTCAATCTTCAGAGTGATTACAGCCATCCTTTCTCAGACTGCTTTTTCTGCTCACTTGATTGAGATGATTTACTATCTAAATCACTCTAACTGAGCCATTGGTTCCTTAGATTCCCCTGAAGTAAGGTATTGTTTATGGTAGTAAATATTTTTTGCCATTTTATTGCCAATAGCATTTATAATATTACATGGGATTAGAATTTTCAAGGAGTTTGAGAGAATAAATCCCCAAAGGACTGAATATGTGATTTGCTTTTAGCTCCATTGAAAACTATTATTTTTTTTCTGTATTGGAATTCAAAATGAGAATAAACTAGTAGTGTAAATTCTTGACTGCAGTTGCTTTCTGCTCATACTGAAGATGTTTACCAATCTCAGGATTTTTAAGGAAGATATGGTGGACATCACAAACTTCATAGCTGGTGACATCATTGTGCATTAAAGAAGGAAAACTTGAAAGAAGGTATGAACAAGAAGCAATGAACCCTTGATCTAGGTTTATCTTAACAGAATTTGATCCAGGATGTAATCAAACAATGTAGTAAATGTGTAATCTATGCTGATGCTGTGGCTTTTTAGTGCTCTGTCCCCTATGAAGTTGCATGAAATGAAAATCAAAGGTCCTATCATTGTTAATGCAATGCGAATGTTTCCTGAAATTTGAGAGAAATAGGCRTACATAAACCTATATACATTTTCTGTTTCATGTATAACATTTGTTCATACCTTAAAGGATCCCTAGTAACATCAAGAATGGTTCTGTTCTTTTTCACTGGAAAAGCACTGTTCCAAAATTATTTATCTTTTTTAATTTGCTAGAACGTTTACTTGAGAAGGTTTGTAATTGCCAGCCATCTAAGAATTTTTCCACAGAGAATCCCCATTGTTTTTAGTGTATATTAACTTGTAAAATTGAAACATACTGCTTTTACTGTGTAGACATTAGATAATATACTTTCTAAAAAGTGATTTTTTTAATTTTCAGTAAGACATTATGTATTCTTAAGGAAGAACTGYTGGAATATATAACGTTAAAACTAAAGCTCAAGAATTGCTGATATAATGATTGACCATATTGTCTTATGTATAGTGGTTGTCATTCTATAAGGATTTCTAACTTTTCTTCTTTCTAGTTATTTAAAGTTAGCTTGACAGAAGTATAAATCAATTTTTTGGTAGGGAGGTTATAATTTGTTGGTCTTAAAATGTTGTGATTTATGAAAAATAAATTATTACAGTTGTCTAACTTTTAGTACAACTTACTCCATTTGCTTTGTATGATTTCAGTTTTTTATATCTCTTAAAATAATAGCTCTGCAGAATGTCCTTAAGGCATGATTCTCTTCACTTGAGCTTTTACATTTTTGAGGGATGAAGAAAGATTTTTTTTTTTTCATTAGAGCATTGCATCTTTTTTCTTAATTCTGTTACTAACTGAGAAGAAAAAAGTTGGAAGAGATGTGTTCTGCTTTTCGCAGAGTGCATGACCTTGCACTGTCCAAAATGTCACAGGTTAATGGTACAACTGAGCTCCATTTATCTTATTCTGACGGCTTGCCCAACCTCATACATTTGGCAACAATATCCCTCCTAAAGTAGGTGACACTTTAGCTTTTTTCTCTTCATATGGTCCTGTTAAAAGGATTTACAGTAATTCAACATAGAATTTGTAATACCTTGCTCCTTATTCTATGGAATTACAATGCACAAATTTTAGGCTAATTTAGTTATGTGGAATAGTTCAACACAGTGTTGAAAATGAAAGCCTCACCTTAGAGAACTGAATTTATAGGAATGATACAGTGCAAAGGATTTTGTGAAAAATGATGGTATGTATTTTTAATTTTATAACCTATTACACTTATTTAATTATTTATGGAAGCTAAAACGGACGGCATGTGGTAAAGAGCAATCTAATTTTATCCTGAAAAAAATAGGTTTCCTAATCAGTAATTGCCAGATGACCTATAAAATGTAACCAAAGATTTTTGCTGGCATGAGGTTTATAAAATCAATGCTGATTAAAATCTGAATATTTCACCTTTAAAAATTTGAAGTAGTTTCATTAAATCATGTTAAAGACCACTCGTGTTTTTATAGGAAAAAGCAATGTAAAAGCAAGCTGAAAACCTTCCTAAACCCTCCCACATTTCTGAAGTTGTATAATTACATTTAATATTTAATAGACTTAGATGTTTTCCAAATTAACTCTGCATGGCAAAGACATTTGGGATTTTTACTGTTGACTCAGTAGAAGCAGCAGCTGAAAGCATGTAGTCTTTCAAATGTTTTTTTCTTGTTGGAGATGAATTGGGTTTTTGAGCCAACAAGAGATATTTGTCTTTGACCTACGTACAGTGCAGCTTGGAATCTGGTAGTGGAAACACTACCTGGAAAAGGCACTCTCTGATCATTTTGAATCAGTCCATTTTACCTTAAAAGTATTTATCATTACCTTATAGCAACCAATCTTGATGTCTTCACAATATTTTATATTGTTTTTGTGTTTACTTCATCGAGAAGTTAACAATATTTCTTCATCAATTTAAAGGTTTAGGAAATGGTTTAAACTTGATAAGGTTCAGTATGTGTTTCAGCATAGCCATGTGTTTTGAGCATCCAGGAAGAAAGAATGGAAGTAAGGGACATTCCATTTTGGAAAATATGGTTCATTGAAAAATCAAACAAAACCAAACTGAACCAAAAAATGCTGCCCCTTAACAGCAATCCATTGTATACAACATTTTCCACACCTCCCCCTATAAAGCAACAAATCAAATCCACCTCCTTTAAGACTTAGCTTGAACTTTTGCAGAAATACTGTGGCTAGAAAGGCTAAAGTGATTTTTCGTTTTAACAAAAAACTTGTTATATCTAAAAGTTGGAATGGAAGTTTGATTTTTTTTTCTGTGTAAGCAACATCAATAAGCTTGATAATAAATAGGACTTTGTCTTGTGTCCCATTTTGAGAATGATAAAGGCATATTGGAATGCATCTAATTGATAACTATATAATGTAAAAGCCGTGGAAAAGCAAATGTTTAATCTGTAAGGAAGAGAAGTTTAAAAACCCCCTGCCTGCTCATACGGATTGCTAGAGGTGTACATTAAAAATGATGCTGATAAACACTAAATGACACTCTGGTACTGATTAAAATACTGCAAATGGAAAATATAAAATAAAAAAAAAAAAAAAAAAAAGAAAACAACAGAAAAAAAAAACAGAAGAAAACAAAACAAAAAAAAAAAGATGATAGGATAAACAAACCTGATAGTATATGAGAACTGAGTTTGAGAACCTTCTTCCTGAGTTTGCCCTGGGATAGGTTACTTTATTTAAGTGTTTTACCAGGGGGAAGATAACTGGTGGAGTTAGCATTTCTGTCTTTCGTATAAAGACTTCAAAATATCCAAGACTAGAACTCAAATTTAAACAAATTCAACCATTCTTCTGGCATATAGCAAAAGAAGTTTTAGAAAAGATTACCAAATGCCATTGCTTGAGTACTTAAAAAAAAAAAAAAAAAGAAAAGAAAAGAAAAGGCATTACAATGTATTTTAAAATAATTTACGTTGGAGCTACTTTCTCTTCACTGAATTGTAGCTAATGGATTTCTAACATAATTGAAGTTTTATGACAATGGCTCAAGTTGTTTCTGGTATAAAGTTTTAGCAGATTGACATATTGTAATTAATAATAACCACTATTATTTTATTTCAGCATTAATAGTAGTTCTAAGAGATTAATAAATCAAATGAAGTAGGCCCTTCAACTTGTATTTTACACAAAAGAATATATTACAAAATAGTGCCACTGTATCGTGTATTTTATGGGAAGTTATTCTGAAGATTTTTTTTTATATATTAGAACTTATGCTGTAAATTTTCTTCATCGATGAATTGAATATTTATTTTACTTAATAAATTTACACTAACTTTTGTGGATTTAGGGGTCCTACCAGATATAGTTGATATAAGAATAATGAATACAATTCACATTCACCATGTAAATATTAACAGAACGCATTTTCATAAATTGACCAGATAAAATTAGTGCTTATATTGTTTATTTAGTGAGACATTTATTTTCTAAGTGGCATTGATGGACAGTTTTTTCCCTTTCCAAAAGATCTTCTTTTTTTTGCCTAACCATTCAGCCATCTATCGAAATTGTATTGTGAATATTTTATTTTTTTTTCTTTTAATTGCTTGAGTGGCATGACCTGCAACTAACACTCACATAGAATGAACAGATTACTTCCAGTGTGGGTATTAACGCTCTGTCAGTGTCAAATTGCCCTATGAAGACTCCTAGCATTTAGAATCAGAAGCTTGTCTATATTCCTATGAAGGAAGGCTGGCATGTACAGTACTGCARATATTATTGATTATTTTGATAATGGGTTTTCAGTCAGATGTTGATTCAATATATATGTTTAGTTTCTGACTCAAATAAATGTGAAATGATAAAAATAACATTTGAGAAAAATACATTTTAAAACAGTTCAGCAGATTTCTAAAATGATGTATTTATTGTATTCGTTGTAATTGCAGTGTATTGCAATCATTGCAATAACTTACTGCTTACATTAACACAGTTTGTTATTTTAGGGGATTTTGATGTCAGAGAGTGTTCATTTCTTATGGATGCAAGACTGGCTATTCACTATGCTCAATATGAAAGTAATGGGTGAGAGTTTAACCTGACAAAATGTATCTGGGATACGGAGCTATTCTAGGTTTACTTCAGTATTACTGATGTTTGTGACTTGACCGGAGCAGTCTTGCAGGCCAGTGGTAGGGCGAAAATAAAACACAGGCCTTTYTAGTTTCGTGATGCCGTTTTACTTTCCTCAAAAAAAGTAGCAGTAAGAGAAATATATCAGATGTCCTATTTTCACTCTTTGACAACAGAAGCCTTCTCCAGAATGCTGAGTTCCTTCTCACTCTTTGGAACTTCTTTGCTTGAATTTTGTTGGTTTTCTGTTTGTCCAGTGTATCTTGAAGTCACCCCAGTTTCTTCCCTTGATCTTCATGGATTTAGTCTGCCGCAGGAAAATATTTTGAAGAGCAAAGTATCTTGGGGAAAGAATGAGGGAACCTGAGGTGGATCTRTAGGCCTTTCAAAATGCTGCACTGCCTAATTGCTGTATTTAACAGTTTCACAGAATATAATTAATTTCTTTACATAATGCATATATGATGAAGATTTTCAAGTATTAAAATGAAGATGTTTCTCAGTGCTAGGACAGACTGTCTTAGTCATTACAGAAAAATGTTAAAACTGTAGATGAGAGCACTGTCATTAGTGAAAGCTGGAATTTAGCCACAAAATTAAAATAAACATTTCCATTCCGGGAAAGACCTGATCCAGTTAGTCAGAAAAATTAGGTTTACTTCTTCAAAGTGCTTCRAGTTCCTTAATTCTTTTTAGCATCACAGATCTCATCTGTGAACACTCTCTAAAATGATCAGTTTGGTACCAGCTCAGAAAAAGGAATATTTCTGAAATAAAGTGCCAATAYATGCTATAGTTTATCAGCAAATTGTCAAGGGTATCTTTTTTTTTCATTTTTTCTGTAGAATGGGTGAGTTGGAGTGTGTGTGTGTATGGAATCATTTGATTAGAGACTTTTCCTTCTCATTTTCCTGCAGAATATGCTTCTGTTTTTACAGAATACAAATCTTCACAGAAATTTCCCATTATTTTGTGGAGCTGAGTTTTTGCTATAGCATCATGTCATGTATAAGCATTTTTTACTGCTGTTTGGGCTCTTGACTAAGAGCTCAGTAGTATGCCACTGTATAGCTTATCTTACTCTGAGAAGCACAGGGATCATATTGTCATATAAAAGTAAAGGAAAGTAAATGTTGAATTTCTCAGTCTTTTGATACTGTGCTGCTGTTACAGTATCCTTGACAATGAATTTTGTAGGTCAATATACCCAGACCCATTTTCATCCAAAGTGATTGATATTATAATCTGTAGTGACATAGTCATAGAAATCCTGTTTAAATGTTTATGCCAAATTAGTTTATTAATGCCCGYATGTATACATTCATATGAAGTGTAGGTGGGTGAAGATGCCAAGGTTGAAGCCAGCTGGGGAGGAGCTTGCTGAGTCAAGATGTTATTTGTAGTTTAGAGATAGCTGATGAGCTGATAAAACAGTATCATGCTGTGAGAGATCATGAGTGGGAGAGAGGAGGAAGGTTGCAGTCTTTTCCTGAGTATGTTTGAGATAAGTAGGCTTAGACAGAGGGAGACCAAGTCCTGCTGGAACTATATGGAGAATCCCCAAGAAGGATGTAACTATGCTCTCTTGTTCAGTAGGTCAGGAAAGGTTTCTTCTGTGGTATGAACCTGAGATGTAGGACATGTGGAAAGAGGTACTTCCTGGTTAGGGGAGTCAGGGATATAAATAAGAGCAAAGCAACTAAATATAAGCAGAGATTTCTAACCAGACCTCATAATACGATCTCAGTAGAAATAAATTAAGCCTGATTTTTCATTTACTTCCTCGTTTACTGCTTTTATAAAGCATTTTTGACTGTTCAGACTTTTGGATGTTGGAAGTAATTATTTTTATTATAATCTACTTTGAGATTTGGTGACTTTAGTGTACCTTCTGATGTAAGTGAATTCCTCACACAATTGATGAAACTAAACTTTGGTCTACTGGAACACTGTAACAAGSACCCAGCTCCTCAACCCGTTACTCACAGGCACCTGCAGTGTGCCTAAAGTTTCACAGGTCAGTTTGATTGCAGGTATTGTGGGGATTAGGAAAGAAAAAAAATGTCAACATTAGTATCCTGAGGAAGTTTTTGACAGCTCTTGAAAACACAGCATTAAGAAAGTCAAACTCAGACAATACTACTGATTTTCAAAAGTTACATGCATTTCCTGGACTCAGTGAGGATTGCACCTGGTTTTAGCAGGATTATGAATTGGAGTTGCAGTGCAGAATGGTTGAGTTGAGAAATTCTGGTTTAGGAGATGCAGAAGAGGTAAGCAATTTCTCACTGTCCAGTATCCAGTTTCACTGGTTTTCACACTGCAGCTTTGCTCAGTACTTTTACTAGCAAACCTTACGTTGATTCATCTAATGAAAAAAAGCTCTAGGCCTTTTGAGCTAGCTGCAGAGTTTCATAACAATGTTGTTGCAAGCCTTTATAGGGCAATCAGAGGGCAGTAGAGGGCAATACTCCTGCRGAGGAGGGCGAGAAACAGTGTCCTCTAGGAAGGATGGGGCCAACTTTGTTTTTGACTTTGCTGTGCATGTGCTGAGAGGATAGATAATTGCATAGCTATCTTCTTTCTGTGCCTTTCTGTTCCTTTTGGTGTGCTTACCATGTCCAAAGCTGTTAAGATGGAACGTTCCTGTGCTTTTGTGGAAAACAGCAGAAATTAATGTTTTATGAGGGTGCTTTTGGTTCCCAACTCAATACCGCCCCAGCGACGGTACCTGGAAAAGTAAAAATTTGGTCCGTTATTGTTTTCCAATACAGTAGGCTAGCAACGCATATTTAAATTGCTGTAGAAATTTGCTAACTCTTCTTCTGTTGATTTGGCCTTGGTGACCGTGTAAAAGAATGATGATGTGTCTGTGGGACAGATTTAAAAAAAAAAAAGGAAAAAAAAAACAATCCCATGTAGAGACCTAAAGGTGGAATTTAGGTGTCTACTCAGATGAGATGTCCAAAAGGCTCCATGTAGCCACTGTAGTAGGCACGGGGGAAGTAGAGGAAGGGAGCACATAGGTCACCTTTCCGTAGCAGTCCAAGTTAAAGAGAACATGCACCTAGCAGTGAGTACCCACAGTTTCTAACATGCAAGGTCAACAAAAGGGGGAAGAGATGCTCAAAGTATGCCCCTGTACTGAGAAGAATGCCAGATTAATGGAATATGGATGAAGTAAGAGGGCATGACAATATTTCAGGGCTTTCCTTGGATGAAAGAAATGCTGGGTTGTAGTCCCTGCTCATTATCTTTAGGTTTTACCCAGTTGATTTAAAAAAAAAAAAAAAAAAAAAATTAACACTCTTGAGACAGGAAAAAGAATCCAGATATCCCAGTTCCTGATAAGATGCTTTATTTAAATGCTTTTATGTAATTGTGACTGTGACCATTACTGCTTGTCAGCAGCTTCTGCTGCTGTTTTGCTGCTTTGGAGTTTTCATTCCAAAGGCATGACTGAGGAACAGGTTTTCAGGTCTTAATTGCAATCTTATATGTACACCTAACTTGTGGCTTTTATGCCCATCTCCCCGCCACCATCCCCAATGCCCTGTGCTGGCTGTGGTAAATCATATTCTTAGATGTCCACCTCTCCTTGTTCGTTGCATAGATGCAATTGTCTAGCCTGTATTTGCGCACCTTATTCTGAACCTTCTTCTAGAGCTGAGGACCTAAAAGTGGTGGCACTTAGTGTTAATGGGATGTGATGGGAATGTTAACACCAAGCAAGTTCATATCTTTCTAATGTTACTTAAGAGGCCATTATTGTTATTGATTATGATCAAATGTCCTACTGCCAATGCTGAAAAATTGTTGTAATTTGCAGCTGCTGAATATATATGAGATAAAAAAYGTTGGTAGTTATTCACTTAGGAAGAGAGAACAATGGCTGCGTAATAAGATTTTTTTTTTCCTTATAACATTATTAAAGCATAATTTTATTTAGCAGATTCAAAGTAAGGCATTATAGTTTGTCCCAAATGAATAAAACATGGAGGCATAGAGTAAACAAACGTTTGAAATTCTGCAGTAACGTTAGTAACTGAACAACTTTTCTGCTCAATTGAATAATTTACAGAGCTATAGAAAGTCTCATTTTCCTCTTTAGATTACTTGTTTCTTTCCAGTTACTTTGGTTATCTTTCTAAGGCATATTCATACACTTTTTTTTTTTTTTGAAAGAAGTTATAATTCCATTCAAGCTTGAAAGAGTTAATATTTTACATCTGAAAATATCTCCCTCAGAAAATAGCTCCTTAGAAATATAGATTATCTAAAGATCTTTTTAGTAAAAGTGAAATAAATTATGAAACCATCTGACTGAGAGGGAGACAGCTTGATATTTGTTTCATCATTTGTCTCATATACAAATAATGATTTTTATATGTGYTGGCTATGATCTCTTACGACTGTGGAATAGTCTCCACAAATTTTGATGTTTTTGTTATATTGGAAATAAAATCAGCCACTGGATGAKTCAGAAGTATATAATTTTTTATTATGTGGCTCTTTCAGTATTGTCCATAAAACCAGGTAATCACTGATGCAGTATTGCTACTCCAAGTCTGACCGCAGTTTTTTTCCCTCTACTGGCAAGTTCCTGTTACGTACGTTACAAACCTAAAAGAACCGTTTTTCTCATCGAACTGTGTCAGTATATAGAAATGAGGAAGTACATATTTTAGTATGGCATTATGGTGGCAATTAAATGTCTCCTGTGCAAACTTSATTTTTATCTGTTTTTAAGTTAATGAAGCTAAACATGGAATAATTGCTTTCGTTACATGATTAATGATGGCATAGTTGAGTAATTGGGCTGTGATGCAGCAAAACCCTTAAGCACATGCTTAACTTTAAATGTGTGAATAGTTTTGAGAAAATTAGACAAAGTTAAACTGGTAGGCCTCATTTATGCCTTAAAGTTTTATATAGCTTTAATTGAAATGTTTTTATTTAATTCATTTTACATACGCGATGCACATTTTCTGCTTAGAATTTATAACAATGTCCTTTAAGTATATAAGAGATATTGAATTTGTTTTGTAAAACCAGCAAGTTGTAATATTATGTGGTAATAACTTTTCATTTTGCTATTAAGCCTTTATTGGAAAGGGTAGTTAGGTTTTCTGCGGTTTGGTGAAGTATTGCACATCTGGAAAATGGATTAATCTTTTCTGCATATGTAATGAAAGTGTAGATATTTAGCTTAGGTTAATATAGTCAGTTCGTCATTTTGCTGTGAGTATAAGCTACTACTGAGTCAGTATTTGAAATGCAGTAGGAATTAATATTTTTTAAAACCTGAGTATTTGGTTTGGGTGCATTGGAAAACCCACAAAATCAAACAAACAAACAAACAAAAAAAACCACAAAAGAGTTTTAAGAGTTGTTGTTTCAGGCTGTGATTTTAGCGACAGACAATATTTTGAGCATCAGACAGTTCTTTGGAAATGTGAGTCAGTAGTAAGAGTTACTCAAATTTCAGAATGCGTAGATATTTTAGTGGGGATTAGGATTACCATTTCAGCTAAAATATGTACTTGGACAAGACAGATCGATCAGGTTAATTCCAAAAAGCAATAACTATATGTAATTTAATAATGACATAGAATGTAACACAGTCTTTCATCACATATGTACTATTTTCCAAAATCATTTAAGGGATAATAATAATAATAAAGTTAATTGCAAAGGTGACGTAAACAATAACATTAAATAAAAGAATTAATAATAATGATGGAGTCATCTGCTCTGCTGAGGAGTAGCCAAAGGTCGAGGGGTTGTGGAACTGTCCCAGCTCCACTGGGAGCAGAGGTGGTGTCTTCTGTCTCAGGTGGCACTTGCAGGAGCAGTGTTTTGCTTGAAAATACGTAGTTATCACTAACTYGCCTGATAAGATGCTGTGTACCCTTTCCTGGCAGTCGGGGATGTCGATCGTAGTAGCTGCATAGAAGTGATAAACCACCTTCTCTCCGTGTGCTTTCAAAGCCTGTCTCTTGTGTTACAACAGAGATGGAAATTGCAGCTTATGAAACCATAATGGGCTTCAAAATCATGTTAAAAGTCAGTCTGGGAATAGCATTTGTACTTCTTGAGTTCCCCATCATAAGCTTATTATGAGGCCACAAGAGGAAAAGACAGAGTGCCTGGCATATCTGAGGGAGGAGGTAACAACAGTAAAATTACAGAAAAATTGTATGTTCAATTTTAAACTTAGATGTTAGCTGAGATAAGCAGAGATAAGGCAAAAATTTTCTTGTTCAGCCATTCTTCCCTACAATCTCCTTTTGTTATTAAGCTTTACCTGTATTCAGGCTACCATTGTACCCTGTCAGTTCTTCAGCTATCTTCAACTGTTAATCTTTTCTTTTTCATMACACTGCTACAACCATTCTTCCTACCTCAGACAATTTACATATTAAATATGGGAATCTTATATCAGCCCTATCTCTATGAAGTAAACCAGTCTTATCCYAGCTGGCTGTCCTTCATTTTCTGTTAGTCCCTCCCATTGTTTGCAAAACACCACAGAAAATACCATTTTCTGTCCCTGTCATTGSACTTCCACCTCTGTGCTTCTGCATCACATATCTACAAATTTGAGCCTTTTTTTGATGTGGCGTTCACCCTTGCTTTTTTCATTAGATCCCCTTTTTACTATTGTCAGACCCTCAACAATCTCTATTGGATATTTTGCTCCCAAAACTGTGTTTATTCATATAGATAACAGCAAAAGCAACAACAACAAAAATCTGARGTTAAAATTAATACAGTGCTCTGGTGTTCATAACCCGCAAAGCATACAGTACTTTTTCTTCTTGTTTTGACCTCATTTAGTGTTGTGGCATTTGTGCTCCATGTGTTGTCTGTAATCTAGGTTGTATCATGCTTTATGATTTGTCTTCAGAGTTGAAACAAGCTTTTAAATTTACATGAAAAGAAAGAAAAAGAAAACAAAAAATGGACCAAGATTAACAGTTTAAAATGACATTTCAAAGATGCCAACTCAGTGAGACAGGACGGAGGAAATTTATTGAGAGAAAGCTTTAATTTCTGAAATGTATGAACGTGTGACAGACCTGCTTTAAATATTCAGTTGATGTGTTTGTACTTCTTTGTACACAGAGGAGTTAGGACCAGAGCTTTGAGCACATGCTGGCTTCTGGTGAGTTGGGATTTAAAGTGCCTATAGAGGAAGGAATTGCAAAAATTAAGATAAAATGAGTGTGGAACGTGTACTCATCAAAAAGGAGAAGAGCGTAGAAAAGGAAGTTTTGTTTGTCATTTCAGCGAGAATATGCATGGATAGTTTAAGATCTGTATCATCAAAGATAATTACTTAATTTCAATTGAAAATAAGAGTTGGACAGTTCCTTGAGCATATTTATAGATCACATTGATTAACTGTACTTAAAATCCTCAAATGCATTATGAGATTATTCTTCATTTTACATGGCAGTTTAATTTCAAGAGTAATTGTAAATAGGATCTGATAGTTTTGCTGTGGCACTAATATATTAATGTCAGGGCTTTTTCTAGAAACAGTGGAACACAAACAATTTCCATATATTTTTCTTTCATGTTTGGGTCATTTATTTTCTTTGTGACTTGTACACAATTGTCTTGCTTTCTATTATATAGCTAAAATTATGCAAAAAGAGTTGCTGCTGTCATACTAAAGAACCCCCTGCCTGTTGTACACTTAGATTTATTTATGGTTAATGGCAATCCTAGTGATAATTCGGCAGACTGTCATTTGCTCCCATCCATTCCAAATGGCATGATGATTTCACCTGAAAAGTTATTCTTTTCTGAATTCAGTGAGATTACATGAATGCAAAAATAATACCTAACTATCTAAAATCATTGTTTGATCAGGTAAATTCATTATGGACATCTAGTTTTCATCCATAACAAAGAGTTGTGAACTTAAAAACCATACCAGAGGAGTATTTATATATTGCAAATGATATAGAGACTCATGTCYCACATACTGGAGGCACTTCTGTTAAGTTAAAAATGAGGCTGACTTTGCATTGTTTTCGTTTGTTAGTTTTCACCAAGATTCATTTTAGCTAGACTTGATGTTGTTTTGATTGGAACAGAAACTACATGCGTACTATTCAGTAGATATTTCCTTTTACAAAGGGTGACTGTGGTGTCTTGTTTTCATTTTAGAATGATGATGCTTGCATTCTTATGCTTATTTTAGCTCAATGTGCTGGCCTTCAGACTCCTTAATCTATTCCAGATTGCTCTGAATTTAGAGCGCTAAAATGTAGGGAAGAATAAAAAAGCCATTTCTTATCATTGACTGAATATTTCTGCATGCGCATTTCTTTTTACGGACATGCGCATCACCTCAGAAATTTCCTTCTAGATGTTGGATTGAAAAGGTTTTAACATACCAGTGTTTGAATAACATGTATTGATGTTAATGCTGCAGATGAAAGGAGTTTAAATGATTTGGTTGATACGGATAGTCRATGAATTTGATATAGAGAGTCAGTGAAAAGCTGCCCCAAATTGAAGTTACAGTAATGTAGTTAAACTTCACAGAATCTGATGGTTTCCTAGCAACACCTACCTCTAACACAGTGAAACAGTCCAGTTTATGCATTCAGAAAAAGAGATGATAAGACTTTGCCAAATTGGTTTTGCATCATACGGTCATAAGGTAATTTTGGTTAGATACAGTTAGACAATAGTAAAATAAGATTAGGTATTTGAACACAATTAATTGACAGGGAAAGGCCTAATAATAAAGTTCTGAAGTTTAGATACTAAATAGTCAACATCTAAAAATTTTTAGAAGTCTAGTTTGCTTCTAAGATGTTAACAGGAGTACACAATCTATGAATTTAATGGCATAMGTTTACAGTATGTACTTAGTATACAAAGGGCAGTACATTAAAGCTTTTATTATCAAGGAGAAAAAACAAAAATGCAGCTGCCTCCATTAACTTTATAAGTGTCAGGTTCTACCATCCTGTCTCATAATTGACAGTGCTTTTTGAGAACAGGTCTTGTAGTAAAACACTCTTTAGTAGTAATAAAGAAGTAGTTTGCTCTTTGTTTATTAGGTTTATAAGCTTGGATTGTGATTTTTTAAAAAAGTTTGTAGTGCTTTTGTAAAAATAATACTTAATCTGTAGCTTTTAGGTTAAATACCTCCTTCCTTGAATGCATGTTAAGTTTTAAAATCGGTGAGTTTTCTACACTAATGATAATTTTCTTGCTCTGGATCCATAGAGCAAGATTCTGCACCTCACGCTTGTAAGGGTGTTTTATCTTCCTTGCAAAGTTATGAGTGCCAATTCTGACATCTGTATTCAGCTCTCCTGCTTTGTTAAAGAAAAGTTACTTGGCCTATGTAGTTTGTAAGTTGTCCTGGACATTCCAGTGCTCAATATATATGTCTGTGTCTGTGGTTTTCTGGTTTGTGGTCCGAAAACTCTGTAGATAAACAGAGTTTGTTAGGAGTTTTGAAAGAGGCCAACCTTCTGAGAACACCACAGGAGAGGAATTTATGATACAGCAAGCTTGTTCTTAATTGAGACATCTGTCATCTTTTAGAGGCCTATTTGTTGTTTTTTACTGCAGCCGTACCATTTTATACTCCAGCATGCGATAGATGCCAGTTTTTTCTATATATATACACGCCAATTTTATATGACGTAATGTTCCCAACCTTCACATCTCTCCAGAATTTGACCTKCAGGCATTTTAAAGCATTGAAACTCGTGAATAGTATACATGTGAGAAATATTACTTTTTATCAGAGGGAAATAGCCACAGTTACTGCATTAGCTATCTTGTTAATTTTCCTCCAAAATTCAGCATGATAAATATGGCAATTTCTGGGTGTTTAAAATATAAATTAAAGTGTTTAAATACATACTTTTTAAGATTTTAAAAGGAGTAGGACACAAGTGGTGGCCAAAAGAAAAGTAAAACCTCTCAGGAGAAACGCATGCAGGTAAACAGAACAATTGCCTGGTAAAATCTATTTTGAGGCTCTTGAATAATACAAAATTTATTCAATACAAATTTACACAGTTTTATTCCTTGCTCTTTTATCCTAAATGTGTYGGTACCTCAAACAATTTTGCACACTTACTTTCCTTACTACTCCTTTCCTAAATGCATCGGTTAAATAAAATTTGTTCCAGTTTTCCTACACAGCACTGAATATTAAGAATTATAATCTATTTTAGCCTTAAATGGATCTTTCAGTTCTTGAAGTTCAAAGTTTAAAACTTAAGTTGAATGTCAGTTGTATTGGAGCTTGTGGATAAAACCTGACTGTTACAATTACTACCTTATTTTTCTGCCATTGGTACTTAAGATTTTAAGATTGGGAGGAAAAATGAAATATTTCGATTTGTTTTGTTTTACCCTCAAGATTTTATAGCAGGTGTTTAATAGGTTGCTATTGGTGTTATTAATCAATAAATTGATAGAAAGTTTTATCAGCCACTGTTTTTTCTTGCAGTGCCTGTGAAAGAATTCACCCTTAAAGCTGCGTGAGAAACCAGTGAGCATGCTTTTGAGTAACTGTCTGTTATTACGTGTTAGTAAAGGGTTTTCAGAAAGCTCAGCGCTAGTCTGAATGATCCATCAGTGTAACTTCACTGACCTGCCTGAGAACGGGATTATGTGAACTCTGCCTGCTTTTGAAAATTTTACCCTCAGTCCTCTTACCTGCTTTAAGCACATATGGTACATACAGGAAGGAGACTGTTCTGACATGGACCATGCTTCATCTCCTCAGCCTGCCTTTATTTCAACCATTTTCTGCCCAAGTTATCCAGCTTAGATGTGCCAGAACTGGTTATATGGAAGTTTTGCTGTACTGTAGTCCTAGTTATTGTTATGCTTTCCTGCACAGCCTATGACAAGCAGATTTTCATTGTACACTGGGGAGGAAGGTGAAAGAAGGACCACTGCTCCATCTTTTCTCTTCTAATGATATGAAATGGAGAGAGATCATTATCATCAAAACTCTGCAGGAACAACTGAGGATGTGATAGGTCCCATTTAGCTCTGATTGTAAGGGATTACAAAATCCACTCAGCATTCCTTCAAACTAATCTCGTAAGTATCTCAATCTCTGTCGGTGGTCTCCTTGGGAAGAGGACCGGAATATTTTTAGATCCTGGATAGCTGAGTCTCAGTTCTAGCTTTTGTATTGAGATAATCCTTCCTTGCCTTAAAATTACCTTCTGTATAGTGGGTTGCTCTTTGTGATTCTAGACCAGGTGTGGCGCTAGTTTGTTCTGAGAGATAATATTCCRTATTTTAGTTGTGGGGATATGTTGCAAATGCTAAAGAAGACAAATACTGTGTTTCTAATGAAAACATCATATGCTACTGCTGGTCCCGTATGGCTATGAACTTATATTGCTTATGAATATGTAGAGAGTTACCAAGATGCTCTCCACTGTTTCCTTTCCACTGCATTTTGAAATAAATCCTACCTATAGTCATGCGTGACTTTGCTTAGATTTTCCTAAGCATATCAGACTGCTGGAATGCCTGTCATGTATAATCAGTGATGCACATATTATAGCTGTGTATTTAGGGAACTTTATTTTTATTCCACAACTTATGCACAAGTTCTCCAAATTCCTGGGGAGATTTAACACTTCTATGGGATCCAACAGAGAGGAAATCTAATGGCAAAATTGTTAATCTTTCTATCCAGGGGGAATGTGACGTCTGCAGTATTTCTTTGTTAGCCAGTATAATGTGATTTAATAACTATATTTCTCTCAATAGGGCTTGCTTTAGGAAAGAAAGAAGTTCAGTTGCTTCTATTTTGTCTTGACTGGGTACATAGAGTTACGCTAGAGAGTTTTGCTGTACTGTTTTTTTCTTTGGTACCACACTTCCTAGAGAGTTCTGTAAATCCATAAAGTAGCGGACCCTCTTTCTTTAGCTGATATACAGCTGAATTGGTGTTTTAAAAACTTTTTGGCATTCTGAAGGACTTAGAGTCCTTTATAGTGTAGAGGGTGAGGGAAGAAGGAATAGATTTTGCCATATAAAYGAAGGCCGAGTTAATCCTGTAACACTTCAGGATTATAGCCGGAGATATCAGTTAGTAATTTGGCTCCACTGCATGTGGTCAAATATAATAGCAAGATAAATACTGCAAACACACTATTTTATAGATTTGCTTCCTAGGACTTTTATAGTTAATTGCTTGTGTTAATAATCAAAGTTTGAGGATTGTAATGGATTGTTTTTAGCTCATTAGTCAATTGATTTGATCTTATTTCATCTTTATGTATAGACTAGATTTTAATTAAGGATTTCCTTGAAGTTTTACAGTTTAACATAGATTAGAGATTAAGAGTAGTTTGCTGATGTGGTTTTACTGATATTACTTTTGTTAATTCAAGTTTGAAAAAAAATAGTATGTTTTTCTTGGTAAGTAGCAAATACTGGAACACTCAAGAAATATAGGGAATTCTAGCTGGAGTAAATAGGTGTCACTTGACTGTCATCTGATTAAACCCTCTTATCAAATGAAAGCCCAGTAATCTTTTGCTACAGCTATAAAATACACAAGAGAAGAGAAGAATACTGCATTATAAAAGATATTTCTAGAGCAATTAATAGAATAAAACTGTTCATTTTAATATTTGTATAATTGTTAAGTTCCTGAAAATACTCTTTCCTCCTATGTGMTTATTGTAGCAATTAAACAGAAACRCTTTCTTGCCCTTAAGGAATGGAATACTCTGTTATAGTGGAAACTCTTTATATTAGCCTCCCCGTACAGATTTWTATCAAAATATAAAGTATATGCACTCTGAATTTCTTATTTCTTGACCTTAAGTTCAAAGTTTTGCTTTTTCTAATATTTTAAAAACTGCTTGGTTAGTATAAGAATACTTACTGCAGTTTGCTTTTATAGTAATAACTGTGACTTTTAAAATTAAGTGATTATTTATCTAGAGACTGAGATACTCTGTTAGTAAGAGCTATTTAAGCAGATCTGCAAAGATTGCTGTCTGGAGAAAATTGTTGTATACGGAAAAAGCTAATAAACATTAATTTTTGTATTTCTAAATATACTTTTGTTCTTGCTCRGGCTGAATTCTTACTTTTTAGTTCTGAGAATATCTGATTACATACCAAATCTATATGCTGTTGTGAGAGTTTTGAATCCTTGGTTCTTGCCAAATTTTATTTTTTAGGCTTTGAAGTGATTTTTTTTTTTTTTTCCTGAACAGCTATTCAGAAAGAGAAAGATGTCTTTTCAGCATGAGTTGTGTAATAGAATCCTAGGGCAAGTTTCTACTTCTGAAGTTTTCCATGAACAAGGCCTCTAAGTTAAATAGTACTTCTGGATTTCAGCTTGTTCTACTTACTAGTAGTTTTCAGCAAATTTTTTTTTGATGTTTGATTCTCTTCTTACGGCTCAGTCACATTGATGCAATTTTGTGCAAACATCAGGCAAGTAACGAAAATGGTAATGAAATCTCAACCCACTGTAGATGTACTGACTTCTCAAGACCCTTTTTCATGTTTGATWGCAGTGCTTCAGATGCATGTTCTACATTTAGAAAATATTTACCTTGTTTCTCCGCTTCTGTCCTCCTTTTACTCTGGAAAGAARCTAATCCAGAGTGAGAAGGGAGTTGCCTGCCTTGTGTGCTGAAGTCTGAGAGGAGATCACAAGTGGTGTGTTGCTTATGCAGATTCAGAGGAACTTAACATATTTTTCTGCTTAATGCCTAGAATATTAATTCTAGCTCTGGGGTTTATTAAGGCTTTTTACTATTGAGAGAATGCCATGRTAATGTGTAGATTGTGTGAATTCAGGTGTAGAATGTTTTCAGTAGCCTACAAATCATAAAATGTAATTTTCTCTTTTAGTTCCAGGTTCATGATAGTAAATGGTTTAGAAAATTGTATTAGGTAATTTTCTCTAGTGCTTTTGATGTAAATTACACTAATATCATGAAGTGCTTTTGTTTAACATATTCTTTGCAAGTTAGATAAATGAACGTTCCTGAAGGATGGAATTAGATGAAGCTGATTGTGATGTAGGAGATCACATTAAATATGTTTAATTCTCTGTATCAGCTAGAGCTAACTCAAATAGCTTCCATTCTCTRTAAGACTAGTTTAGTTTATCTATATATGAAAGAAAATCTTTTCAACTGCTAAGTATTGTGTAGTGCTTTTTTTTTTTTCCTTGAGCCTTACAAAATTATTATCATTGGTCAGTGTCTGTTTTCCCATGAATGTGGTCTTGTGCATTTTGTAGTATTGGAAAAATGAGAGGAGAACAGAGAGCAAGACCATGAAGAGCAATGTACATGGGCTTTGTGACTTCTGCATTAATCACTGGCCATGGGCACTAGAGCTGTCACATTTCCTGCAACATAGATGATTCTGTATGCCCTTCAGCCAACTTTGACTAAGGGAGAAAAGATACTTTTCTATTTGCCAGTTTGCTTTAATGGTCATTGGTAGCAGAGCTCCAATTTGTGGCCCAGATTGTGTACTGATGTTGCCAGCTCTTATGCTTAGGACATTAGGAGGCTAAAAGGAGARATAGGAAAATGGTTTTGCATTAATTTAACACACTCTGTGACTCCCTTAACATCTTGCATCTGATTCAGCAGAAGTACAGTACAGTGAGAACATGCATAGAAACTGAAGGAATTTGGGATTCCTACTGTTACTAAAGTTTTGGTTCATTTACAAAATTTTTTGTTATTCTTTTTGCCTTATCATTACAATAAAGGGTTGTTGAAATTTAATGGGACTCTAGGAGTAGYAGAACAAATCAAATTATATAATTTACTGCACTTGAGAACAGTTTGAAACCTGGCACTACTTGTTAAATTACTAACTACAAGCACAGCAGCAGATGATAGGTTTCTGATTTTTTTGTTTTTCTGTAGGTGGACCCTCCAGAGTGGAGGCAAAAAAAGAAAGAAGTTAGCAAAACATTTTAGGATTGAACTTGAAAAGTTTGTTAGAAAAGTCTTTTCTACCCGGATTATATGATGGCACATATGCAATAACCACAGTTGCATCTTTATAGGTTGGTGTTACACTGTAACTTCAAACATAAACTTTCATCATAGGAATATGAACTAAAGTTATGACTGCATAAAAGGAAATTCTAAGGCACTGTTGTGTAAAACAAACAAATATTTGMAAATGGGATCCTTCAGCAGTTTTTAGCTACCTTTTCCATGTTGTGCTTACTATGGTTTTTATTTGRGTTTTAAAAACAAGTCTTATGTCTTAGATTACAGCATTTTAAAATACCTGAACGTAAAGCTCCAACAAATTACTAAGGTAARCCAGTACAGACAGCAAAAATTTTCTTTATTAAAGATGGAATATTTTAAATAGATTGATTTTTATTAGAACTATTGAAGAATTGGTTGTGTCTGTCGCTAAAGCCCTTCACGTCAGCATTTTACTGTATGGTGTGAAATGTCTTCATTTACTCTTAAAACAGACATGTCGCACAAAGAAGTCTGTGGGTTACGAAGCTGTGAATTAATATGTACTTTTGAGAAAGAAAACAAAGGAGGAATTTTGAGAATATTAATTAGAAATTAAAAATGTGTCTGTAGGAAAGAAAATTAATCTACTCGTAAGGTAACGAAGCTGGATCCTATTTTTTTTTCCTTTAGCAACCTATACAAAAATATTGCCACTTTTAGTGGATTATATTTAGCAATCTACATAGTAGATTGGTGAACAGCAATGAAAAAGTTAAAGTATTACAATCAGGATAAGCACGACTGAAAAAGTCATATTCTTAGTGTGTCTACACTACTGTGAAGGAGTGGGAAGGAAAGAGGACGGCACAATCATCAAAATTCAGGATTTAGGCAATTAGTAGGGAAACAGAGTTTTTACAGTGCAAAAACCTTTAATATGAGATGAAGTGGTGAGGTCTAAAASACCTATATTGAAATCTTTTCATATAGTCTACTTATGAAGCATATAAGCCTTGGGTTTAATGTCACTTTCCAAACTCCATGTAATCCTCTTGTGAGTCTATAGAAAGAGTTTACTCACAACTGTTTAATTTATAGAAATTCCTTTTATTGGCAATTCCTTTGTCTGTTTGCTTCCTTTTATAGGAAATTGGCAGCATTCTCAGTGAGGTGAGACAGACTTACCAAACTCTTCTACATCTTTTTCTTACGTTCATAAGGGTAACTTATGTTAATTAGTAGTTCACAATTCACCAYTGAAATTACCTAGTCCTTTTTCCCCATAAATGAGAATGGAGGCAAGATAAAATACTGAATGTRTTTGGATATGAGCTCAATGTGACTTCTGAATTTTGCTGAATTTTCTTCCTTAAAGTGTGAARAAGGGATATATGAACCATGAAAACATGTAATGCTGGTAGTGATGTCTTCAAAACTTCAAAAACACAATGTGGCTTATTATAGAGGGGCTACCTTAGAAACACTACTATTTCTAAAATGAGAGAGATAGACTTGTCTTATTACAGATCTTACATGTTTCATATACCTTCATCCAACAAGTATGTAAGACCCACAAGATACTATTTGCTAAAGAACTCAATTCCTCTTTCTTGAAAATGAATCCTGCTGCAATTAGAGAAGATGCTGCATGAGTATTTTCTAGTGAGAGAAGAATCTAGATCCATTTTCATGCTTCACTGCCTGTTACATCAACAAAAGATATATTTTGTCCAGCTGTTATAATCTTAAAAATTCAGCTAACCATGAGTTAATGATGGTGCCTTACCATGCAGCATAACATTATACCTGGCCGGGAAGGCATCATTCATCAGGAACAGTGTATAATAGGCCTGAATCGTAGCAATGATTTTTTTTTTTTTTTTTTTTTTTAAAAAAACTTCTACATTTAATTTTCCAGTGTTATTTTCACTCGACTGGATAATTTGGTTATCTGGACTGATAATGAGATCTCAGCTTGCCTCTCCCGATCTGAGCTTGCAACAATAGCAATATCTGCTCACGTACCTGCTGCTCTTGCTTTACTGTGGTTTTCCCAGTAGGTTCAGCTGTAGTTCCCCGGACTGCCTTTTATGAGCTTGTTGTGCAACTGAACAGCCACAATAACAAAATGCCAAATCAACTGACTGACAAATGTAAAAGAGAAGAAACTTAAGTGGTGAGGTAGGTAGCTGAGGACAGTGTATGGGATAGCATTTAGACTTCTGTAACTCAAATGATGGGATTTCTCCTTCATTCAGCTCTTGGTTACTGAAGCCAAGGTAGCCACCTGTATTCAAAATGTATGTTTAATTCAAACTTAAACAGCACAAAGACCTCCTGCTCAGTGCTTCAGACTGGAGAATGATAAGTGATCCCTGCTCCTGTACCTAAAAAAGAAGCCAATTCTGGGTGTCCTGTCACCTTGGTCTGCTCATCCTGTGTCCACCGTCTTCCCTGGCCTCACTTAGCCTTTTGCTGTAGGCACTTTCTGTGGTGCTCTTGCTAGTGTGGCTGCAGACACAGGAAGGTCACACCCTGCGAAGGAAGAAGATTCTTTGGCACTCATGGCTGTTGGCCCCAGCCCTGTGATTCCCTCCCAATTTGCTTCTTTCCCAAGCTTTTAGGTAGTCAGCTGTTCTTTGATCCACTGAAAAGTCTGTTTTCCCTGCAGCCTTTCTTCTGGGGACAGTAAGAACTGTCTAACCTCCTTCAAGGCTAGCTGCAGGCATGATCAGATTATTTTGCTTGATTGCCACTCTCAGCTCTGGATCTGAATGAAATGTGCATCATCAGAAGGGTTTAATTTATAAATCTGAAAACTTTCTGTGTGTCTGTGGAATTACTCCAGGTTTTCACAGTGGGGAGGAACAAGGCAGAGATGCCTCCCATCGGAAGAACCGTGGCTGAGGCAAATGAATAAAATCTTGCATCTGAACAACAAACAATATTGCCTGCATCCTTGTGAYCTGTGCTTTCACCTTGCTGACTTATCATGAAAATAAAATGAYGACTGTTCCTGGAAATGACAAAATAATTATGGTGTTTCTATTAAGCAAAGGCACTTCTTTCTGTAAGACAAAAAAGTACTTCATTTGAGATATGAAAGACAAAATAACTGACTTTGTATTTGCTGCCTTTCTGAAAAATTTTTTAAATTGTTTTTATGTAGAAGATCATTTTTGATTAATGCATTGATGTGACCATTATTCTTTCATTGCCTTAATAAAAACATTATTTAAATATTTTAGTAACRTATGGAAATATTAAGATTGTCCAGAATTATGACTCTTGAAGAAAATGGGGCATGCTGGTAAAGAGCCTTCACTCTGTTTCGTCTTCCGAAAAAGAAAATTGTCTCCAAGCCAAAATTAAATCCGGATGATCATCCTTTAGAAAGSAATGGGAGGTGATGCCTGTCTTGAAAGGAGATTTGACTTGTGTATGCTGGCCTTCATATTTTCTGTTAACATCTTTACTGCTTAATGGTAAATTATTCTTTAAATGACTTCTTTTTCTACCCTGAGGTCAGATGCTGTCTCACAACAGCTAATCGCAGTGACCCTATTGTTTCCATTAGAAATGCATTATGATTTTGGTGTTAAAAGAATCTAAAGTAGACCTCTTCCATATTGTATACAGATTTTAAGTAAGGGCCTCCAACCAAAATATGAAAACCAAGCAATTACTTAGTGTCTAAAGAACTTCCCCAAATAATAAGTGAGTCTATAAATATACAACAGAACGTGGCTGGAAGGAGACGTGCGAAAGATTCGGTGCAGCTTTCAGGGCCAGACCTCTGGGGGCTTGAGGGTTACCAGGGCACGTGCCCTTTATCATACCATCACTTGCAGATTTGTTGAATGTCACTATGTTGAAACAGGCTGCTGATGAATCATCACACTGTATGGTTGCTCTCTGCCCCTTTGACCTGATACACTGCCTTTGGACTGACAAATTGTGAATTTCAGTAACTTTTTGTTGCTTTGACTTTGCTGCAAGTGAACTTTCTGTCACTATAATCTTGCAGTTATTCCTTCTTCTGGCCTCTGCCACTGGAATCCAATAATTAGATCTTCTGTGTTTGTGGTAATTTTTGCATTTAGTTATTTTCTATAAGATTATTTTTGTTATGATTCATTAACTGTATGCTAATTCATAAATTATTCCCTCTTTATTTTACAAATTAGGGATGTGTGTGTTCATAAGGGACTGGAATGAAAAGAGGAGCAGTTGTATTAGTAATGTGCAAATAGCAAATATTCCCGAGAAAGCAGAAAATAATCACAGTTTTCATGAACAAATAATTCATATCATGCTACAGTAGCCCTAAGTCTGTAATTCATTATGCTTCCAAATTATTGCAAGACAAGATTTTTAAAAAATGAGCTTAAAAAATGTATTAATATACATCAGTAGATTGAAGCTAAGTATGAAGTAGTGGTAGGCTTTTCTGCACAAAATGCAAAAAGAAGCACAATATGAAATCTGCAGAAAAGATAATTGCACAATCGAACACACTATTTTATTTTTTTCATGTTGAGTGGCTTAGGTTGGTCTGCCCATGCAAATTTTGAACACTTGGTATAAAGTCAGCTCTGAGTTCCTGAAGCATTTGTTGAAGGAAGCTGATGGTTTATGCATGTCCTGTTTGTTTCATTAAGTGTTTTTATGCATGTTTCTGGAGATAGTGCTGGACTAGATGTACCACAGATGCATTTTACTGTATTATGGCAATTACATCTCCATTTTCCTTTCTTTGTACAAGCCCTTTTTTTGTTATGGTTTCCATTTATTCAAAAAAATACCTATTTGTTTGCTATAAGCTATTAAGTTTAGTTCTATTTGCTGCTTTACTAACTTTACTCTTCATTACAGCCAAACAAAATTTTTCTAGGGAGTATGATTAAATTCAGAAAAGACTCTCTAATAGGTCTTGGCATTCTGTGTTTACTGTCTGTGTATGATTTTCAGTGTGAAATTTGRCCAGCTTAATAACACATCTGACCAGATCTGATATTATTAACTTGGATGTCATTTTGAAGCCATAGTTAGCTATACAAATATCATTTCTTAGTTGTTACTAGGTCTCAATATCTGTTTTTGAATAACTTTTATTCATTATTACAAATTTGTTTCTCTAATACAATAATTGTTATAATAGGATAAATTAGAAATATTAATTATTTTTTGGATCACTTCAGAATGCCCTTTTGGTTCGATTTGCTTGAGTTTGTGTAGTTCTTGTTATCCTAACTGAAGTGTCTTTAATAGTAACTAGCTTATTAAAAAAAAAGAAAAACAGTTAATTAATGAGAGTCAAAACTTTTTTATCTTCTGCAATATTTTATACTTATAAGCTTGTTTTATGCCCTTAGTTTTAGCAGAGTTGTATGGATGTTGTCTTTCTGACTTCCAAGGAWATATTCATCTTTTTCTTCAAAAGCATAGTCGTCAAATTCAATGTTGGAGTGTTGGGATTTTTTTTTATATAAACTGAGATTTTTCTTTCTGTCTCTGAAAGATAACCTCCAATCTAAGTCATTGTTCTGGTGTCTTCCCATATACTGGAATATCTGAGGAGACATTCGTACTCCATTTACATGCGGTTGTGCTTCTGTGGTTCTTCCCATCTGACACATTTTTTTTGCAGAGGGTAAAAGGAGTCAGACTGCAGTCTAGCATACATTGTGAATCTTTGCATAGTGGGTATCTTGATAAAATTTTAATCACATGGTACAGATATTAAATGTAACTTTAAAATTGCTTTATATCGTTTAATTAAGTATCTGTCACCTGCAATGTGTGAGAGAAGCTTTTTGGGTAGCAGCTCTATTGGTATTATATCAAATGCGAAAGTTTGCCAAGGCATTTTACTTTTTGTGTGCTCAGGGGGATGTATGTACTGAGCTTTCAACTTTCTCTGACAGATTTGCTATCTTAATTACCACAATTTCTTTGGCTTTCAGAGGAAGTGGCTCTAAGTGTCTCTGTTCAGTGCTCAGAGGCATCCCTGTTAGAGTTTTATGTTCATAGGGTAGCCTGGCAGAGTTGGCAAAATTTTGCCTGAAAAATACAAATCAGAGAAAGGGGATGGTGGTTTATAAATAGCTTAATTTCAGCCAAGCTTTACTGGCATTTGATCTGGTACAGAAAAATGTATTTTTCTTCTCATAGGATGTTTTTTTCACTAGATTTCAGATATGCTGCATGCAGTGGTGGTATCTGAACTTCTTAACAAACTAGTCAGAATCTTTTATATGGAAAGTGTGAGGCAATTGATATTTCACTCCAGTACTCGTTYCTCCTAATATATTTTTGTTATACCAGAAGCTTCTTATCATTTGCCATATTGGAAGACATAACTTAGATATATTGTTTTCATAATATACTCAAGAACATAAAGCTGATGAGTCGGCTTCTACAGTATTTGTTTTATGGGATTTTGCGTATTTTGGCAAAATAATTAGACTTTCTAGCAATCTGTAATTTTTCTCTGTACATAGGCACTGGCTTTCAGGGAGATTTATAATGTCATCAATATTAATGTATTTTTTCAGAGTTGTAAATAATGTTTTAGTTCTTGATAGCTAATAACATAGATATTAGCAGAATTTCAGCTTCTATTAACTGTTTATGTCATCTTCTAAATTTACCATATTTCTGAAGATTTCTTAAACACCAGCACTTGTGATTAGTTTCATGCAAATAGTAAACAAGGAGTGACATGTGAATCTCCTTGAGAGTTACTGCAAGATGCTGTATCGTTATATGCAATCACATGTTGTTTTTGTGCACCCACAAACCAGAGAAGCCTATATTGTTTTTCTTAATCTGTTTGTCAATTAGCTAACTATTGCAACAGCATACTTTTAAACACCTCTAGTAGGTTCTTTTCCAGATTACTTCAGTATTTTAGAGACTCATAGAAGTAAACAAAATTATCAAAAATTGAGAAGTTCATTAAACTGAGGTTTACGTTGTTTRCATCTTGGATCTTAATAAGAGGCTGTTGGTTCATTAGTAAGACGCCTGTATATTTGTAAAGATGTTTTCTTTCGCTATACTGTGTTCCACAGGGACAGATAACATATATCAATAGTAATAGAATAATTAATTTTGAGCTAAATTTGGATTTTCAGGGAGAAAGGTGTTGGAATAGCTTTCAGGGAAGAACTGAAAGTATTTTTCTGTGTTACTTGGTTCATAAATTATATATTATTCTATAGTATTTTCTTTAGGAATTGTCTTTTGTTTGCAGCCTGAAACTATGATTGATGTTTTTCTGTATATACTTAAGTTCCTCCTTGAATTTATTTTTTTTTCCTGAATATTTAAAATTACAACTTTTAGTAAGAATATTACAATACAATAAATGGTACAGAGGCAAAACTCCCATTTTATTAAAGGAATTTCTACTTAAGTATTGGGCAACAATTTAAGCTTAAGCTTTCAGGCATCTCCAAATAAAAAGGTATTTTGTTAAAAGTTTGCAATGGACAGTGTTTTGTAGACATGCAGTAAAACATTTCTAGTGATAGAATAAAAAAAAATTGACATGTACCAGAGAGGTATTCCATTTTATATGTATATTCAGCACATTAAATTGCAACTTTGATAATGGATTTCCACTGAGATTTTGGTAGAAATAAACTTTAAGAATAATTAGGCCTCATGAAATACTGCTGAATAAAAATAGTTATGATTATGTATCTTTCATATAAAATTCTAAACAATTGCTAGTGAGACTGCTGAAGTGTTTTGAATCACTTACAGCTCAATTAAGCTTTGTGATGGAGAGTCCGAGTGGAATTCTATAGGAATTCTGTTCGTTACTATTTTACTCTGGTTAATTATTGAAATATTCTGTCTAGTTGTGATGGCCAATATTAAGAAAATATGTTAATATAATGATTTTGAAAAATTTCCTTAATAAGGCCTCAAAGAATTGAGACTTGAGTTACTTAGCCTCTTAATTAAAGGCAGAATTATCCTAACAGACATTTTATCTGTCTTTAACAGCTAGGTCCACTAAAGCATTGAGGTGGCTAAAGCTGACTTGTTTGAAATGTAAGCAACTGATTTCAAAGTTGCAGTTTAACAAAACCATTGCTCAGATGTCACTAGGTAACTCTGGTGGTTCCTAAATTCACCAGGACTTCCTTATGTAAACAGGAGTTGAACAGATACCTTGGGCTCTTCATGTGGCCTGAGCTGCTCACACTGGGCAGCTCAGCACTTAGCAAAGCCTGGTTAAGACCACTTTATAAAGAAAAAAAATTCAACCAACCAACCAACCAACCTTTTTGCCACAAAATCAGTGCTCCAATTCTAATTTATCAGTAGACTATACTTAAGATAAACACAAGGAAAAACATGCCTTCTGACAGATCTCAGAACATACAGAATATTTGTATGTATTTACCACCTTCAAATATAAGGTTTTTTTCTAAGCATCGTATTTGGTAAAGTTATTTTCTTTCTTTCTTTCTTTTTCTTTTTTTTTAAGAAGAACTAAAAATAAAAGTTATGATGAAGTTAAAAATAAAAGATGTAATTATTCAAAAAGACTGAGTATTTGTTTCTATATGTAATAGGAGAGTAAAGACTAATCTAATCAAATGCCTGTATCTCCCAAAGGTATGAGTGTAGGTTGAGTGTAGAGCTACAGAGCCTGCATTTAGTCTTAAGCACATGGAGGTGAGATAGTGGCAAATGAACAAAACATAATGATATGTATAAGAAAAATCATCTCACTGTTTTGAATTGAATGTTAAGAGACATAGTTCTGCATATATTCTGTTAACATAATTTGCATTTACGTAGAACAAAAGTAATGCAAACACCGATTATTGCTCGTTTCCAAGACTGGTATTTTCACAAGGATTATTTTTTTTAAAATTACATTTTTTAAGGTAGGAGATGAGAATATTTATTCTGAACATATAGTCATTGTTTTTAGGTCATTTAAGAGACTAGACATATGCATGCAAGGTTAATGAATCAGGCTCTTTCTTTATACAGGAGTCTCATCCTTATGTAAATGCACATGCAATCTGTTGAAGCCTCCCCATTTGAGCAAAAGCCTAGCAAATCATCAAGTCTTTAGTGTGCATCGATAATACTAGACTATTTGGCAAATAACCTGTAAGTTTGACATGTAATATTGCAGATGAATTTCATTTAATTTTAATATTTGGGAGTTACTATCTTCCAAGACAAAGAAAACATGAATAACCTGGCTTCTGTCCTTGAAAAAATTAAACAARAAATCTGGTGAGGATGTTCATATAAGTGGTTATTGTTTATATATGATTTTCAGGATCTCTTAAAACGCAGTTTCATGAAACATTACAAATTTCCCATATCTGAAATACATTAAGTGATTTTATGTTTAGCCATCAATGGTTCAACAACCATTTTTTAATCACCTAGAGAAGTCACATTCTTTTTTGAAGAGATAGGCTGATATTCTGATATCAAGGATGTCATTTGCATTTGTCTGCAATTTTAGTTAGCTTCACGGTATCCAACTGGTCATGGGAGCATGTCAGATGATGTCTATCCTAATAGACCTGCATGTGGACATGTGGAAAAAAAAGTGTCTATGGCTCTAGCTGTTTTCAGTTTTTTATCAATATTAATAGATTTGTTCATATAAATATATAGATGCTTGTCATGTTTTATATACTAATTGCATATCTGTCATATCCAGATTCACATGCTTGTATTTCATATTTGAAATCACCATTAGCCTCATTTTCACACATCTTTTTTTTGCAGCTTCTTAGCAGAGAGGTGAACATGGTACCCGAACTACAATTAGAAAGATCTATTTAGAGTTCTCTGATATATATATTTTCATATGGGACTAACTTGGTCATTTTATAAACATATAAATATTTGTTCTAAAAATAATCCTTCTAGCCAAAGCAATGAAAACAGAGATATCTTTTCTACAGCAGCTTAGAATGTGCATGCACCTCTGCATCTAACTTCATTTTGGAGGTATTTTCTATTCTTAAATAAATATGACTTTTACGCATGCTGATATAAGGAAGAAAACTTTACTAGATGTCCCAAATTAGTGGTAGCAATATACTGTGGTTATTTTGGAGCCTTTGTTTAGGTTCAGTTTCATTTTATTCCAACTATTGAACAGTAACAGTAACAGTAACATTTGATCCCAGAGTTCAGTAAAGTCCCATTTAACTTTGCAAGCTGTCTTGCAAGATAGATGAATTTTGAATGTTTAAGTTGTTCTGCAAACCTAATTTATTTACTTCAAAGAATATATTAGTTACTGAAGTTAATGCAAAGGTCAAACTACTGATGACTTGTGATATTCTAGTACCAACTGATTCCATAGAAAAAGTTGCTGCGAGTATGTGAAACTTCAGAATTCCCAGAAGTCAGGGTTAAGTGTCTGTGGTATCAAGTAGATAGACATATGTACTAAAGTGAAAAAATGGATGGTCATAAACAGATGAGCAAAACTGCCTGATAAATAGACTCTGCCAGGCCCGGCTTCCTTCAGCAGCCGCCTGCATTGCAGTAATACCGTAGGCAGGCGAACCATTCTTGGCTCCTGTCGCGTCATTTCAGCTGGAGGATACCAGCTGATCTWAAACCCGATGTCTTGGAAAGAAAACATTCGTGCTGCGTGTTTATTGGTATAACGTATGTCGTTAGCTCCTCTGGCCAATTTTAGAGAGATTTTAGTTGTCTGAAGTTGAATCGAGTCTTTGTTATCTGAAACTTGGAAGATATGTTTTTGTTAATATACAGAATTGCTTTTACTGAATATTTAATTTTTCTGTGTGTTCAACTACTTTTAAATATAATGAGGCAGAATTATCAACCTCAAGATTTTTAAGCCCTACTTTCTCATTTTTCAATATGGAGAAATTATCTATTGCTGTAACTTCATTTTCTTTTTTTTTTTGAACATAAAAGTCACATGGCATCACTTGAACTACATGTGGGGCTTAATAGCCATATTTCTCCAAGAATAAAGGGAAATTTTAAAGTGAGTCTTATTTTGAGACATATTGGTACAGTATTGATTGTATTAATAGTAAATCATAAACATTAGGAGAGCTCCTCTGAATTCTGTGTATATGTGAAAAAATATAAAATAAAYGAGCATTTCTGAGGATTAATTTTTAGTTTAAAAACTACCATAATGCTATCTACCACTGAAATKTACTAAATATCTCCTATTGTAAATAGGAGATTTTCCTAATGTAAGTATTTTCACTTTAAGCAATCATTCCTCTAGTTTGAAGACAACACTGCCATACCCATTTAAGAATTCTATTAGTAAATTTTTTACAGAAGGACATTTTATCAGAAGATTAAGCCTTAAAATTGAAGTAAATCTGCTATTTTYGGAAATCATAAATTGGATACAAAAATTGAAATTAGGTACCTCTGTTTCCACCTGCCTGTGGGGTAAAAACCGTGTAGGAGGGGGAGTATGGCAGAAAACACAAGCAAATACAGCTTTTAGTCTTTGCTGTAGTTTGTTCACCTGAAGCACRGTGTTGTTTAAACTTCTGTTAAGAACAATTTCCTCTGCGGGGAAACGTTCCGGGGAGAGCGTGCGTCTGTGCTTGCTTTGTGTAGGCGAGGAAACTCTCTAATATACTATTTCCTTCCCCCTTTTCTTCTGGACATTCTTTTGTTAATGGCTCTAGATTTTCATGATAGTTTGTACTTCGTTGAGATTTATTCCCGTGAAACAAAGTGTTGCTGGAACCCGACTGACCGCTCTCCCAAGCTGGTGTATAAACAGTCTTCCCGTTGCCTCGGCTCCGGTTGCAGATTAGCTCCCGATAGATGGATTAGTATGTCGAAGGTTTATGTTCTGGGAGGTCAGAATATATAATTTGGAAATTAAAGAGCGTGTTTATCTGTGCGCAGTTCGTATGTCTTAGCCTTGCCTTCATGGAGTGAATGGTTTAGAGCCTGACCTGCATCCTGTCTCCTATGTAGAGTTATGATGTGCTGCAGAAAAGAGAGGTTTATGATCTAGCTTTTAAAATTGTGTTACACCRAAATTGCCGTTGTTGAAAGCGAGGCATCTAAATGTAATGGTATTAATTCCCAAAGCGACATAGYTGAATCTTTCTTAAATTTGTAGAGTTAAAACTCTATTTTATAGTCATACTGGACAGATTCATTAATCGATRAACACCTATTGCACTAGATTTTTTGGAAAGTTAATTTTAAATTTCTCATTCTCTATGCAGTATTCTTTAATGTACTTGGAAAGCTGACTACAGTATTAAAGTAAAATTTGGGTAATCTGCTCCCTACATTGTTCCCTTTGCYCATTATCTGTGGGATAAAATAGATATGTAAATCATTAATCTCTGCCCTTTCTGTACTTGTTTACTTTTACCTGACATATGCTGAAATTGCTTTGTGCGTTTCTAATGGAGCACTTAAGCCCTTTTGACTCTTTGGTTTGTTTCGAGGTATTTTGATGTTGTGTACTTCAAAGGCTTTTCTTTCACTCTGGCTTTTCAAAATTAAAATAATTTAACTGATCTTTGATACAACCTGGATACTTCTGATGCATTTTAGTGTCTGTTTTCTGTATCTCTGAATGAAAATTCTTAATTTCAAATGAAAACATATTAGCATGACACTTCTTGGCTGTATCATCTCCTAGCAATTGGAATTGCTTTAATCTAACTCTTCCTATTCAAGAGTTCTCTATTGAAAAAAAGTWGTTAATTTTTCTATGGTGTTATACTGAGGTATTTATTATTTTCGTTTTTGTATCTTTGATTTCCTATCCAGAAGGAAGTTACTGTGACTTTGAAGTAGTCTAATGTAATCAAATAACTTGAAGATTGTGTTCCATCCTCCTTTTAAGAAAACAATTAATTTTGCGTAACCAAGTGTTCTCTTGTTTTGGCCAGTTATTTCTCATTTGTCCTGAAAATACGTTTTCTTTCCAGAGTAGCTTTGGTTTGTTTCCAGTAGCACCTGCCTCTTAAGTTGCTGTTGACATACAGAAGTATTATCTCAAATTCTGTATTTTGAATATCCGTCATCACAGCATGATGTCATCAGAAGAATTTGTTTTAGTATGTACAGTCATTTTTATGAAGTTGGGAAGAGTGCTCTGCTGGTTTTTACTGTTGCTGGTTTAGTTCTGGGGCATGGTAGGCCTGCAAACRGAGTCTATGACATTCAAATATTCTTTCTTGACAATAGCTTATGCATTGTATGGATTACATACTAGTCATTCTGCAAAGACTGAGTGCTTAGCATAGCCACCACCTTCAGCTAGTGGGAAATAGTGTTCAATCCTGTAYAGTTACAGTGCATGCATTAGCATCAGTTTCCATATGGCCAAATAACTGCATATACTGAGTTTACAAAGTGTTTTATTTATTATTAGAGAAGTACCACGAGGTGTCGTCTTCTGCTTCAAATATCRGGTTATTTAAAAGCATGCAGTTCTGGTAGGAAGAGGGAATGGCTAACAAGAAAAATGTATGTATATCTATGGAATTAATTTACATTTTAACTTAAAATTTCTGAATGTCATGACAAAGAGGGAAATTTTATATATATATATATATATATGTATATTTAAGGGCCTCTGGGATTTTTTAGTGTTATACTATTTATTAAAGGAGTCTTTTCTTTGCTGCTTTCTTTCATAATTAGTGGTCAAATGTTCTAGTCTTGGCAAGTCATCTTAGAATTAAACATTGCTATCAAATTCCCTTTGTGCTTATGGTAACAATGAAAAACATGAGACACATGAAGAAACATATATCAAGCTGCCAAGTGGGAAGCTAGAATTTCTTAATAGGAACAACAGAAAGACAGCTCTAGCATTCTTCAGAAATAGATTAGTGCTTTTTATATAATAAATCATACTAAGGCACTTTATAGACTGAAATATTTTCTCTGCTATTTTATCTGTTTTTCTAAAAGAATGGTCATTGTCCTATTTTACTGAAAATAACCTACCACTAAATTCAGTATTATGAAGAAACAGATTGTAGAAAGGTGAAATTAAAAACCACCAGACTTTAAATATTTATGAATCAGTTAAAATATTGTCCATATTCTTGCTGTTTATTTCAGATTATAAAATAAACCAGAGTGATTTAAGGTGTCTCTTTTGGCAAAATATAGAAATAATTTCTGCCTGTAAACAATTAAGAGCCAAATCCTTGTGTGCCTAATCAGCTCATGTTCTTGCAAAACACCAGTTTAGCTTATAGGTATGGTGATTTGAAAATACCTGTTTTCCTACAGGAGTTAGAATGTTACTCTCGAGTCTTGGGTAGGAAGGGAAATGTCCGAGATGTCTTTCAAAAAGATAAAATTAAGGATATCAAGAAATGAAGACGACTCTCAATCTTGTTCCTTATGAGTGAGCTAAAATTCAGGCCCTGCACTAATATTAAATGTTTAGAATACTTTTCAGCACAATGATTTTTTTTAAGTGATATCACATAGTTGTATTTTTCTCTTCGTGTGTATATCAAGAGTGAGCAATCTGCAGAAATTTTCTGAAACCTTGTTATTGCTAGGAATTGTGATTTCATAGTCTTAAATGTTTTAAAGGCAGCTGAATGCCAAAATACCTGTATATAGCCTCAGGCCAGAAACACTCCAGAATTGATTGCTCATAGTAATCCCAGCTGTCACACAACATTGCAAAGATTTTGTGCAAAGAGGTACTGGTATAAAACCCTTTATTTGACAAATCTTGAGACAATTGTCAAAATACTGAATGTACCTAGCTCCAAAAAAGGCAGTACATCTGAGGAATATGATATTCAGATACTTGATCCATAGAAACAGTTTACTAAAGCAGAAGTATGGGAGAAGAAAGAGTGTGTTCAAGAGAAAAGAGGAAGTAATGTTTGGCTTGGTTAATTTGTAATTCAGAATAACACTTAAGAAAAACAAACCTGATTTAGATAGAATAAAGCAAAATGATTTGTAATGGCAAAGATAGGCTTTCCTGGTGACATTCTCTATTCTCATTAATTTACTTTAGGAGACATCTGTGATAATTTAAGAAATCCAGAAATACATTTCATGCCAAGTTTCAAAGGTTCTAGAGACAGATTCAGTTTTCATTGCTACCATCTGCTGCCTCTTAAATTTGCATCCTTTTTCCTAACGCTAATCGGATTATAACATTTTCTCTGTAAAAGAACCAAATGGAGCAAATCTAATATTTTTTATCCTCATACTCTTAACCTCTTTTTGTTGAAGCAGAAGAATTGTTTGATAAGATCAATTGTCATTTTTGTTTAATTCTTTTTTGTTCATGCGTGTTTCTCTGACAGCAGCCAATCCTTCTCTGTGTTTTGTAGTTTCTTAATTATGCACTGTCAATGTTAAATGAATGTTTTAATGATGTCTGAGTATTTACATACTCTTCTATCACCTTTGTTAACTGTGTGTGTCGTATTGAAGACTCCTACTAATTATTGTAATAGTACTTCAGCGAAGTTATGTCAGCCTGCACATACCACTAATGCATTAATGCGTCAAAACAGCAGTGAATGACACAGCTCTAGGCAATCTTAAAAGCTGCTAATGGTAGCCCAACCCAGAGGAATTGATCTGTAAGCAACTCTAAAGCTATAAAATTTTTGCCCTGATGCATGGCTTCACAAAGTCTTTTTCTATCATCCACCTTATTTTTAGTACATGAGTAACAGCTATTTGAATAAGCTAGCAATCTGTAAGGATAAAATGCTTCATGCTATCCACGCTAGGGTATTACTGCTAGAAATTTTTCTTATTCTGTCATTCATGATACTGTCATTCAGTAATGACAGAATAAGAAAAATAATTCAGTTGTTAACATTAAAAAACAAACGGCTAAATACTACTTAGTTATACCAGCAAAAATCTAGAGCAACTCAAAAGATGGAAGTAATTCATCTTTATTTAAATTTTAGTGAGTAAGAGTAATGTGGACTATATTTATACTAAGTATTCCTAACACAAGGTATTTAGTGAGTAAAGTGATAGATAAATAGTAATCAGTGGTAAAACAGAAAAAAAAACCTGGGACAGTGGGATGGGAATACAATTACAAGTAAAGCAGATTTCTAACTGCTCTTATTGCCTTCCTGTGCAATACCCACCACGCCACAACTGCTTGTTCACCAAATTTAATGTCATTCCCAAAGACTCTGGTATAGCCTGGACATAAGTTTCTCCCAGCCTACCTGCTGGAAAGGGGACTGGGCTAGCACCGTAAAGCCTGTGATTTTACAGGCAGAGAGAGAAATTGCACTGGATTTTAAAATACGCAATTTATCATGGCTTGTTAGTATCAAAAATGCAAATAAATCTCTTGAATGAAATGCTACTTCTTCTGGGTCCTAGAAGAAGAGTATCTTATGTTCGGACAGTTTGAGTAGCTGCTGTAAGTCATCCACCTCCATGGAGCCCTTGGAAAAACTGGCCTAACCTGCATTTGTCTTTCTGAAACTTGTTCCTCTTTGTATTTATTCTTTTTTAGTACCTGTCTTCTTTGTACAGGTTTGGGACTTTTCCATTTTTTTTCTGTTGTGAAAACAACCTGTCCTAATTGGTTTGCCCAGACCCCCACAAAAGCCTTTTTTTCTACAGCCATCTGCATTGCAGTCAGGCATTAAGATAAAATGACCCACCACTATCCTTGGGAGAGATAGCAGAAATCTGATCCATAGCAGTAATATATATTGACAGAGAATCTTATTGGTAAAGCTGTGTATAAGGCAACAACGGCACCACACCTTTGCAGTATCAGCCTGAATATATAAACCTTCCAGTGAATCACAGAAATCGTAAAGCAATTTGCCCTAATAACGCTGTCACAGCCTGGACTTGCGCTTCCTATAAACTGGTTCCTTTTAAAACAAATCTTACAGCAAATATTCACCACTTAAGTCTTCATGTCTTCTTCAGGAAACTTTAAACAGAGGTACATTTAATGGTAAATTATATTTTAAATTACTTTATTGATTATAAATTAATTACATTAATATTAAAGAACAACTTCAGGAAAAAAACAGTGAAACCAGATTATGCTGACTTTGTGGCAGAACTTCTGCTCCTTTAGGGAGTCAGAAGTGGATCTAATGATGGGCTGCAGATGTTTATGTTAGCCAGGGAACAATTAGCTGCTTTTAATGATCAGCATCTCGATTCCTTCACAGTGAAGAAGTAAATGCTCATACTTCTATTGGACATAAATGCAGCTGCATCTTCCTTTTCTGTTCTGGAAGTACTCAACTGGTGCTAGGAATTAGAGATAATTTGCTGTCACCTGCCTGGACATGGGAGAAGGACAGAGCAAGAGAGAGTCAGTCCCTTTCAGAGAAGGGCATATGGATTGCAGCTGTGAGTAGTTGGAGGTTTGTCATTTCGCAAAGATAACATTATCAGAAATGTCTCATGTTCACTAAATTTACATATCTTGTGTGGATGTGAGACTCTTTTTGCCTTCCCAATTAGCATATACAGTTAAACTTTGCTGAATTTATTTTATCAAAAATCCATCTTTATTTATCACAAAGGAGGTAAAGTGATTTGGAAGTTTCATATCAAATGTCAGTATTAAACTCAAATCCCGGTCTTGTCAGGAAATTCRAATTCATTGAAATCAGGATTTCACTCTTTGTATTCACCTGTATGTTTTCTCCTGCAGTAGTGAGGGCTGGGAAGAAGGAAGATGAATTACTAGAAAGGAAAGATAAACAGCAAGCAATTTAGGGCAGGGRGTCAGAGAGCAGGTTAGTTTCAATGGAATGAGAGGCAGAGAAATAAGAAAAAAAGATAGGGAGGAAATAAGGTTAGGCTGAGAACCACTGAGGAAGAAGGAATAAAAAGAGAAGAGTTTTCTAATATTCACAATAGGTTTAAAAGCTTAGAGTCTTCAATCAAGACAGTAAAATATTCTCTCTTTTCAGTGTCAGCATAGCAACAAGCTGCTGACAGACACAACCACTAATCTGCAGTTACTCTAAATACTCTCTTGTTTCCGGAAATGTAGAATTTGCATTGTGGTGTGAGAGSGAAGTATTCTGAGCAACAAGGTCTTTGTGACTCCAGTTTGTGACCGTTCTTTACGTGTCTTTCCTGGTGGGAAATCAGGATTGGAAACCAGAAGTGCTTCCTACTACTCTGCTGAMGAATCAGTTCCTAAGTGAAAATTATAACAGTAATTTAATTAGGGAAAAGAAGGMGAAAAAACTGTTTGCAAAAGCTAGGAAAGAAAATCTTTGGTCTCTGTTTTCTTTCCCACTGAGATATTTTTGTTGTTGCTGCGATGGTCTGAGGGCATAGGCAGAGTAAGGTTTCCAGGCACCTTTTATTAGACTGATTATTTTTTCTGGGGGGAAAAAAATAGAAAAACTGTTGAGGAAGTAATGAAAAAAAAAGGTGTGGGGGACTTAAGTACCCCAAAATTTGTATACCTTTTTTTTGTCTTGAAAGTATACTTTCTCTGTTTAACATATTAATGTCCTTTTCTTCTTACCTGCTCTTGGCAGGGAAATAAAGTAAATTATTAAAAAAACAAAACAAAACAAAACAGATGTTTCATCTTTCCTACCTGCACCAGAAGTTACCCTGTGATTTTTCTGGCCACCAGAACTGATCTTTTTCTCAGCAAGGGCTGACAATGACCAAAAAGACCYACAAATTGTATTTTAATGTCTGAAGGGATTTTTGGTTTGCTTTTGTTTTWTTATGATGCTCCATAAAGCTCTTCATAACGTGGCATTGGTCATACGTTTTGCCAACACACAGTTACTGACTCTGAGTTACTGACTCTTAAAGTAAAAATGGGGAATGACAAGTTTGTGGAAAATAAGATATGAGCAAAGTTAATTAAAAGTTATCTTGCAAAGATACTTTCATCATCATCCGTGCTATGTATAACAAAATACTTTCATATTACTTTCAGTGATAACAACTGAACATCAAAAATAGAACAGTTTATAATAGATAAGGTGAAGTGTGAGCTTTTCCTTGTGTTCCATTTTTCAAATAAATATGCTATATAATAGTGCTAAATGTTACGTCGCTCTTAAAAACTACTAAATTAATCTTTGAATCCAGGATACTTCYGGTTAAAATCTTAGATTCCTTGGGGAAAAAAAGAAAAACAAATTAGTTTCTGTGTTACTCTTATAAGCATTATGGGAAAACCTTCATTTTAAGATCTAGTTAATATTTGTTCACCTTCCCAATCTTCGTAGTTTTTTCTTAACCATATTTTTATGCCCTAAAACTTCCTGATACAGAAAAATGACATTTCTTAATATTCATTAGAAGAATGAACAGAGTGCAATGCTACAGCAGGACTCTACAATGGGCATGGTTAAAAGTGACAGAAACCTTAAATMATCTTCTGCATTTGCAAGGATGAAGGGATTGGAATGTAGTCTCAGGAGGACTATTAAGTTATGCTAAGTACCTTAACAGAACTGACTCTGTTTTATATCGAGTGTGGAGCGTTAACGGTTGTCGTGTCATTAATATAGATTAGGTTCTATCCAAGATGGATGCCACAATTATCTATCTATATTTAGGAACTTAACACATAATGTGAGTCAAGCTAGGTAAACGTTTTGCCATCTAGAAACAGTCTTTCGAGACGGAAGTGCTGTGCGGTAGCTGTCCCAAAGATGCTGATTACTCTTCCTGGTGCATTGTGTTGCCTCAAATCAACACTTATTTGCTGAAGGGTTTCRTTATAATTTGCCATAATTGCTTTTCTCAGCAAAAATTATCCTATTATTTCCACTCTTTCCTTGGTACACTGGATAATTTTYGCTGTCATAGCAAGTAGATGGATCAAATGAAAGCACTTGATTTTCTGCAGAAATGCTTTACAGTGGGAAACACATTTTGTTCAGTCCTTCCTGCACAAGACGTGGCGCAGGCATCCACGTAGGGGTGCTGTGTCAGTGCTYAAGACTGAGAAAAAAGGGTTYGGCAGTACCAGTTTCTGCTACTTAGCCRCTTTGYGTTGCCGGTTAATGTCATGACRCAATATGCAGCCTAAAAAYGATTTTGGTTTTAAACWGAAAATAGTTTTATTGACTGGCATRAGTGAACAACCTTAGACTCTSGGACGATTTAGATCCTGATTGCAGTTGAAAGCCTTTTCTGTTGGATAGATTTGACAAARACTGCAAAGGTCCAAAATCTAGATCTAAACTTTGTGGCCAGCTGTAGTCCTGGAAACGTGATATGGCTTACAGCCTTTTTCAAAGCAATTCATTTACCTGCAATTTGTACTGGAAMACTTCTGGCAGTTAAAGTAGATTGTGAACCTCTGACAACGATACATTTGCCTGGAGTGAAAGGGGCGTTTGCAGCAGCTGTCCTCAAGCCCTAGGAGTAGTGTGTTACCATCGCAAAGGGGTTTTCAAAGAGTTTGGGATCAGTGTCTCAGCCAGGTTCCACCCCGGCACACTTATTACTCCCCAGTCAGGTTCACAGTTGTTTTCCATTACATGTAAATCACCTTCATTTTGTGACTTCACTTAGCTMATGAGTATTTTCACCTAAAGCTTTGTATCAAGATGCTACTGCTTCAAATAACTAAAGACAAAGCTTTGTTGCTTATTGGCATTAAAAAGCCCCAAAATTTAAGGGGGAAAAAAGTATTCTGGGATATAAAAATCCAAGATTTGAGATTTTTATTGTATTTGTGTGCATTTGCTCTAAACCACTTGCAATATTTCCTTGCAATATTAGAGAGACCTGGAGGCACCAAATTATTTTAAAACACACAAAATTCATTTAGGCGAAGTAGGCTTTTTACCGGAAACTTGCTTCCACCCTTCTCCCTGCCCACTTTCCAAAAAATGAACTTCTAACTTCAGTCCATTGAAATGTAGCATTGGTTAGATGCTGAATTATTAGAACAATATTACAAAAGAGCAAAAATTGGTGTAGAAAATAAACATACACTGAGGGGACTATAAAATCTTTAATAGAGCTACTGTTGCAATCATACTTAATGGTTCTTAAATAATAGCGYAAGCATTATAGTGCCTCTGAGTCGTCAAAAATATGCATTTCATTAAATAGGCTTTTGCAATCAGTTGGGATCTAATGATTTCTTCCAGTGCGGTTTTTATTATGAATAAAATGAATTGCAGCTCACTGCTATATTCCACTGCTATTTTTAAAAAGGCGGGTGAGGCACTAGCTATACAGTGTATGTAGAGTACAAATCCTTCCATTTGCTTGAATTACTTCTTGTGGTAAAATATGTCACTCGGAGAAGTAGTGTAATATTGTAGAAATACTACAGTGCCATAAAAGTTGTAATACAACATGAACAAGTGTAAAGTACTTTAGTAACTTTAGAGCATTTTCTGAGAGAATGAAAAAGAAGCAGTTTAATTGTAAAGCATTGAGATACTTCAACTCCTCACCCCAAATACTTTCATAAGAAAAGAATTTCATAAGTAAGAATTTTTAAGCATCCAGAACATGACAGTCTAATGATTTTAACCATATTTGCTATATGGATACTTTCTGAAGTTTTTTTGAGTGGTAAGAAATGCAGTACATATAATATGTCTAATTTGCAGACTAGCTTCCTGGATTTTTTTATGTCATCTTTTTCTTGCCCTCTTGTTAGTGTTCAGAATCCCACTGCCCTGTTCTGTAGGTGCCTTGGTCCTCTTGCTTTCTTACAAGCCTGGTAGTTCCATGGTTTCCTGGGGTGCAGAAGTCCAAGTAGCTGAGTATTGTGGTCGAGCACTGGGTTAGCCTGATTTAGCCTGCCTGATAGCAGGCTGGTCCTACACGTGGAAGAACTGCTTTGGTCATGAAGGTGCTTGTAGTTGAAATGTTCTCTTTGYTCTTCAGCTCCATCTAAGATCATGCTGCGTGGCTTCGTCGGGTAGGTATATCTTTTTTTTCCAAAAGACAGTTTCTGATATAAAGTGTGCAGGATCTTCTGTTGTTCCATGGAATATGCTGAGCTGATCGTTCTTCATGATCATCCTGTGTTTTAGGATGCTTTACTACATCCTGTGTAGAGTTTTGTCTGATTTCTGGGCATTCTCATTCTGATTGCTGCTGGGAGAAACTTAACGCCTCAATCAAATACTTGTCACATCATTCTGACAAAACTTTTCTTTGAAATGCTTTCTGAGAAAGATGTTCTGATCTGCTCAAGTATCTACTTTGGCTGATAGCCAGCTTGTAGAGTCATTTTTTTCTCCACAACAAAGCTTCTACTAAATGTGCATAATCAGGAAAAAACTACTGTGTATTTGCATTAGTAACTCCACTCTGATTTCTGCATATGTTTGCCTTAGCTTTCCATAGGCTTGTAAAAGACATTTTAATGTGATGCTGTACACTGACTTCAGGTTATATAGTACCCTTTGCTTTGAAGCTCTCTGATAGTGTATGGCTAAACAATCTGTGCTATTGAAAGCAGAACTTCTGCATAAGTGTGCACTGCACCTGGAAAGATGGATATGTAAGTCAATAGCTGCTGTCTGTTTATAAAATGGTATGTAGCTAAAATGAACTTCTGAAACTTTTTTCTTTTCTTTTCTTTTCTTTTTTTTTCTTTTTTTTCTTTTCTTTCTTTCTTTCTTTCTTTTTTTTTTTTTTCACTGTTCTTGAATTGTGGAGACACCAATGATAATGTCTCAATTTTTAAAGCATTTTATGCAATTTGTCTCTGAAATGTTGCAACTGTTAAAATCGTTATATCAACCAGGGAGAAAATGCTTGTATTTCCACATAAAACCCTAGATTTACAAATTTCTGTTTTTGAAAAGTAGAAAGTCTGTAGACTTTATAGAGCTCATGATAATATTTGAAATRCATTTTTACTTTTAAAATCTGGAAAATATATGGAATTTCAAAAAGAATAACTTAATCAGACATTTCTCTAAACTGCACAATAATAAAATTATAACTGTATGTTAAAGTTTATTCTGACTTCTTATAATCAGTCTCCTGCAAATATGAGCTAGTGGGAAATGAAAAATCAAGTTCTGAATTCATATGCTCTTCATTTCTATATTCATTTCAGAATATCCATATCTTATACCTAACAATTCTGGTAGACTGCAATAAGAAAAATAACCACCTGTTACGAAGAGTCCTGCAGCTATAAGTAGGGTTCAAAACCACTTTGCTACATTTTGCCTTGGTTCATATTTTGCCTCCATCTTTTGTACTAGTTATTTTAAATAAAAAAGCAAGAGAATGTAAAAAAGAGAAGAAGAAATTTAGTCAAGCAGGAAAAGAGTTGAGAAAAACAGTAAATGACTGAAGTGTGTAACTATTCTGGGAAATAGCAGAAGGAATTTAAGATTTGGAGAAGAATAAGTTCAACTGCAGAAGGTGCACAAGGGAAGTCTGGGAGAATCATACAGTAAGAATATAATCATAGAATCACAGAATCAGTAAGGCTGGAAGGGACCTCTGGAGATCATCTAGTCCAACCTCCCTGCTCAGCAGGGTCACCTACAGCATGTTAGCATGTCTCTCTCCTGTGGCACAACAAAACAACCGCATAACTGAAAACTGAATGGATGAATGCCAGCTGTGTAGTCAATATGCTATAGATGTTTTCTAGGAATGTTGAAAAAAAATGCTTAAACATTTCTATACCATATATAAAAGACATTTTTGATTGTAAWACCCCTCAAAAGGGTATGCTAATTTCTGTAACAAATGTGAAATCCCTTTATGTGCAAGTCCCTTAGACTCACAGGCTTGAGAAGCCATGACTGTAATGACTGCATTAATAACTTCATACTTACCATTTATCCTTACTTAGGTAACCTTGACATGTTGCTTGAGAGGAAATTATGGGACAGATCCTGTAATGTGCAGCACATAGGTTAACATAACATACAATATGTGGGAGTAGAGAGCTTTCAGCACCCCTCAGAAACTGATTCTTGCAGTTATCCCATTAGGAAAGATAGCTTGTTTTCTGTTTGAGAGATACTCCTCTATCCTCCTTGTGTCCACGCTTTGAAGAAAATCCGAGTTGAGGCTTGATTCGCAGTTCTAGGTTTTAAAATAATTGTAAGCTCTTCTGGTGTGTTYGGGGCATGCGGTTGCAGAAATTGTAATTAATATATGTTTGCCATCAGACATTCAAATASACAGGATTTATTTTGTGGAAAAACACAAGTTCTCCCTTAAAAATAATAAAGTGGCTTTGCCACAAACTGATGAACTGATGTCTGGAAGAAAATTCTCGTACTATCTTTGGTAACATTGTTACAGTGAATGGAAGATGATAAATGAAGTATGAACAAGTTTTTAGTAAATAACACTAGTATGTTAACAAATGTTGAACCACACTCAGTGCACTGCAGGTGAATCAGGTCAGTTTTATGATGTTTATGAGATATTCAGTTAATCTTTACAGGTATGTAACATAATATAAATGCAAAAGGTCGTATTATAAAATTCCAAATAGAGAGGTCATTTTTCTTCTAAGACCAACAATTTCCTTTGGTGGCCCCCTGAGCCTGCCATATATTTTACCTTGTAACCATGGCAGTGCAATAATTCTCAAGTTGAACCTTTTCATGGAACACAGCTTAAGTTTCACCAGCAGCAGGAAGTATRTGACTGAAAGGCAAATCACAGTCTTTTGGAGACAGGATTCATGCTGTGTAATTCTGAGTTCAGTATGGGTCTAGAGGGGGGCAAGTTTAATAAATTCTTTCCTGGAGGCAGCTTTATTTCTGCTGCCTGGAGATACAATAGGCATTTTGTTCAACTGCTAGACTTCGTTCTTTAAAATACACACAGAACTTAATTGTTAAAAATCAAATAAAAATTGCTAATCATTCTTCTACTGCTGATAGTCCAGGCTGATTTAAAAGTTTACATCATTGTCATCTAGAAGGAGATGTTACTCAAATATTCCTAGGAAGTTTCAAAACTCTGAGAAATACAAACAGAAAATTAAGGTTTTAATGAGCGAAAGGAAAGACTTTTATATTTAAATCTCATCCTGAGGAGTTGTAGATGCGTAACTCTGCACCTTACCAAACTCTTAAATTGACCCTTACTGTATGCATCATGTATTGTCTATTCAGTAAAAATTGCAAAAGAGCAACAMAATAATGCTTACAAGCTGTATTATTGCATGCATTTGGGATCTATTCATTTTGCCTGATTGAAATTTATAATATCACTCTTTTTAATGATACTTCAACTAGTCTTGTCCTGGAATATTGAAAGACAGTACAGGTGTACAGAGAACCATTAGTCTACAAAAGGCAGTTATTCCTTTTTACAAGGACTGTTTTAATATTGCAAGTTACAGAGCTGTGCAGACATCAGCTGCTCTTCCATGAAAATAACTCATATTTAAAATACTGCACAGAGAATTATCTTAAAATCTATTTCACTCCCTTCTTGTGCTAGGCATTTAGGCCCTGATCGAGCTTACGTATAAATTAAAATGTTCTTTTTCATGTAACTTATTTATGATCTTGTTTGTGGTTTTGACTGACAATAACAATTGACTGCTTGCTTAAGCTCACTCCATGTCCAGGAAGATAAAGTTGTAACAGGAGTTGATTTATTCATGAAAAGGTTTACTTTCCTGAACTACAGGGTCTGTGCCTAGCTCGTATATTAATGTTATATTAATGTTAACCATATATTAATGTTCACAGCGATGAGTCTTTAGAACGTTTTACAGCAAAATGGGAAGGCATCCATCATTGTCATTTTAGCCCTGTGTGCATAAATAATTTGTGATACTGTACCCTCAGAATGTAGCTTTCAACTTTTTTTTGTATGCCTGGAGAGTTTTTGCCTGCATTAGTGTAATGCTTTGTAGTTGTATTTAACCACAGAGAGATGTTTGTAGCAAAAATCGTGTCTTTCCAAGAGACCTGGAAAAGTCCTGTTTGCAGTAAATGTTTCATTTTTGAAGCAGTACGGGTTTTAATGTAGAAATTTAATGTCTGGTTTTTGTTTTCACTTTAAAAAATATAAATAGCTGCTAGAAGGTTTAGTTTATTATCAGGTTGTTACATAAAAAAACTTTCAATATTCATATTTACTAATGACATTTTTTAAAAAAAATTTATGCAGCTACTTTAATCCATTTAATTAGTTAAAGCATTAAAGTAAATTGAGTGGCTTGGCATCAGTTGGAAAAATGGCAGAAGTTTCTGAAATATAATATCAGGGCATAAATGGATTCCTAATATTGTTTGTTACTCTAGAGGGCAAAATAATTTTAAAAATTTATGTACTGATAAGAAAACCTCAGAGAGTATTCATTTCCTAGCTTTTTACGATACTGTTAATTATGAGCTGTGATCAGCAATTACTGCAGGAAAATGTACAATGATTTGCAAATGATATAGCAAGCTAAGTTCAGTCTCACTGAATACTTACCTTCATACTTTTAAAATCCCATTTAAACTAAAATACTGTTTATTTATATCCAATTTGAGACTGATGTATTTTCAAGGCTAATGTATATTTTCGTAAATGTAAGCATTTTGAGATTACAATTGGGGACCTTGCAGTTTTAGCTGGAATTTTTAATGATTAAGGTGGAACATTTGCTACACTTTCTATCTCTTTCTTGAAGCAGATTTGTGGGATGGAACATTTCCTTAAAGCAGCAGTTTTTCACTGATTAAGAAGTTTTAAAATGCTTTCTGTGTAATACATAGTGAGCCTTTCCTGAAAAATAACTGCATCTTTTAAAACCTTTAGTTGCTTTTCTTATTTAATAATAACTTATTCATGTTCTTGTTTATGCAGGAAGAAAGGCAAGACATGAATGATGTGGTTTAAATGGGCTACAACATCATTAACTTATCTGGGAACGCTGTTAGGAAATGAATCATGCACTGTAGGTCGTCATTCTTTCATTGAACACTTGGGTTTGTTTAGGAATTATGCTGCCAGTTTTCATACTACTAGCTTTGCTCCAAGCAATTTCCAAGACCCTACTATTCTGTCTCTATATAAGGATTAAGTTGTTACTAGTGAAAGGAGGTTGTCTTCCTGTTGCGATAAATAGTAAAGACCTCGGCCTTGCCTTCTTTGCTTCCTCATTACCTAAAATGCATTTCCAACTCCACTTTATTAGGGAACTTGACCCTCTTGTGGAATGAAACTGGACTCTTGCCAGAGTGCAACACATTAAAGCTAACCTTCTTACCTAGCAAACAGGGTACAATCAGTTGTGAAAAGAATACCTGCAGCTTAATGGTCATTTTCCTGTCCCAAAGGAAAGCATAGAAGTAAATTGGTGTCTAGACCAAACACAGTCCTTCCGTCATCGGTAGACGGTAGGATAAGAATTGCTGATTTCTCAGAAAGATTATGTGCGATCGCAGCCCCATTTATGGTGAAATGTAATGAGGTCCCTGCCCCCATTGTACAGCTTCCAGGTGGGGTTAGAAGATGCCCCTGTTGCCTCTCGTATCTCAAACAAAACAAAAACAAACAAATGAACAAAAACCTTTGAAGGAGGTGAGACTGATTTCCTTCCTAGTGAGACAAAAACTTCTTTCTTCTCACAATGTAATTCTTATGTGGTACTTACTGTAAGGGTCCTCCTATTTGTTATGTGATTATCTCTTTAATTATGGTACCTTCTAAAACCTTTCTGATGCACAATTATGGCAAAGATTTTTTTGCAATTCAGCGTATTTTAAAAATGGCAGTTCACCATTTTACAGCCATGCAACCTGGATATCACTATACATGTTCTTCACTAAGCATGTGGGAAACATGAAACAAAAGGTTTCAATATCTTTCATGAAGATACGGCACAGCATGGCACTGTGGCACATGTAGCACTAGTAGACTAAACAATTTTGGGAACATCTATTGTAATAGATGGTAGGGCATTAAATTAACACATCTAATACTGCGTGTGCCGCTCTTATCTCTCTAGAGAATTAAGTAGACAATATGATATATCTTTTTAACTATAGTTCTATATATGTTTATATTAGAGAGGACATCTTTAAGAAGTGTAATCAGCTTTTGAATCATAAAATGGTGAGTTTTGTGATGTTTCTTCATTCCTGTGCAAGCTTTTCATGTTTTCAAAGCAKGTCCCACTTGAACTCTCTCTTTTCCAGAGAATTTTGCCTTGGTGAAAATGTCATTCTGTGCTTGAAGATCTATATTTTTGATCATAGTCTGTGTCATGCAGTTTTAGGTGATCTCTCTGATACAAAAAAACTGGGCGCAGACTCTCTTGAAATGAAAAACAAGAACACGTTACAAATTGTGGTATTTGAAAGGTGCTAAAAGTTAGTGTTGTCTTCTGTAATATACCACGTTGCTGAAGGATCAAAGTTTTGTCTAACTGAGACAGGCTGCTCTGAGACTCGGAAGTGGACTTTTACCTTACTGGACATGTGATGAAGCATTGCTGAGTACTGCAGTGTGAAACATTACTAGCAGTGAAAAATGCAGCACACCTGCAAAGGGATCCAGCTAATTGCAGTTGTATGTTGTCTTCTGGGGCTCGACCTTTGTAAGTGTAAAGCTCAGCCCTTTGGTAACTGGCCCTGTGGGTKATTTTTGCTCTGGAGAGCTGTCAAAGTCTCCTTATACAAATTTTATAAACACATACATTTCTGTCCAACTTTTTGGTTAGAAATTAGAAGATGCTGGCTCCACAAACTGTACCAGGTGTGCTGAAAAAAAATATGCAGTCTCACGAGTGTAGCAATTTTTAAATGGAAAATAGCAAAGATTTGCTGTCAAGTTATGCTAATATTAGCACTCTATCCTACTCTAACCTGAAGCTACCTACATGCCTAACAGTGTTAAATGGTTATTTCCAAAGAAGTCATTCGGCTGGTTTAACTGTTCTTCTGAGGAGCTGGATTTTCAGGRGATTTTGGCTAGCTGTTTCGTGCTTGGAATTAGTCTGGGCTGGGAAATGTATCTGCCTGGGAAATGTCCTGTAGGATAAACTCTCTAGCAAAATGGAAGGCGGGAGCTCACCTGCTCCCAACAMGTTTGTGGAGAAGCTTGGTTGGTGCCTGTTGTGCTCTCTCCAGATGATAATAAGAAGACTTAACATTATTTTAAAAGGACAGGTTTTATGTTTCCTATGAAAGAAATGGATGGCTGAAAGACATTCCTTTTCTTCTTTTGTAAGAAAACAGGCAAGCTGTGAATGAGCGTGGGGAACAGCTTTCCAAGTTACTTGCTTGTGAAATTTGGAAGGCTCATCACTGAATTTTCAGTTACACTTCTCCCCCCGCCCCCGGAAGGAGATAGTCCTTTCAGTATGAAATCCAAATCAGAAGATCATTTCAGGAGAGCAGGGTTTCTGTCTCCTTTAATGCTCTTCAACTCCTCCTTCTGAAGCCTGATGCTGCCTGCTAGTCTTCTCAAGGGTGTCTTCTGAGATTATACCTTGAAGAAGAGAAATGTTCATTTTCTGGCTTCTGTTCTCTGCTAGCGTTGCATCTACACAATGCTGCAGACTCTCCTTACCTTGAGTTTTCATAATTATCCCTCAGATCCTTCTTATCTGCTATGACATTAAGAGCCAAGATCATCTATACTTTGTTTCAGGAAGTTGTGACTCAGAAGCATATTTACATACCCTGGAAAAGGTTCATAGTTTGTGTGGCATTAGGTGGTTGGTGAAGAAAGAGTGAATCTGCTAATGCAGAAACAGCTGTGATGTAAATATTATTTATTTCTTCACATAGTTACAAAAAAATTTAAAAATATGAAATGTTATTTGGTCAATTCTGATTAAGTATTTTTGTCTTCAGGTAACTATTGTTTTTTAAATGATGTACTGCATGAAAAATAAAAAGGAGTAGTGCATAGAGAAGAAATTTTCCTGAAGAGAAGTGCCCATTTGGAGGAAAAAATATATTATGTAAAATAATCTAATGCTATTTATAAATCTTTGTTTATTGAATAGAAATGGAAAGCAATTAGAAAACATTACTTCTGCTGAGTCTGAAAACACATTAGCCTAAATTTAACTTTCTGTCTGCAAAAACAGAAGTTAATGGGGAATGCACTCAGCTATACCTGAAGGTCAGATTCAGATTGTTTTTGTCTGAAAAGGCAATAGGGTAATAAATATTAATACAATGCAGCTTTTGCTCAATTTGTTAAAAATTCTAAGAAGAAGATCCTTAACATGATTTAAATGTCAAGTGCCAAAGCATTTTCCTTTTTTCGCATCCACAAAGATTGTAAATCCCATGGATTAATTTCAGAGAGGTTACTGGTTGCATATTTCTGAATTTTCATGGACTGTTTTTTGATTGGCCTCATTTTAAAAAGAACATAAAATACAAACCCAGAGGACCAAAGAGAGGGTCTAAATGTAGATTCACAGTATGCTGACTGTGCTTAATGTTAACTTACTCAGGTGACGGTAGTAACTTCAGGTCAAACAAAGAACTTTCCTGTATATAGCGTGAAGCAGAATTAAAATMATAGATTTGAGTTTAAACACCAGCTTTAATCAGTATTAAAATACTTGAATGAGAGTGTTCTTGGTACCAGAAACAGTTTTTCAGTGTTACCTCTATTAGTCATAAACATGGATTTATTGAAAGTCTAAATTCCAAAATTGTGGATCATCCTACCACTTCTTCTATGAACTTCTTATTCAAAACACACAATGCAAGACTTTGTTCACAGTTAGTATTTAAAATTGCTTGTCTATATAAACATTTCCTRCTGGTTCCTAACTGTTCCAGATCTCTCAGCATTAATGGAATTTGTTGTTACATTTTTTTTTCTTTAAGTTAAATAATCCTCCAAACTCATTTCATGCAGGTAGCAACAGGGCAGGTTTATTCTGCCMTTCTAATATACCTTTGGTGTGCCATTCATAAAGTAAATGTAAGAATACTTGACTAGTTTTTTAAGTATCTCTAGATCCTTGTTTGCAAGATGCAGTATGATTTTGAATTACATAGGTTATTTTTTAAATTATTCGCAGCCATCAAATTGTGATTTTACTACTTTCGACAGGGATAGATGTAAAATAAAAGTCTAACAATGGTGTTGTTTACGAGGCTCTTTACATTGTTCAGTGACCCACTGCTTAATTTTATTCTTTGCTTATGCTGTGTATAAGTAGACAGTCATATTAAAAAATGGATCCTGTACCTACTATTTTCTGTCTCAACCCAATCATAAAATCCCATCTTTGACTTGAACAGATATAGCACACTGAAAAAGATATATTTATCTTTCTATAATATTGTTAAACAGAATGTGTTTCTGTGTTCAGTTCCAGTGCTAATAACCTAGATTTTTATACAATGTAACACACAGGAGAAGACTTGTAAGATTATCTTTGAACACACAAGAACACTTAAAAAAATGTAACCAGGAAAGGAGTGTAATCATTTAAGTGCCATAAAAATATAAATCTCCTTAAGGCAGAGAAGAATTGTCATTTTTTAGAGTCTCTGAAGGGKTAATTTTGCTGAACCAAGTCCACACATAAATAGAAGTTTTAATTTCATACAAGATTGAATGTCTGTTTCCAGGTTATGAAGCTACGAAGGAGAGTTAATACTAAAGAACAAATTTCAAAATCTGGAGTGACACATTTAAATCTCAGAAGCAAAAAAGCACATATTCTGTGTGTACTGTTATATGCAAAGAGAAATAAAATTAAACTAGTTTGAGGAAAAGTAAGTGAGGTCTATTTCAAGATATAACTCATGCACAATAAATGCTGTTACAGTAAAATGGAATTTGATTTGCACATAAATACCAATTAGCCCTTATTTACATTTAAGATTTTAGAAAAGATTCAAAGTAAGAACAGCTCCATGACTTTTCATTGGGCTATGTTGTGCCTCTAAAGTTTTGGAGTATGATATATAATGTATGCTGAGCCACAGTTCTCCACAGAAGCATCACAATTTCTAATGATTTTGTGTTCACAAACCTGCAGTTTGTGCATGGCTTCAATGCAAATCAACAACAAAAAAAATCTCATATTCAACACAATTGCGGTTGGTAAGTTAATAAGCTTGGAATATACAGCCAACGCCGTATTTAGCATTCTGAGCCATGAATCAAAATGGATGTAAATGSTTGCTGATATACTACAGGAGTTTGAAGCTTAGAAGTCTTGCCGCTAAACTGATTTACATAATTTTGTAGGCATTTTCAAATCAGGCATTTGATGCAATATGTCGACAGCCGCTTACAGTGGAAGTCTGATTTCCGCTTGTTATTCAATTAATATTTGTAAATGGCAATATGAACATTGACTCAGTTGCAGATGATTGCTTGTTTACTCTGTGCCTCAGGATGTTCCCCGTTAGTTCTGCCGCCTTTTGGATTCCACTACTGACCCTCCCTCCTTTCTACTTGTTCCTCTTATATTCCAAGTCTGGTGCTTTTTCATACAGCTTTCCAGGTTCCTTCCTGGCAACAAGTAATCATCTCCCTGCACAGAACTTCTGCTGCTTTAAGATTTTCCTTTCCCACTTACTCTCTTTTCCTCTTATTCATCTTTCTATTGTTTCTCTTTCATTCTGCTTTCTGATCTCATGTATTGCCTCTTCTTTTAATGACACAATCAAAGTCATCAGAAATGTACAGTATCAGCTCCTAGCCGTATTGTGACTTCCTGATATTTCTTCAGAATGAGGTTCCTGCAACCTGTGTTTCTCATTTACTTTTGTCACAGTGCTTACTGTTTGCTCTCTCACTTCATCTTACTTCAGTGCTCCATATAGGGAACAGAAGGTGCCCTGTAAACATGGTTTAGGGATGCAGTCGTTGAATAATGCACACCAAATGTCTGAAGTCATCAGTAAAAGGAAACATTTGCAAATGACATTGATGCTGAAGTTTGTTTTCATAACTATCAATAGGACAATTACAAATAGCAATTAGTCACATCGTGGGTGATTCACTGTCAGAAAAAAGTCCTGCTTGTGTTAATCATTTTCTACAAACACATCCCACAGACCATATTTCTGACTTGTGATTTGCAAGGTAGGCTTTCTCCTAAATTTGGAAAATTGAGATCAACTTGAAGAACATACCTGTTTCAGTTTAGAACACCTATGTTACATGCTGGAAATTTTATGAAGTGCTTTCTCCTGCCAAAACAATATAAAGTGGTTTAAGAGTAAATGGGAATAAAGCCCCCCCCCCYTTTTWWTTTTTTTTCCTGCACCCTCCAAACATTGCACATATGATATGGTAGTATCATTTACTTTAGATAAAGCCATGTATTTTTCTTGTTTTATTCCCTTCTTTTACCTGACCATTTACCTGACTTCTCAGGTACAAATTTGCCTTGCTGGTCTCCAGAATGTTTTGTTGTACCTCCTTGAGCTCCTTCCCAACAATTCTTCTTCCACTCATAAAATTCCTCTAATATTGTTTAAGGGTGATTCCTCTAATATTTTTTAAAGAAGGTGATAGTTCAATTCACTGTTCCATTTGTTTTAACTCTATTTTTTCCTCTCTTTAAGAGGCCTTCGTTTAAATCTCACTTTAAAACTATAATTTTCTCTGCAGTTTATTATAATTTTATGACATGACACCTTTGTGCTGAAAAATATGTATAATACCTGAAGAGCAGAAATAAGCTTTTGAAAAATCTATCATCTTAAGTTAACTTTGCAAACCCGAGGAATCCTAATGTAAATGAATATTCGCACAAGTACTCCTTAAAATACATTTTTGCTGAAGTAAGTATTTGTAGGAATGAAAGATATGAGAGCCATTCTGCAGATCTGAGCCTTTAGTAGTTTCATGTATAACAAGCCATTGTCAACTCCATATTAATTTAGCCTGTATAATCCTTTTATGATATGCAGTCAAGTAATTATTTCACTAGCTGATGAAGATCTTAGTTAAGTATCTGAYTGGAGGATATAAACTTATAAACACAGGAAAGTTTGCACTCCCTCTAAGAAGTAGTAAAATAACTGTCTTCTGAGCCCACTAATGTTTTCAAAGTATATCAAAGCTTTATGGTAAAGATACATCCTGAGTTATGGAGACAAACAGTATCTAGTATCAGCGCCTCAGAGCTGTGCGTATGTATAAACAATACTTATCTGTCCCTCTATTTACCCATCTTTGATAAAGATATAAATATGYATTCCCTAACTTTATATGCTTCTATGCATTATGAGTTTGCATTAAAAAGTTGCTTATTCAGTGGAGGTACTCTTTGCAATATTGTCTCTTTCCTTGCTTTGTACCATGCTACCTTCAATTAAACAAGATGGTTGAACTCTCCACCATTTCTTTTATGAACAGAGGAGATCGCTCTAACAGAATAAAACGTAGGTATTATCAGCATCTCCTCACCACAACCAGCAGTGGGGCTACAGAGAGAAAGAAAAAGGAGGGCCTGGGGTAGTTGTCACTACTCTAAGTTATATTACTTTGCTGTCAGTAAAGGGTAGAAGAAAAGCCACGATCTTTGTCAGGTTTTGTTTTTGGAGTCCAAGTCTTAAAAATTGAAGTATAATCATAGACGCTCACTTGATCATATTAAAAGCTGTAAACTGCTTGCTAGCAGCAAGGTTTGCAAATGGCAAAATGCTGATAGTTAAAGCGAGAAGATATTTTTAAAGGAAGGATTTTAAAGGGAATTACCTTAAATTCAAGAAAACATAGAGATTGATGTATAAGAAAAAATAGAAAAATGTGTGAATGAATATGTAGTGATTGACCATTGAATGCTGTTTAGTATTGTGTGTCTGTAGTGGCTGATCTTCAGTAAACAGTAAAAATGAAGCTTAGTTATTTAGGGGACAGGATAGATCAGAGGACGGTAAAGTAATCCMAGGCCTAGCGCCTCCAGGTCATTGGTTCAGATCTGACTCAGGCTGGTCGTGACTTAAATTACCATCTAATGGTTGGTTAGTGGCCTATATAAAATGAGCTGCTGATCTCTGYCCAGTTATTGCTGGGAAGGTGTTCGTATTGCAAGAAACACTGTAGCTGGCACTGTTTGCTGATGGGCAACRCTTGTGAAGAGGGCAAGCGCTCGGCTGCCACAGAGGTGAGGCTTCGTTCCTGGCTTCCTCTRAGGGTTCACAATTTCTTCTTTACAGTGGAGGTATTTCCATTTTTAAGCAAATAAAACCACTGTATGTTATGTTTTAGTATTCTGTGCACGACCTCTGGGCCATGCTGCTACCATCTGGAATACTTCAAAATGAGAGAAATACAACTGTAAACTTGCAACCTGCAGCCTTTAAGGAAGTTCCTTATGTAGCTAAGAGGGATGTTTAGGGCAAAGGCCTAATCCTGCAGGACTTCTTTGTCACTTCACAATTTCCAGGTCCTCTGTGCTGCTATACTGTCTTGGCATGATTAAATCAGAGCTTCCTTAAATTGCATTTGTTTTTCTCTGCAGTTTTCTGACAAAATAATCTTTTGTCATGATTTATCATGTTTTCATTTACCATTTTGAGGTTTCTTCTAAAGCTTGTTCTGTTGAGGCGCTCTCCTATTTTTTTTTCTTTCTTTTTTTTAAATATTTTTGGGTTTTTTTTTTTACTTTAAAAGTTAAGAGTGATTTGCTGAATATACTGTCTCTGCTGTTTGTAGTTGAATGGAGTATTTCTGCTTTCTCTTACTGTRTATATGTGAAAAGGCGTACCTATAATAAAGAAAATGTGTATGMTTTACACAACTCTGAATTGCTAAGCTGATAAGCTATATGGGGACATAAAAGCAATGCAGCAAGCTGACATACTCAGATCTGGGTTCAGTTCACAGGCATGTTTGTGTTTTGCAAGACTTCTTGCAAAGGCTTCAAGGATGTTGCAAAGGCAGCTCTTGCCAGGGAAGAGCATCATGAYCATTTTCCACATTTCTATAGGAATATTGCTGGCAGATTGTATTTTGCTTTCCTTTCTCAATTCCCTTTGCCATGAGAAGAGGGTCTACCTGGAAGGTGGGATGATTGTAGAATACATTTTTAGTTAGTGAATGTTGAGCAAGTGCCTGGAGTATTTAACTGCTAGAGAAAGGTTGTTAACTCTCTGTCCCATGTATCAGCAGTCTCTAGAATTGTTTAACTTCATATTCTAAACCAGAAAAGTATGCTCACTTTAAAGTTGTTAGTTTCTGCACTCTATATCTTGTTAATTATATGGTTGATTATAGTGATAAATATATTAGTGAGATTAAAAAATGTAACAWTCTGAAATAATTTTTTTATGGAAAGAAACATTTCCAAAAGTGCCRCTTTCTTTGTTTCTTCTTTGTTCTTTTTAATTTTCTGTGAAAAAAATTGTCATTATTCTTCATCATTCAGATAGTTCAGGACTATATAGCTGTTATGTATTGCCTGAAGCATCACCTCTAGGATTCAGTTTTGAAAAAAATATTCTTATGCCAGGATCCTGAACACATATTTGCATACCTGAATAATCTGGTATATGATTTTCAGAGATGCTGAGCTTTTGCAGTTTGYATTGCTATTTAAAAACTGATAATTTAAAATCCAGAGCAGCACTGTATAAGAAGTAATTAGTAGATATGGTGAGTAGCTCTTTTAGTATTTTTCATGGAAGCACTGGAAATATGTGTGTGTGTGTACACAGTGTTTGCTTCTGTCTGGCAGTTTCCCAAAGAAATACAAATTCAAGATTATTGTAGAATTATGTATTATTTATGCCAACTCTTGATSTAGCTGCTATGTTCCTAACATAGTATTTTACATTTGTGTATCCACAGCTAAACCCATTGTTTAAGGACAGTGTCCTCAAGAGAACRTTTAATGTTACTTTACAGAATCCTATTGCTGCTCAAATGGAGAGTACTTTAGCRAAAATGAGGCAGTCCACCATGAACCCCTCTGAGTCTACTTAGGAAATCTATGATCGTGAGTATTATTATATTGCTAGAAGCTTTAGAAGATCAAAGTAGACTATTCTGTTTTCTAGCATATAGTCCAAATTAGAAATATACCCATTCTTATTTTRTGTATTTGACTGGGAAATGAGTGCCTTTATTTTGTATGGTGAAGAAATCATTACTGTACTCTCAAATCTCCAGCTATACATTTGTATCTGTGCTCAGAAGGAGTGATTATTTTGTATGGTGAAGAAATCATTACTGTACTCTCAAATCTCCAGCTATACATTTGTATCTGTGCTCAGAAGGAGTGATATTTGGTTAAATAAATTTTAAAATTAATTTTAATTGACTTTGGATGTATTAATACTGGGTATATCTCCTTTTCACCCAAGGTGATTTGAAGTATTTCCTTGTTTACTTAGCAAATCACAAAACTAAAATTTCTTTCTTTTTTTTTTTCCTTTTCGGTAGCTTTGTTATCCCATCCTTTCTTTATTGTTGCTAAAATTCTACATTAAGTGCCCACTTGATCCTAAGAAATGAGTTGAAGCTCTCTTTCTTTAATCTTTCATCCAATGTCTGCAAATTTCAGTGACTATGAGTTGCAGTCAGCATCACTGGCCTACCAGTTGAATCTCAGGCTGATGTAACTTATTTTCCTGGCATCAAACATATGTAACTTCTGCTTCCACACTGAAGAACCTTAAGGAAAGAAAGTGAGCMTCTGGGCTTTGTTAAAGGTGATAAATGGGGTGTGAATGGAAGGTGACTARGAGTTTAACAATCTGGATATTAAGATACATCGTTATTAAACCCAAAGTGACTGGTAAACCTAAACCTTTAACCTTCTAAACTACAGTAAAGATTTGTTTTAAATCTCTTCTTTGAGAAATAGCTYGACTGTTCCCTCAGCCATGGTGGTTCTACTCAGAGTTAAGTAGGAAGCAGACCATCCTGCAGCAGTGATACAGGGCAGTGTCTGTGCGCTATGGGCCACTRTATACGCTCTGCTAATTTTGGATTAGCTAGTCATTGCAAGTAAAGAGAATTTACAGCCAAGAATAAGACACCTAAATCTTCATAGGATTCACTAATTACCTACAGTAGCTAGATAAGTCTGGTGAATGCAATTTGACCCTAAAGAATTTTCTTCCTAATGAGTTGGAGAAGTTTTGAAAATGCTTCTTTAGTTCAGGTTAAGAAAAGTTACGCTTAGTGAATCATATTTTTCTTTTTTCTTTTTCACACAGGATTTAATCCAGCATTAGTGACAGAGACAAGCTGAAGGCTCCTTCCAGAGGAAAAATTCCTTTCATGATGATCTCCAGCAGCTGCTCAGAAGGACTGTTCTTATAACCTCCTGATAAAGGAAAGCTGTTCTTGCAAGAGCTTTTTTCTAGTTTCAACTTTTTCCTTCTTATCAGACATCTGTTCTTCACCATACAATACTCCTTTATTTCCTCAGTACAATTAAAAATACAAATATTAGATTCTCCCCTCATTCTTTCCTTTTTTAAGGAGCCCTGAAATTGTATAATTTTGTAATTCTGCACAAAGTGAAAATATTGCTCTCTGTCTTCAATATGGGGAATTAATTTATAGCCAGATTGGCCCAACATAGCTGTAAATCCTTTTGAAGACAGAAGAGAAGAAAGGAAAGCTTGTAACATTCTCTTCCTGTTTGATATCTGTACAGCCTTTAAGTTGAGGAAATACTTTTGTCTCTTCCCATTGAAGCACCCACAGAGCATGGAGAACAGATAGAGGYAGAAGTTTTCTGTCTCAGAATCTGCATTTTTCTGGCTCATACAAACCTCCGATCTGTCCACCTTTGACTGGAATTATGCTGATAACCACAACATTGATTTTTACCTACAAATGAAGGGATCCCCATATCACTGAAAAATCAAAGGCTTACCCATTATTAAAAACAGATTCATCCCCAATAACAAATATAATGAAGGGGAAGGGAAAGGCACCTCCAGAAGAGATCTCCATCTGCTTGAGCTTTGGAGGTGCCCTGTGACTGTACAGGGAAGCCATCCTCCTAAATTTGGCAAGCAGGATAAACCTAATGGGGAGAATACTGGAATATTAGTTGCTGTTACTCATTTTTAGTGTTTATTAAAGAGAGTACCTAATAGTATAAAATATTGGCTTGTAATGGTGGATAATAATACAAGCAACCCTTAATATTGTGGTATTCTAAGTGAAGGTTTGCTGTTCTCCACCTCACCTGCAGCATAGTTTTCCTTCTGTTTTATAAAATACTAAACTTAAAATATGGCATTGTCTCCATATAAAAATGCAATCAGGCTTCAGATGGCTTTTCATCTGAGTAATTCTCARTTTAGTGGCTGCTCAGATATTGGGATTTAAATAATTAAAAAAACCCAAATAAAATTAACCACAGAAATTTGGAAATTCAGGCAATGTCTTTTCAGGATTTGTTATCTCACAAATTTCCAGTACTAGAAAAATCCCAGAATGGTCTCATTGGAATAAGAGAATTTTCAGACTGCCAAAACTGTAAGATGTTTGTATCTAACTCTAATGATCTGCATAATATTATGTCTGTAAAGTATTGTTGGCCCTGAGTCTAGCTAGCCTTTTTCATTTTGTTTTTGGCATTAAAGCAAGTCCCAGATTTCATTTATGCAGAATTTTCTCTGAATCTCTTATTTGAGGAATACTTAAAAGTGTACCTCTGGAAACTACTGCTGTTTTTCATATTAGAGTAATAAGGAAGTAAATAGACTAAATATTTAGTGTGAAAATACTGTCCATAGAATCATAACAACTTGCATGCTCTGCAGTGTTTGTCTTTCAAATAGATAACAACTGGAAAAAGGAATTGAGAATATTTTTCATGGAATACACTGAGAGAATGACCTAGATAATGTAGCTTAATAAGTTTTTTTCATCTTTATTGTCTCTGATACCACTCCTTAGAGATGCTAGAGCATCAGGATGAACAACTGAAAACCAGGAAGGAAGTAAAGCAATCCCTCCAGAAAACTCTAACCATCTAGTCATGAGAAAGCACAGACTATTCTGGAGTGAGACACACTCATTAGATAGTAAGTGTATATTACATAGGTGATCACTCAATATCTTCTCATATTGACTTTTGAGCGGTGGGATAGAACCAGAAGAAGAATGAAGTCTGTAATAAATAAGAAATTCTGAAAGTGGAAAACATATTTATCTGTTCATTCTAACTAACACYGTGGAGTGCAGACTTCAGACTGATTTTATGGGGGTGCTGAATAGATATAAACTGCTGGTCTTGGCAAAACACTGAAAGCTAGCTACCAATTAAAAAGTGTTCTGCAATATATCATTGCAATGCTCAGCAGTAAAGTGCCTTAAATTCACTGTAGTCATTGATAACTTCTTTTTATCACAACCTMATAAAGATGGTGCTTAGCTACTAACGCTCTGCCTATTACAAAGTCATTCTCAGCAATAGTAGCTGTGCAAAATTCATAGAGCAAAATGATTCATGAACTCCATTTAATCAACACACTCAAAATTGGAACAAAACTCTGCAGTTGTGGAAACATTTTGAAACATTTTTGAAAATAGAACATTAATGAGAAATGTTTTTATTTTGTCTCTAAAAGAAAAAAAAGCTGTGTGAAGGTAAATGCTGTATTTCTAAGATAACTGAGCAACTCTCATCAGAGCACAGTCGTCATAATCTATTGGATATCTGTAGCTCTCAGGGTGAAATTATTCTAATCAGTCACTGAGTAGGGATCTTTTTTGGGGGGTTGGGTTGTCTTACTTCACTTCTCTGGAACCTGTATCTTTGAAGTGCTGGGCATACCTGCTTTGATTTTAAACGTTTCTGTTACAGCAAACACCATGAAGAAGGAAAAATATRTAAGTTTCTTAGGACAGCAACAATCATTATGTTAACGACGGGATCTGGCATACTGATGTTTGAATGGAAAGTATTCTTGTTGTAAAGTCCATGTTAAGACTTAAGGGAATAGTACCATCATCTCATTTATTTTCAAAACAGCTGGTAGCATTATATAGGAAATAGAATATGTTACACAGAAAATAGAATATAGAATGTTAGAAAAACTGCCAYGTGCAATTAATAACTAATTGTAAAATTTAAATTTCTCAGTTATTTCTGCTTTTTTATTTCCAGAAAAGCACCTATATTGGTATTACCCAAAACAATCTGTTGATGTATTTCCTGTTGGTGACTGTTTTCCCCTTGTTGTGGTGACTTCATGTGAAAGTTCAAAATGGAGCAGTGCAGGAGCCACATTGCGAAAGAACAGGTCAAAATGCATTTACATATATAATTGCCCTTTTGACTCCGTAGCTGTCTTCTGTGGCTTGAGTTATAAAAAGAGTGTGTGAGTGTTGGTATATATGCGGAGGCGGCAGAAGGAGAACAGTCCTGAGACGTTTTCAGAAGTGCAGGGCAGATGCAACAAAACTATCCACAGGAATCAGTGTGCAGCAGCCCAGTATGCTGGTCCTACTGATCCCCAAGGAAAGATCTACCCTGAGTATGTACTCCCCAATTTAAAAAGACAACTGGAGTGGACTGGTCTTTACCCGTTGTTCTGGAGCAGATGTTCACGGGTAGGAAATACCGTATGGCACTTGGCAGCTAAGCAACCTTGCAGTGCTTCAGAGGGTAAACCAAAATTTGATTTCCTCTGCTGAATGGGCATGTGGTTTTGGTGTGTCTTCTCCCTGCTGTTTTTAAATCTGCAAGGGGAAATATGTGCACATCACAGTTATATATATAAACAAGATGAAATATATACAAAGCATGCTGTAGGCAAAGCTTTGACTTTAATGTCTGTAGGTTGAGAACTGGAACTCATGGTGCTGTGTGTTGCCACAGTGGATAAGGCTGTTTTCAAATAAATTTATAAGCAAATAGAACTCCCATCAATAAACAATCCAAAGGCTTTTCTCACTCCATGGTCATATACTGGAGTCTATATTTTGACTAGATACTATCCTTTCAGTTCCTCTGTGGTTGCTTTTCCTTTTTTTTTTTTTTTCTTTTTTCCCCCCTGCCTTTCTTCTGTCTGTATTTTTGGTGCTTCAAGTACACAGGTATCACGAATGTGAATCTTTTAAGTTACAGCTGCAATAGAATTTCTATTAGGATTTTTCAGGTAGTCCAGTAGAGGAAGAATTCCTTGTTTTGTTCTGTGTTTTTCACTGTCTGAACTTGACAGAGTAGCATCATAAAAAAAAAATTTAAAGAAGAACAAGCATAAGCTACAGTTAATTAACACCTCAGAACAAATTGCAAGGTAAGATAATAATATTTTGATTTMATTAGTTGAACTCCTAGTCTGTTAAACCTAAAGAGATCTATGTTTCTTTGCATCTGTGTTTGGAAGGCACTGAAGAAACTTGAGTACAGTACTGTATTTTATTGCTCTTAAGAGATACTGGCACAGTGAGGAGAAATTAAGATGTTTGATAGAATCCAGCTCTGACTAGTGTGTTTGCACTACAGTTGTAATTGTGTCCACAGGTGCATCCTATAAAATCCCAGTGGTTACAGTTACGGATATGATAGGTTCATATCCTGGAGAGACAAAACCAAGGCAGAACTTTTTTGAAAGGCTTCCAGTTCGACAAAGGAAAAAGCTGCCTTTCAATCAGTTTTCATTCAATAGTAGTCTGGGAGATTAGGGACAGTGGTGYGATAGTGGACAATTCCATATATTGCCAGGCTGTGTCAGATAAAGTGTGTGGGACTCCATGTCACAACTCAGTTCTTCGTCTGAGGCTTTCCTCCCCGTGGATAGACAGGGCCCGTGAGTCCAAAGTGCAGCGCTGCCACCCCAGCGGTGCAGTGTAGAGGTGGGCAGAGTAGTAACCCGCCTGGCTGGAGGAGCCATCATTTCCTAGAGCCCTGCACTGGCCCCTGCTACAGCGCAGAGTTCACTTCTGCTTTCAGCTGCTTTAATTTGCCATTGTGCWGTGCAGGTTAGAGAATAAAATTGCCAAAAATGTTGGAGGAGAGGGGAGGGGAGGAGAGACGAGGAATGGGAAGCAAACAGTTGGGATAAACATCCTGACTTTGCAACAGCCACAGCGCTTTGCTTGAGCTTTGATACTGATTTTCAAGGGCTTTTCCTGAACCTTCAGTTGTTAAAATTTGGCCAGTCCACAAAAGCAAGGATTACAGCTCAGCTTTTGTTCTGAGTTTTTGCCCTTCGTGACAAAGGGATTGGGGGATTGTTTTAAAGGTAATCCCTGAGCACTTATCTTTGGCCTGCAGATAGCGCAGACCGTTGCTGAGCAAGCAACCAGCGAGGATGTGTAAAACATGTTTGTTAGAAGTACTGACAGGCTGCAATGTAGCTCTAACCTCATGATTAAGAGGAGAAAGGAAGGAGTTTGTGTATGGAGGGAATTTTTATTCTTTGCCCAGGTGTTGCATGAAGAAATCTTGTTAAATGCTCAAATCCTTTTCTTTCTGTTTCATACATCACTTTGAAAATGTCACCATTTAATACTTTATGAGAATGATGTCAAACCATGCTGCCAGTAAATGTAAAACAAAACAATATGTGTCACAGTACTTTGCACACAAAACTGTGGGGTTTTTTTAGGTTAAATTGCCTTGGGTATCATTTCAGAAACATCTAGGTTTAGTGAGGATTAAAACTTCAAATTCCTCTCTCCTATGTTTACCATTCTTTATTCATGCTAATTTTTAATAAATCTTTTTATAATTTTTTTTAATAAATTGCTATGACACAAGTTGTGGAGGCAAAGGCAGTTGCTGCAGGTGCTATATACTTAGTACTTAATAAAAGATAGGATGTTTTCTTCTAAGATCTTTTAATTTTTCTGGCAGAGAACAGTCAAGAGAATGCTGGAAATTCTACTGTTGAGAAGTCTCTGAATCTCAGCATGCAGAATGCCGGTGTCCTGGTCCCAAAGCATGACTTTCAACTTGTTCAAGCAGAATCTGTGAAAGAAAGATGCACTTTGTATTGGAAGTCTTTTAATTCTATAGGTAGGACTCAAAGTTTGAATCCTAATGCATATTAAGCTGAGAGATTCAGATGCAGATATTTTGGCTCAGGAGTAACTTTACTATATATGGTTATCCATAACCTATCAAAGARATAGCTTAAAAATAATTGCAGGTAGTATGAAAAGCTAGATCACAGCAGGAACATTTAGAAAGTTGCTTAGCTGAAATTGTTTTGAAACTCTAAAKTTTAAAATTTAAAATATGTTTGTAAATGTTGTGTATCATTTGACCACAACTATTTTTACACACAGGGAGTTAAAATTTGYGTGCCTTAGAATCATAGAATCAGTAAGGCTGGAAGGGACCTCTGGAGATCATCTAGTCCAGCCTCCCTGCTCAGCAGGGTCACCTAGAGCATGTTAGACAGGGGTTGCATCCAGGCGGGCCTTGAAGATCTCCAGAGAAGGAGACTCCACAGCCTCTCTGGGCAACCTGTGCCAGTGCTCCGTCACTCTCACAGGGAAGAAATTCCCCCTTACTTTCAGGCGGAACTGCCTGTGCTTCAATTTCTGCCCGTTGCCTCTTGTCCTGTCACACGGGACAACTGAAAAGAGTTTGTCCCCGTCCCCTTGACACCCTCCCTTCAGCTACTTGTACACATGGATAWGATCCCCCCTCAGGCTTCTCTTCCCCAGGCTGAAGAGGCCCAGCTCTCGCAGMCGTTCCCCATAGGGCAGGTGCTCCAGCCCCCTGATCATCTTTGTAGCCCTATGCTGGACTCTCTCCAGGAGCTCCAGGTCTCTGTTGTACTGGGGAGCCCACAACTGGACACAGTACTTGAGATGAGGCCTCCCCAGGGCTGAGGAGAGGGGCAGGATCACCTCCCTCCACCTGCTGGCAACACTCTTCCCAATGCACCCCAGGAGACCATTGGCTTTCTTGGCCACAAGGGCACATTGCTGGCTCATGGTCAGCTTGTCATCCACCAGCACTCCAAGGTCTTTCTCTGCCTTGCCGTGTTGCACTAAAAATGTCAGTACGTATGAGATGCTACCTGAACTCCCAGAGGCTTCCCTGGACAATGAATTTCAAATGTTTCCAGAGCTCTGGGATACCAAAACTCAGCTCTCTTAAGTTGTCGGTATTCAGGGGCAATGCTCTCAGTGAACTCCAGCTACTAGCAGATAAATCTCTTTTTACACATACAACTTCTCCAGCTTTTTCTCCAAGATTACTTTTAGTAATAGTAGTAGTTTAATACTAGGGAATCTGCTGCATAGTTATCTTATGACCTTTATTTTGAACACAGATAATTATAGAATTTGGGAGTTTACTCATTTTGTTTCTTTTTCTGTTTGTGTAGCCAAGTGTTGTTATAATGAGTTTAATTAAGTGAAAATGAATATTGGCTTGCGGTGTTACAAAAGGTTGCTATGCACCAATAAATCATAATTAAATGTGTTTAGTGTAATAGTAGGAGTCATTTACAGTCAAGTTGTTCATGACAAATGTTAATTGTTGTCTTAAATGACAAGCTCTTCCAATTATAAAGAAAACAAACCAAAGCCCAGTTCTGCTAACCAACAGGATATTTACATTACAGAGAATTTTGGTGTTTTATTCATGAGTAGCTATTCAAAATGGTAAAAAGATGCTATCTGGGGTGCCTTGAAGGGTTTGAACATGTCTTGTCTTGATGAAAAATGATTGCTGGTTGTTTCAGTGAAATGTAGTTGTGGTTGGGGCAGTGACATCTCATAAAATGCATCGAAGATACCCTAGGGAAAGCTTCACTGCTTAACWGTATAGGGCAAACTGCTTGAAATCATAATATGGACTATATGAACTCTGCACATTAYGAGGTAAGAAATAAGACATTTAGGGTTCAAAAGTGTGATCCAGTAGCATGCAGTGAGTGCATACACTGAAGACAATGAGATTATTCAGATGAGTAAGTACCACCCTGTTGCAACTTTAATGAACTGTGTTTTTAAAAAGTAACTAACAATTTGTTTGCAGTTTGTGAGTCACTCTGTGCTTCCTCATGTGTGCTTTTAAATAATGTTTTGCACAAGTCAAAATATTTACCCAGGAAGGACTGCCTGTCCTGTCTCTAAATGTGAGGAAGCCTTTGTGGCAGAAGGTACTTTTCCAGGTGTTTGGGGAGTGTGTACCATGTGCTGGGGTGTTGCCGCTGTACGCACAAGGAAGGACAATAACCTTTATATATCTGGTTTTCATTATTCTGTGGAAGCGACTGTGCCACTGTTTCTTCTCCCTTGACACCACAAGCCCTATGTGCGCACACACGCATGCACTCAGGCACACGCGCACACGCACACGTGCTTTTCTGGTGAAGAACTGATCGTTAGAGCAAAAAGGAAGGGCAGAATTCTGCTTTACTGCAATCGGTCAAAACACTGTCAGCATCTCCAATAGCACTGATTTAAACTTAGACTTTGGGGATATGTGTTAACAGAGGAAAAATGCTACATATGCAAGTGCTGCAGGAAAAAGAAAGAAAGTGAAGACATGCATATTATAACACCTGAATTCTTTTGAATCCTATTTACACACAAGAAAAAGAAATGCTTCAGTTCAGAGCTGAGTGTGTCATTATTAAAGCAGGCATTTAAAATTGGAATTATTTTATTTCTTTATTTATTGGTCTCAGTTCTTCTAGTCTTCACAATAAACAATTCTGGGAGAGAGGGATTAGAAGCAGCTGCAGGCTTCTGTGATCTGAAGGGCACAGTAGGAGTATGGGGAATTTAAATATCATTCATTTTCTTTTCTCTTCCTTCCCTTCTCTTCTCCTCTTTCCCCATGCCATTCCAAACAGAAAACAATCAGTCATTCACAGCCATGGACAATGACCCCCTACCTTTCACAGCCCCTATCCAAAAAAAACTTTGGCAACTCGGACCTGGGCTCCAGCTAACTCAGCACTGTTGGAAGTCGCGTTTTGYGCTGTAGGACCTTGGGACTTGTGAATCATGGGCTTATACTGTACAGCGAGTGCCTTCGGCTGGTTGTCAGAAACACTGACTGACCACTGTCTGAACGCTCCGTATACTTCCGCTTTTGTTTTAATGCCTTYCCAGCTTTCACAATGAGCTTTTGGAACCTCACGGGCATCAAGCTCCTTTCTGATTAAAATGTCTTTTCTTTAAATCCATCTTGGCAGCAGGGATGCCAGCCTGAAGGGCCTAGCGTGGCAAGGATAYGTTTCTAATGATTTATACAACTTGACTTCCTTGATGATTATCCCAAATATATCTTGTTGATATTTTCAGTCATGATTTAGGTACCCTTTACATCCCTATAAATCTTCAGGCCAAGGAGAAAATTGGCCAAGTCCACACATTGATCTCGTGAGGTAAATTGTACCTAGGCAGCAGGGGCTCCGCAGATAAACAATGAAGCAGTGCAGATGACTTACCAGTTTACTTTTAATCAATGCTGCCTCTCGCAATGTATTATTCCAGCAATGGGTCTAAATCACTGTGCACCATAACAGTTGTTTTCAAAACCTTTTAATCTAATTGGAAAATCTTCCTTTCCACTGGTAATAAACACTCACTGAACTGTCTGCACCTAATTGAGCTGTAGTAATTTATGTGAGCTCCCCACTGCTTTTTCTGCTTTTAATCAGGCAGACTGTCTTTAACTAATGAAACCTAAGACTTCACCAAGTAGAGCTGATCAAATGCCACTACTGAATAAATCTTCATTAACATTGGCATGTTCCACATCCTCCCTATGTCCCGCTTCATCATTAACTCAGGGCAACATCATCATAGGAAGGTGATGGCCGCTACTTTATTTATATAAATAATCAAGCAGTAGTAATTAATGTCACACCAAATCAGAAAGTGGAAGGATAAAGTACTGGAGCTTTTTGGTTGGGGCTTATTATTAATAAGTATCCTAGTGTTTTTTTCCTAGAAAGATCTCAGTACCCTAGATGAGCACTAGGAATGCCACCAATGCCATGTACACTAATAGAAAGTTTTCCCTGTTGAAATAGCTATTCACATCAGTCCTTTTCACTTGTATAAATAAATATGCTCTCACTCCTATCTGTGCCTTCAGAAGTACTCTAAATGGGTTGGGTAGCAGAAGCCATAGGACCAAAAACTTGATAGTGTGAGAAATACTCATTTAAACCAGTGAGAAGTGAGTGTTGCATGTTATAACAGGATTAGTGACAGACAAAGGTATCTGAGCATCTAAGAATGCCCAAAGGTGTCAGGTAAAAGTGACAAAAAAATGGAAGGAAACTTTCTTTGAATTTTCTGTGTTGACTTATGTGGCTCTTTTAGGCATAAAAGATGAGGTGCCAAAGGAAGTGCTCACAATACCAGCTGTAGGTATTTCAATGGGCTCTCAGGATTAAAGCCCCATAGAAAAGCTGATTCCGTGCTTCCTTTCACTGGAAAGTCAGTAGGAGGGAATAATTTGGAAAGTCTGTGTGTGGCTYTTTGAACACATAGTAAGTGGTAAAATACAAAAAAGCTAGGTATGTGCATACTGCTGCTTTTAAGGGAAATGGGGTGAGAGCTGAAAGTTGTAGAATGTGTGCTGGAATGGCGTTGGTGGGGAGGGGCCTTGATGACAAGGACTTCAAGGTAATAAACTAGACAAAAAGTGGCCAAGGAGCAATTCATGGTGGCTGGTGATAGAATTTGATAAGTTGAAGAAGAGGGGTAATTTTGGCAGAGAATTTGTTAGAGCAAATGAAGGTGTTGGCAGAGATGCATGCACACACACACACACACGCACCCTTGATTTTGCACAGAAAAATAGAAGTGCTGTGATTTTGAAGATGCAGTCAAATCATATCTGACTTGGCTTGGCATATTCCTTGAACATGTTTCTGAGCAATCATTTTGCAGAGTGCATAAGTTTGTTGAAGTGCACCTGCAAAAGTTGATAATGTTGCTATATATTTCTGTCTGACTTTCTATATGAGTGCATGGATGAGGGTGTAGTGCATTCAGATCTTTCATAAGTGCTTTTATGCTCTCTGGTCCATTCTACTGTCAAYGTTTTTTGATTGTGTGGGGTGACAACAGTCGAGTCAAGCTGAGGAAAAAGGAGGCCGGGAAAGGATGGATAAAGCAATACTTTTATATGKTGTAGACAGAAAATAAAGGAAAACTTGAGACTTAAGAGCAAGAGAGAAAGCATTTAGATTTTATTTAGGCCTTTGCTATTTGCAATTTTTAAACTATTTGTCTAGGTRTGATTTTTTCCCATGGTTAGTTAATATTAGCTGTGGAATGTACAGTATTTGACCTCCATCAGTTGGCCTTCTGTCCTTCTTTCATATAGAAAAAATACATAAATGAAATGCAAGTCCTAGCAGACTTTGGACAGTAGCTCAAGTCTTGCCAGAATTTCCTATGCCAAAGGAAGATTTTAGCTAGAGATAGCTCTGCTCACTTACCTTCTTGAGGGTTTTATTATATCAGGTAGCTCTAATATCAAAGGATAAAATGAAAATTCATAGGAGATGATTCATACTGTAAAGATTAGTCAAGTTCTGTTTTTTTTTAATCATGAAAATAGTATCAGTTCTATAGTACAAAAATATTCTAATTGACTGTGGAAGGAACATTGTCTAAAAGGTGAAGGTGAGAGAAAGTACATTTTCAGGTATACTTGGAAAGGCTTACACTTCCACGGATGGAAGTGTAAGAARAGAGATACTTGCTAGCCTATGGATAATGCTGTCCATTTGTAAGACTAGCTATAGCATCTGTATCTGTCAAGTGTATTCCAAAAGGGCTTGATTTTAGTATGGAAATCATTTCTCCTTGAAGTAAGTACAGTAAATTGGGTTCTTTAAAGCAMTGTCGATTAACTTTTTATTCAGCCTTGAGTACTCAGGAGCTAATGTTTCTTCCTGGCAAGAAAGAATTAGGAGGGATCCTCCAATCAGTGCTGAGTAAGGCTACATGGTCTGTGAAGGAAAAAAAAAAATTCCTTCCATGAAGTCACGAAGGCAATGCTAGCTGTTATGTAGCAGCTTTAGAAGTCCTAATGCTTTGGAAGSCTCTATGGCCAGAAAATACATGGTACAGATAAACACATATGCTTCTATGTGTATGTATATATGAGAAAGGAGAGGAAAAATTGTGTAATGAGTGATATAGCCCTGTGTTACATGTATTCCATCATACGAAAAGGAAGTTATCTTGCTTTCAGATAATCGGTATACATACATATGCCAATTAAGAGAGATTATTTATGTATTTTCTGAAAAAAGGACATCACGGAATTCCATATTCCATTCATAAGTAATTCACTTTTCTGGGCTATTACCTCATTTTTAAAGAGGGCATCTAGCACATCCCRTAAAAAATGCATACGGTCCACTTAGGCCAATTGCCTGCAAATCACCTTTTTTCCTTATTCTCTTTTTTCCCAATTTAGCCTACTGAATATGGAAAAGATACTCTGATCAGCTTGAGCATGCATGCAAGCAGAATCAGCAGAAGAGAATGTGCTTTATACTTTACTCTGTGACTGGAACCTTTAGGTCAATGGCATGTTTTTATTTCTTTCTTGGTGATGGACCAGAGGAGAGTAGGTAGCTGAAAACACTCAAAATGCATTTTCCACTGCTGCTCCTTGAAACACTACTCTCTGTTATATAAATGCTATAATAAATCATACTTTCTGTTTGTTCCATGTCTTGGGTTCGATGTGCAGCTCACTTTGTGGAACTGGCTTTTTTATTTTGTTTCAATGAAAGCTGGTGAATATGCTCCATCTTGCTTATCTGATTGTTTGATCTGCTCAGCTAAGCAAACCACGCAAGTGTGTCTTAACTAAATTATTTTCTGCAAGCCTGTACTTGTGTCATTCCAGTAGTAGAAATTCCTCCATCTGTTTTCTGTTGTTATTTTTTTTTTTGCATCTTTTTTCACATTTATTGTTCTTTAGGAATGATTGAAAACGAAGATAATCATAAAAGCAAGTTTTATACAACTTCTTTCAGCAAGCACCTCTGATCTAAATGCCAAAGTATTTTAAATAAGAATAGAGCTTCCTGACCTAAATAGAATTTATTATGATAAGCAGCATTCTTGACCTTGAAGCAGTTTCCAYCCAAATTAACAGAATGAGAGGATTACCAATTCTAGACACACAAACATCTAACTGTCAATTATTTTCCCTAGTTTTAAAGAACTGGACACAAGAAGTTACCAAAGTTCTGTTTTTAATCAGGAAAAAACTGTAACAAGTCATTCACTTGCTTAATTGGATGCATCTGAAACTCAGTCACAGGCAATAAACTGTGGGCAAATTTGTTGGAAAGAACTGCATGGTGAGACTGGGAGGGCTGGAAAGAAGCAGAAACCAATTTCAAAAAAAATTATACAGCTGCTAATATTTTTTTTTCTCAGAGTTTCTGAACTGCTCTCAGAATCCTTTGCTAAAGCTTCTTGGACAGAGCATGAGAAGGATTTCTCAGCTGGTCTGTGAAACTAACTGCATTAAAAACTGCAATGTAGCTGTCACCAGACAGTTCTGAAAAGCAGTGCTTAGCATGAAGCATTCTGATAAGGAGGAAAGACGACTTCTCTTTGGTAAGATGTATCATCAACTTGATCATCAATCAAGCAAAAAAATTGTTGGCTGATAGTTGTATTTGCAGGACACTGTTGCAGCATGTTCTGGAGTTTTATTTTTGCTGATTGRATTCCATGCCTTCTGCTCAACATTTCATATTTTGTTTTCCATGATATTGTGGAAAAAAATCTAAACTGATCTTCAAAAAAAATGCAACGTTATGAKATGCTTGTCTAGTCAAAATGACATCATTTGGCCAAGAGCCTTGCTTGCAAGTGGATCTTTAAAACAAGGGATCGCTGGATCASAGAACATTGTTATTTAAAACCTTGCTTCAGTGGCAAAGGTACTGAAGAAAATGGCTGATGAAAGGATGCCTCACAGGAGATATAAATGTGGTCATCTGATTAAGAAGAAATAGAAGTCTCATTTCATGGAACTATCATTCTTCAAGATAGGATGCAGGTAAATGAGGATAGCCTGAATCTAAACAGTTACATAAACATAATTTAACTCTTATTTTCCTTCTGAAAAGCATCTCAACAGCTTTCTTAAACTGCAGGATTGCTTCTTTTACTCAGAAATAGCATGAAGAATGAATGCAMTAGTCGGCTTCAATGCAATAATCTTGGCTTAAAAGTAAAGCAAAATCACRTCTCTGATCTCTCACAGAAGTTATTTTCCCTTTCAAAGTTAATTTCTAGTGAGAYGGGAGATAGCCAGTTAATTCATGTTTACTAGTTGACTGATGTCTTACTGGTCTGTTTGGCAGATTGGACACAATTTCTCATAAAAGAAGGCATAGAAAACATTCGTTTTGTTGCGTGGAAGGAAGAAAAATTAACTGTTAAGTTTGGATCTGGATTTGAACTGATTTGAAGAGACTGAACATGCCCATTGGTGGACTACTTTCATTCAATATAGGGATAGAAATCTGTTGTGAACATCTAAATCTGGACAGTGGGTTTTTGTGTTGTAAGTAGTGGCTTAAGATCCATTTGGAGCAAGATAAAAACATAATAATCAGTAATCTTTTCAGTAGAAATTTTTATGTGGATAAAGTTAGTAATGATAAGTGACCTTCCAGTGCTCAGGAGGCTTTTAGTTCAAATATCATAAGCTAAACAGCTTTTATCATCTTTGCCTAAAGAAGCCAAATCTCTTGATTCTGCCAGACTTTCAGAATATTTTTGGCAGCTCTTTTTTGTAAATTGATTGAACATGTGATTAGCTGATTTCCTCCTGCACTGTTGTGTTGTTTCTGATGTTACTACCCAATCCAAAGTGGATGGAGCTCAACACGTTCCTTCTTGTTCAGCGTAATGAGTTTTGCTTTGAACTTCTTTATCTACTTGATTTATCTACTCTCCCATCCTCAGATATTAAACTTTCTAAAGAGAAACTGTTGCCATGACCAGTTTTATACCTAGTAATATTATGGAATGGAAATAGCTTCTTTTTATAGCTTTATTTTCCTGAATAAATTATGCCCTAAGCAATGCCACTACGCATTACATAGAAAATGTGACAAGCTGTTAATAGGACATCTCCTTGAATAATCTTGGTTTGGATCAATAAACTGGAAAAGAATGTTTACTACACCAATTTACACTTAAAATGATAAATACTGTTTGACATCTAAAATGAGTTGTTGTTACAGTTCCAAAACTGATTAGTTTGCTTATAGTGTACTTTCTTCCTATTGCACCATACTGATATACTTCTATTGCAGAAGTCAAGCAAATCCTCTTGAAATTAATAAGTATKAGCTACATCTCATTGGGAGAAACAAATGCAGCTGTCGGCTCTTCAGTGGGTAACTAAACTTCAGAGCCATCCGTTCATAGTCAAAAATAATTGTGCATTTTCTAAGGAAACTTCTTCTGCACAGGTAAATGTGAAATCAGCATTTAAATTGAGTGAAAGATTGACTAGAAGATTGAGCGCTGATATGATTGACAGATGTAAAATGATTTTCATTGTGAAAATTATTGATGTTGAAGCGATCCTCTGTTTGCCAGAGAAAGTCAAAGAGCTAACAGATAGAAGTTGTACAAAGCTAGTTCAAAATTGAAAGGAACACTTCTCTGTAGCATTGAGAGAGATACAAATGATGAAAATGATAGTAGCAGAATRCTTAAATGAAGCATTCTCTATCTTTTCTCCTTCAGATGAAGAGCAGAGGTGTAATGTCTCACATACCTTTACATGTCTAAATCCTAGATATCCTCATTTGAATGAATTGCCTAGACCACCTTTCTAGTCAATGGGGAGAAACAGGCACTTCCAGCCAGCAATCTACCTGACAAATTATCCTTGAAAGAGATGACTCATGTCTTAAAAGTGCCTCTCCAAATATCTAAAGTTGGGTGAGATGAATTCTGCCCAATTGCCTTCTGTGAAACACGGTTCAGTCAGATTCTAGTGGACAAATCTGATAGCAGAGTGAAGTGCCAAGGTAGATAAAAGAGAAAGCCCGCAAAGTGCCAGAGTTTAAGATCATACCCACTGTAAGATAATCCCTTGGTTGTTTTTATAAAGTGCTTAAGAAAATCACTGTTTTTTGAATCTCCAAACCAATTGGCACCTCTCCAGATTGACCATGCCTGTATGTGTTGATGTCAACTGTACATTGACATAATAATGAAGAAGGAAACTTTACTACTGAAGAAAGTAAAATTATATATATCATAATAATTATAGATGAGAACATAAATATAAAATTTAGAAAATTTACTAGGTAAGTAGAAGGCTTCAGTTTTTATGTTCCAYGTTATGTATCATTACAATTCTATCCAGCTGTTCATTCTTTGAAAGTTGGCTAAGTGCTATATTTAGAGATTTATGGACTAGATTCCTTACAAATATAGTATATAATTATGTGCGAGTTACATGCAGAATATAACAAAATTGAATCACTATCATTTGTGCCTTGGAATTAGAAGGTCGTATTATATTTATATTTGCTTGAGTTTATGGTATCGTGAACATATGAATTTTATAAAATGTGGAGCAGTAGTATTTTGTGAAATTCATAGAATATTCTGAAACCAAATGTCAGTGATCGACTGTTCTCTGGGACTTGCAAGATTTCACAATCAGTTGTATTTTTTTCTCTGAGTTCCTAATTAATATTTTGTTAATTCCTGAGGATACCTAAGTGTCAAAAAGGATAGATCCATCCTATCCTAAGGATTACAGTCTCCTCAAGTAAGCTAAAAATATTGAAGGCTTTTTCTTTTCCCATATAAAATGTAGCCGAACTGTAAAATACATGGAACAAGGATTAAGTTTTTGATCCATGTATATTCACACCACACTTAGCACAATGGGATCCTGATCCACAACTCAGATTCATAAGCTTACAGCACTGGAAATATGTAGTAGTAATTGACTTCATCCATACTGAACAACAGCATGCCACCATCAAGCACCCACAGCCAAAMCCAGCTGTGCCTGATGTGACATGCTCCATGACTGCCATCTTTGGCAGTCCTGGGAGAGAGGGTCATCAGAGGGCCAGATGGGACTTCAGGGGCTGGTGGGAATTTGAATCCCTATGTAACCCTCAGATCTTTGAATCATTATTTGTGCATCTTCTATTGTGTGTGGGAATTTGAAAGCAGGAGCATAAACACAACTTACAAGTAAACAGTACTTTTTAATTACCTGTTTGCACAGTAATGGTTGGGACAAGAAGCAYTGGGGTAAACATTAATGTGCTCACCACCCTGGGGTGCAGCCTTCTTGCAAATGTGAGGGCCAGGCCTCTGACAGACAGGTGCCAGCCTTTTTGTGAAGTGGAATGGGCTGATCCTCTCTCTTGCTGAGTTGTTGCCTTCTGACTCTCCTTCCTTTCTTTTTCCTCAGAACTGTACGCTTTTCCGTGTTGGTAGTTTTCTCTAAAGTTACTGCTGCTACCATGTGCTCTCTCACTTACACATTAGCACAGCTCAACTGCTTTCAGTAAAGCCGGGTTACACAAGGAATTGTAACAAAACCGGGCCTTAGGTACCCAATAGCTGAGTAGCACAAGACTGAATGAACCTTGGTTACAGCTAATGCTGAAGAAGATGCCCAGAATGCAGAAATAACTCATCTGCCAGAGAAGGAAGCCTGCTTTATGCGCCTCTGGATATGCTGGGGTTTGGTTTAGTGGTCTTTTCTGATCAAATTGCTAAACAGCAGACCCAAGTGTTGCTGGACATAGTTTTGCACTGCAGATCCAGCCTTCTGAAATTCTGAAAAATCTTCTGCTAGTAGCTTTTTATTCTGAATGGAATTTATGCCATAAAATAGACCTAAGCAGTTTTCATTCTCCAGCTTTCTTCTTTCCCCACCTCCAGTCTCAAGATATCCTCAATCACTCACTGATTCTCAGCTTGTGCGTTAGAGCCTGAAAAACTGAACTCTAGCTGGAGAGATAAAAATAGCAACCCCCTGTCATTTGCCAGCTTGGCAGACCTCCCAGCTAACCTTGCACAGACTGCTGTTCCTGTATGCGGTGTGAGTGTATCATATGCATTAGCAGCATCAGGGCATACTTGGCAAGGTTTCTCTTGGCTGCTGTGAAGAAATGCTTTTACTGACAGTAAGTAATGCATATCAGAATCACATCATCCAGCTTAAGAACTGGAGTTGATTGGCCACCGTTTTTCTGACCCTCCACTCTCATCATCCCTCTACAGCCTTTCTCTTCCTGCTACTATGGTTTCTTGTCCCTTACAATCAGCAGCTGGGCCAGCCACCTCCAGTCATAGAGTTACCCCATTCTCAGGAATATGTCAGTGCATTTCCTGGTCCTTTCCTCTGAGAAGTAAGACCACCAACAGTTTGACAAATCTGCCAAGGTAATGATTTACTTGGTCCTGGAGCTGCGATCACTACTGATGCCACAGACCAGTGACTGAAYGGTGATTGACAGTTTTAAGTAGAGATGAAAATTATTTGTCCAACTGGAGACAGAACAGTAATTTTCTTCATTTTTTTTCTATAGTATCACAGCTGTGTATGGAACTAAATACACAGACATAGTCTGTGTGAACAATATATATGTGAAGAAACGCACAGTATTTCAGCGCTGTGGGTATCTGTCAAAGATCTTCACAAGGGAATTGTCCGGAGTAGAAGAGCTGCCKCAGGCACTGGGGTGGCTGCTCTTCTGCTAAGGCCTCTTGCTTTCAGCCTTCTGTCTTTTCCTCTGCCTTGTTTTTACAGACTCTGGGGAAGATGCACAGGATACACTGGGATGCTGGTAAGGAGGAAATGGTTAGGCCCAGCAGCAGGGTCACTCTGTTTGGCCTTATCTGGCCATAACTTTCATTCTGCTGTTCGAGAGCTGCTCAGATGATAACTGAGTCTTGTGAGCACGCGAGATTCTAGGGAAGACGTGTGCGAGATAACATTTTGTCCATGACCCCTGTAGCTGAAAAAACAGACTTATGAACAGTTTTTGATGCCTTTGTACTAATCCATCGCCTGCAGACATGCGGGGCAGGTGGTGCTGTGAAATCCTAATTCAGCTCACTGGCTATGGAGGCTCCAGCTCTAAAGGCCTGACAAAACAGCAGGGGAATTTCAGAGTTTCCAGCTTCCAAGTGACCACTGCTTTCTTCTTTTCAAGACTTAGTGGCACACTTATGTGGTCATCTTCCTTATCAAACAGATTTCTATGAACACTGCTGTTACCACCTTGAAATCTGCCCTCTCTTGGTGTTTCTCCCAGACTTGGTCTTGACTCTCTGCCACATTGGTCTCACCGACTTTAATGCTGAACAAAGCAGGAGCCTAAACCTTGACATCTTTGCTATCAGAGAAATAACTAGCCAATGCACCAGCTGCAGACAGCTTTACTTCCTCCTCTGCTTGTTGGAGGAACATCCCACTGTTCTGGAGACAACAAAACAAGTTTTCCGCTTCAGGAGTCATATGCAGTTTCATTCCTGCTTGTGGGACCACAAGCAGACTCCAGTCTGTGCTGGTTCTTAGTACAGATTGCATAAGTCATTYAGGAAGCAGACGCACACCTTAGAGACAACTTTTGCAGTGCCAATAAGCAAATAGCATTCTAGTGCTAGTGTAGGGATTTTTTTCTGAAGCTTCTTCCAAGGGTGCAGCTGACCTTAAAGGCTATTCCCTGCTGTACAGAAACTGCCCACAAATTTMCCCTCAGTGCAGTGAGGCCAATTTTCCATGTTGTGCTGGGTAAGTGGATGACAAGATGCAAGACAGTGTGGCCTGTAACATAAACACAGTGTCCTCTGCTTTGTGTAACTTGACAGAAATGTGATTTTGCTGAACAAGAGTTGGATTTGTGATCAAAAGTTGTTCAGATCCTGTATTAATTGTTCAGGTCCTATATTCATGGAATGATATATGCAATTTTGTATAATACTTTTGTGTTTAGTACCTCTTGTTATCTTAGAAAYGCTTACTGAAAGCTTCAGAAAATCTACAGAATTAATGGGTAGAATGCTTAGCTACTGTAAATCRTGATCATTCAGCAAAAGTAAAAAAAACTACTCGCTTTTTTGCATCTGATTTAACTCATTTTAATATAGTGCATTTTCTGTCTGACCTTTGAGTGCTGTCCTTATATAAGAACACTTTAAAAGGCCCTTATAAAAGTAGTATTACTATTCTATTTAATTATTGTATTTTTAAGTGTAGGATCTCTGAAATTTTGCTGTCACAAACATGTATGCAAATGTGTGCTTACTTAATACATACTGCCATGGAAGGATTCMTGTTATTACAGGACATGATGTTTGGAGTGAACTGATGGAAAGACTCTGATGTTGAAAGGGATGGGCATAGCCCAGGCGGTGAGCCTCAGTTCTTGAAACTAATTACTAATTGCCAACTGTTTTTTTTTTTTTTCTTTCTTTTTTTTTTTTTTTGCTTTAACGAGTAATTGCTTCTGTGTATTGGCCGGTTTCCTAAAACCATTCAGCAGGTGATACTAGCAAGCACCTCTTTAATGCAGGTCTTTTCTTCTTATCTACAGACTACCTCAGGATAAATCTCAGTTGGTTGTCAGTTTAGGGGCCTACAATAAAAGTGGAGTAGGAAGAGTTTGTAAAAGACAGATGGCTCTTACTGCAGATCTTCGCATTACAAATAGCGAGTAACCGATCACATGACAGGGGGTCTTGCTCTCTCTTTCCAGGCAGGTGTAGGTTTTCAGTCTCTTTCAATGTTCAGAAGCATGGAAAAGTTACAGGGAACGTGTGTTACCCTTTGGGGTACTTATGGTAAAATTTGACCTGGTATTTTGGTCAGGAGCACAGCGTAGTAGCTTCTCCCTAGGGGTCMGAAGATAAAATGAAAGAACTCTGCTAAGAGGAAGAAACTCCACATCCATCCACCATGATTTTGATCAATTCTCAGCAGTTGTTAACTATATTCCAGCCTCTTTATTGAAGAGAGTGACTTTTAAACCAAATGCTGTATTGTTGGACAACTGTATTTTATCCTAATTCCACAAAAAGGGTTTTAAGAGGAAGTGAGGTAGAGTACTGTTCAGCACATATCCTTTTTATGTAGCTGCAATGCTTATTAAAGAATGAATCAGCTTGTCTGCTATTTTTTCCCCATTTTTTTTTTTTTTGCATTTCCTTTTTTTACTGCTGCATGTTCAATTAAAGAGACAAATTTCAGATTTGATGCCAATGTGCTGTGGTTCAGTTCATGACTGTGGCTTTGAAGTATGAAATACTGATATCCTCAGAATCAACGTGTTGCTTGGATAACATGTCTTTCTAGATTTTAATCTGTCTCTCCTAGCTGGTACTGATTACGGCACCTTTAGCTCCAGTGGAAGGGAAAGCTGCTCACCATCTGTGGCTGRTGCACAATTATAAAACATTATGGAAGAAGGCTATGGGACATAATGATAAAGATCAAATTGGGATTTAGACCTATTTGCCGCCTTCTGCATGAATATAGTATGCAGAATGATTTGTGAAGCAAATACAGCATACAAGCTCTTGATAGGTGTGTTCTCTTCTGATAGCTCAGGTGATTACTGGGAACAACTATGGCGTTACTGTATACTCAGTATATGAAAATGTATTAAAGTCTGTGTTTTCTTTACCAACATGCTGCCACTGTTTTTGAGGCAAATTCAAACCAGGACACTGACTATGGCAAACACAAATTTCAAGAAAGYCCAGATATGGATGGAAATATTGCATCTTAGTCCTGTCGATGACTGGTAAACTTGCCCTACATCAGAGTGTATCAACTTGTCTGTTCTATGCTAATCTTTTCCTCAAACCATAGGCAATATATGTGACAGTGTAATCTTTAGAAAGTTATTCTCCTGTTTTGCCTGATCCCTAATTACTTCAACCTGCAGTAAAATGTCAATCTATCTAATTATCTAGTTACTCCCCTCCTGGGTCCAATGTAGCCTGCAGGTGTGCATAGTAATGTGGTTTTCAGGTCTTACTGACCTAGTGCATCTTCCACTTATTAGATTAGCCTCTTATACAGTTGGTCAAACCTCTTGTGTTTTTAAGACACTTATTAATTTGAACTCTGTCAGACAAGACTAGAACTGAAACTTTAGCAGACTTCAGGGCATTGTAAGTGAGAGTAAGGCTAAAGAATCTTATCTAGACCTAAAAAGAGTGTGTCCAATTAACTAGGTAAATCTTAGGCATTTGGGCTATTTTTCTTAATATCGAGACAGTCTTATTCTGAATTCTCTGAATCCTTTAATTGATTCTGCAGAATTAATGCACAGAAGAGAAACTACTGCTTTGTACCTGCTCCTATTGTGGCAGGACTGTATACCGTGAGTAGCTTTTTGATATTTAGCTATTACTCTCTTGTTCTTTTAGAGCTTTCCTTTGTTCAAAACTTTTCCCTGAACAAACAKCACTGCACTGTCCTTCTGATACTTCTCAGTAGTAAATAAAATAACTGCATTTGAAATAGCTAAAAACATGTGAGATCCTAACAGGAGTCTAACCCTGTGAGATAGAGCTCTTCATAATAAGTGGTATAAAAGCAGAAATCATGTTTTTAAATATCTCTCCTTTCCATTTTTCCTACTTGCACTGTGGGCTCCATGGAGAGCTATTATTATATGCAGGAAGGCATGTGCTATGAAGATACAGTAGTTGATATATTCCATATACTAACAATTGTTAGTTTACACAAACTTGTAGAAGAAATATGCAGTGTGATGACTGACCACAAACTAAGCCTACTGAAATGTTTGAGTATTCAAAAATGCTGATTAAAACTTGAAAGGACTGGAAAATATCTCTGCACTTCCTAATTTTGACCAGAAGAGGAAGTGGAAGTACCATCATGAGAAATACCATTCCTATAATCATTTTCAGCTGGCTGAAAGTATGTAAAGCTTGCTGTTGTGAGATTCGAGACCCCACAAAGTCACTGAAGCTTTGCATAGAAAGCCTCTCTAAGCCTCCAAAGTACAGATAATTTCTTCTTTATTTAGTGTCAATAAATATATAGACCTAAATTGAAAGAGGAAAGGAGATCACCAAAGCTACTAATTTTGTGTCCTCTGCAAAATCATTTGTTGTAGGAGCCAAAATATTTGCCTGAGCAATTCAAATGAGTATGCTTTACAATTAATAATCTAATTTAAATATCCAGGGAATAGGATGTCCAGTTCTCAGTGAAAGTCTACAYGAAATGGATTTTTTGATCACTCTAGTGACTTCTGAAATTCCKAGTCCCAATCAGTTATTTAATATCTAACATATTACTCTTCTAGACTGTGTCAGAAAATATTTTCTTCCTATACACAATACTACCCTCCCCATATTTTTACTCAAAATAATTTTCATTTTCACTAGAATTTCATCATAAAGATTTTTTTTAATTGTAAAAACTGAAAAAAAATGGACCTCCAAAATGTTGTAATGGATACATTTCCTAAAACTAAGATTTCAGTGGTTTTTTTAYTGCCTAATTTATTGTAGTCTCTAATTCAATGTTCTGATCAGCCCTATTCATTTTGCAAAGCAAATGAATGTGGGAACACTGCAAGCATAAAAGCACAGGCTGTCTGAATATTATTATTTCTTTTCTAATACTAATAATGCATCATATACAGCAGTGTAATTCTAGGGATTATATAATAGGATTGAAGTTCAGGGTTTAGACATTTTATAAGTGGTGAATCCCACCTGACGAGTAACCATTTCGCTCTAAGCATTTTTGCTGCACTTGAAATGAATAGCTACTTGCTTAGGGAAAGGAATAATTCATTATTTATTCTCTAACATGATGCCACTGCCTATGCAATGAAAACCTTGAACCAAATTGACAGGGGGAGCTGGAACAGTGGAGTGGGCATCAGCTAAGAGCGTCATATTCATTACAGATTTAGACGGTATGATAACACCTTCCCAATGAGAAAAGCTGCTGAGAAACYCTGGCCTTTATTAATGGGCCTCATGAGTCAATCTGCAGCAGTGATGTATTGTACTCATTTAGGGAAATGATGTGCTGTGAAAATGCATTATTTTAAAGAGCAAGAGAGTGGATTGAAACAAGTATACACCATAAGGAAGCTCAAATCTCTCGTGATGTACGCTGATTTTCGGGTGGTCCCCRTTTGCACGGCTGTTTAACCAAGCACTCTAAATGGAAATGCACTTGACATTTTTGTGACTAGCTGTAATCAAACAGCAATAGGATTCAACTGATCTCACAGAAGATGATTAAACAAATTTCTTGGTCATTCCCAGTTCTTTTTAATGGGAAAATGGAGGGAGAAGACATGTTGATAAAAATGATCCCAGATGAAAAATAGTGTCTTAAAATAAAGTTGGAGAGGAATGCCACCCCGCACCCCCATCTCTGTCATGTCCTCTAATATGAGAATCCAGTCACTGTAATATGTTAATAACAACTGGGGCCAGCATGTTCCTACAACGGTCAGGCACTCCTACGGAATAAATAGTCAGTGGAAAACCTTGGAATGTAGCCTAACCCTGATGGCGTGCTGGAGATGGTATCTCCTGTTTGCAAAAGGGGCTGTATTCACACTYTTCATATAGTGAGCTTTTTTATATAGCAAGTACTATATAGTAGTACTTCAGGAGAGGTGTTTCTTATTCTGGAGGTTCATTTACTTCATTGAACATTTTCTGCTGTTGCCAATGCCCGTGGGATACCAGTGGATGAATGCTGTCCTTGCTATGCTGGGAAGGCATGGTTGYGGGAGATTTCATGGGGCTTTCTGAAGACAGAGCCAAAATGCAACAAGTCTATGGTAGGGCTGAGGCATCCTTGCTAGTAGGAGCAGCCTTCACCTGAGCACAGTGACCTGCCTTATCCTGGGGACAGTGGCTGCCTCAGCAGCGCAGGGTCCAAAACCTGCTCCTCAGCACAGCAGAGATTGGTGTGTCATGGCTAGAGGATGGGACTTTATGTGAGGAACGTATGATGGCTGGGAGCTGTGTGTGCATGTTGTGGAGGCGGGGGAAGAGAAGCGGCCTGACATCCTCCCAGAGGTCCAAACCAGAGGAGCTGCAGCAGGAGTGACGGAAATTGGGCTGCTGCATAAGCTGGAAAGCAGCAGGGGCTAGAGGCTTCCTGGCTGTTGYTGCAGCACCTGTGGCCAATTGTGGCCTGGGTCGGTTATAAAAAGGCGAGCGAGGGGCATGCTTAGGGCTTGCACCTGGGGCTGGTGAGGTGAGAGCTACYGCAGCTTCTGTTGCAGGTGCTTGTGGTTGAGGGTCCCCAGGGAGAAAATGAGAAGGGCAGGAACAGTCCCATCAAGAAGCTGAAGAAGCCTGTGGCTTGAAATGGGGCTGTTTTCAGGCTGCGCCCCTGACCTAGAGCTGGGGCTACCTTCCGCCTCTCCAGGAGCTGCTGACCCCTGCTTCTCAGCGTGGTTTAGATCAAGTGAGCACAGCTGGTCTCAGTGCTTCAGTGTGTTTTTGCCAGTTTGGCTCATTTTTAAGGGGGTGGGTTAGGGAGCAGCTGTGGTGGTTGGGGCTGTGGCAACTGCACAGGGCAGCAGTATCTGGGAGGGAGGCAGGCTGGGCACAGGCTGCCTCCTTGGAAAGGAGAACCGGGGCTCGGGGGAGCTGGTGAACCTGGGTTTGTGCAAAACAACAAAACAAACAAAAAGCCCCCTCAAAACCCTGACTACAACAAGTAGATTTACACAAGTGCCAAAATACACAGATGTAAATCACATGTTTGAACCTTGTTTTCACCTACTCTGTAGGTGCTCTGCAGGAGGAGCCCCAGGCACAGGTGCCTCCCCCAACCAAAGGAGGGGCAGGCTCCCTCCTGGCTGGGGCAGGCCCTGCCGTGGGGAGAGTGGCTGTGCCCTGCGTGGGGCTGCCTGGCTGGTTTTGTGAGGGGTAGCCAGGCTGCTGACTTCATCTCCTCATATGAGAAATTTTCCTGGCTGATTAGAGAAGTCAGGTATTTGTACAGATCAGCCTGAGGGTGAGAAATTGGTCTTTCACCTGTGCTGTCCTCCCAGAGCGTAGTCTTCCTAGGTGTTTCAGTGGTCTCTAAGGTAAGCAAATACCCCTCCCTCCTCCAAAGCTCCCATAGAAAGGGAGGGAGTCTGAAATCTGCTCCATAGCAAATGCGTGGTCAGTTGGTGTTGCATGTCTTATATGTGACTTCAGTCCTTGTGCGATTTTAGTGCTGTGAGTATTGCAAATCTTGGATATAATGGATAACTTCGCCTATGCAGCTCCAGTGCTTGAAGTGAGGGTGGTAGGGGGAATGTGTTTTGGGAGGATAGCTCTTTGTGTGGCAATAGGCAGGACCACTGCTTCTTGCAAAGTTAAAACTCCCCTTAGTAGCTGATCAGAGCTCTCTCAAGTTTGGAGTTCATAAAGTTTTGTTCTGCCTGGTGCTTGGAGAGGGGAGCAGTTTCTTGTCACAAAAACAAGTCTTGTCTTTGTGAGAGATGGGCTCCTTGCCTGTGCTGATCTCAAGCCAGCTTCCCACCCGGGTAGGAAATGTGGAGCAGCAGACTTATAGAAAACGGTCTCTTCGTTGCGTGTTGGGGCATCCCAGTTGAGGCAAAGCATAGAGCTAGAAGGTCATGCCTTCCTCAAAGGCAACATGCCAAAACGCAGCTCCTCTGTGGTAAATTGCTGAGGTTCCCACTGGCWGCTCCTGTGCCAGGCCACATCCTGATGCCCTGAAGAGTTGAGTGAAAGCTGTTTCTACAAGAGCACCAGAAGCAGTTGTGCCCATCTAGAAAATATAGATATAAATTGGATTCAAAATTTAAAACAAAAACCAAACTATACCGTATGCTATCTCGTCATCAGCASTGATTATTTCATCAAATCCTATTGTTCAGTTGCTGCCCCCGGTTGCTTGCTGATTCTGTTTTATAACAGTTTTTGTTTCCATTTTTGCAAGAAAATACGGTGGCTTTTTTCAACRTTTCATTTTCTTGTTGCTGTTCCTTAAAGATAAAGGAGTATTTAATGGTACGTAATGGAAYGTCTATTATTCACCTCCACTCCCAGAACAGCTCCAGAAATGCCATTCTATTCTCTCAGGATGGATATGCTGTAGCGGTAATCGTTTGCACTTATATACCACTTGTCATTCTAGGAACTCGAAGTACTTAGCAGACTTTCACTAATTTTATGTATTTGTTGCAACTATAGAATTTATCCTGGAAGATCCTTATCAAAAGTTTCATTGAAATCAATTGAATGTTGTATGATCGTAAGAGTCAGATTTGATTACAGTTTTGGGGCCAAATGTGTACTGCTCTCTTGTGAAGCAAACACTGAATATCTCATCCTTCTTCATTTTGCAGTTGGGGAAATGGAATTGCAGCATGTTCAAGGAACAAATCTCAATTTACACAGTGTCTGTAGCAGAACTGGAACCAGATTTTTTCATCTTTGCTCTTCAGACTGTTGCTCCAGTTGCTCAACTACTTTGTTTAGGTAAGGCATTCATGCTTTGCTGAGGTGAGATATTTAGAAAAATATGCATTTACTGAATCTAATCTGTATATTTTTCCCATGTTCAGAGGATCGGATTCTAGTGTCCTTTATCTTTACTCTCCTGACAAAATGACAGAGACTGTATAGGTCTCTTGACTTTGTTAGGACTGAATGAGTGTCAGTAGAGGCAGAGAGTGGTCCTCCGTGATTCTTAGTAAACATGTATTTTCCCCAAAAAACTAGAAGGACTTCATCAGGCAATTACATGGTTGGGCAGGTTTTTGAATCCTGTGTCATATACCCAATAGAAAACAAATCTTCCATTGGAGCCACTCTCTTCAGGAGTGTAATTAGACAATGTAGCCTCTGAAATAATTAAAATAGATCTGATGAAAAAAGTTTGCACTGCATGTGTTACTAATTTTGACTAGTTTGACTTTTATTTGAGTGAGAAGGAACTAAGAGAGAGGTTAACCTGGAAGCTGATGGGCAAATGTTTTATATCAAGTCTTCCATCGGAGACCAGAGTGTATTTGTGTTTTTTAATCATACTATCAACAGGGGCCAGGTAAGTATCTATATATGGAGTATCATTGTTTAGCATTTTTCACATACTTTAAAAATTGCATTTAAGCTACTACTTAAAAAAAATGAAAAATGTTATGTCAGTGTTGACTGAYCCCTTTTCTATGTGGTTAGTGTCATCCCATTGCCATGCTGAAAAGAACTAAGTTTGTCGTTTTTTTTCTCCGTCTTGTATCTTAGCTATGTTTAGCAATATTATCTATCTTTATCTATTCCCTGCTCCCCTCTTTTTTGGTTACAAAACTTTTTTTTCTAAAGTTCTAAGATCTTCCCCCCGCCTCTTTCTTCTACAACATGTGCCACTCATTGTTCGTTTGTGTGCCAAGGGTCAGTAGAAGGAAATAAATGAATAGGTGCTAAAATTTAATGTACACCAGAACAACTTTTCTCAATAATAGTCCCTTYCTCCTTGTGAGGAAGGAGCCATAACTATGCTGTACACTGCAGCATGCAGTGTCTATTTCTACCTTTAAGTATCTTTGCTTTTTCTGATCTAAATGGGGGAAGTAGGATCAAGTAGTCTGTGTTTCTTCTTTATCAATAAATGTTGTGTGTCCTTTGACTCAGTGGCCTGCTCTACTTTATTATTTTTCTTTCTTTGACATGGTTTTWCACAGAAGAGCTCAGAAAGTTTTACCAGTGAGCTTGTTCTTCCAGGGTAGGTGGTYCTCCCTGAGAGGCTGATGCTGTTACTGCAACATTATATATTTTGCTTTTGAGGCTCGGTGTATACACTCGTAACAGAAGACTTGAGCAGCTTTGGCAAGGAGGCACAAATACTAGAGATTTTGAGAGAGAGGTATTTTGCCTTTTAGGAGCTGTATTTGTGTTTGTAGTGGGTAGTGTGCTGTGGAAGATTTGAATTCCCTTAATGAGAAGGGAATAAGCTTCCTTTAACATAAGGTACTGCAGGGCATTAGTATGCATTTAGGAAGTTACCACAAAGCAACCAGGCAAAGCAATTTGTTTCCAGGTGGCACTAGTTTACATATCAAAGCATTCCAGAAGTATTGCAAAAGGCAATGAACAAGCACAGGTGATTTTTTTTTTCTGTTAAAGTGTGATTTTCATTTTCATCTAAACTTCATCTAAATGCACTTATTTTTCTGTGACAGACCCCTGTTTTAGCAACTTTATCTTCCCAGTGCCAAGACATAGAGACTTTGTGCGTCTATGGCTCATCTCACTCTCCTTGAGTGCATTTGCTGTCTGTTGCCAAAGGCTGCAAAGAGCTCTGCCTTGATCACAGATAGGGACTCATCTCAAGCTAGGTGTCTGCCATGGTACCCCCATTTCTCGTTCCGTGGAGGCCTCCAAGGCTCATATTCACAGAATTTTTAGCGTGAACTGACTGTCCTCACAAATCCGAATCTATCCTTAGAAACTGCTTTGCTACAATGTCCAAAATTAAAATGTAGGTTTCTGCCACAAAGTGTTTAATTAGATGAGGGTAATAATAGACTCTTCCTGGTCTGTTTTACTCTGGGGAGGTCTAAGATCCATGCTGGATAGAGTGCTTTTCCAAAAGTTGTAGCCAAATACAAATTATTTTGCTAAGCAGAGGTCTGCTTGAGGGTAAGTGAAAACATATGGCCTTTTTATGTAGGTGATTAGACTAGATGACATGATTTCTGATCTTCTGAATTTTAAAAATAAGGAAAGAGAAAACAACGGTATGTGCATGTGGCTGCATGAAATAAGTCTCAAGTATGGTCCTCTAGTTGATTGTATGCCACAGTGCTTTCAAGGTCTTCATATATTCCTGAGGGACGCTTAAGTCTTCCCCAGCTTTATAGGTTCGCTTCAAGCTTAGGTAAGGAATGCCTATATAAACGTATGTAAATCTATATGAATATATATATATATATGTGTGTGTGTTTATGTGCATGTGTGCAAAGCTTTCTGGTTACCTAAAATCATATTAAATCAAAGTAAAATCCAGACAAAAGCATTTATTTATAACATACAAAATAATACAGTCATAAATGTTTATAAAAGATGCAGGTGAAGAAATTAAACGTATGCTTATTCTGCTTTTACCAAGGCTACGTCTTGGTTTCTCTGTCCCTCGTTCAGCTAGCTTCTTGTCCTTTATGACAAGGTGGTGGTTAGGATTTTGGTGCCTAAAGTTGCGCCTGTTTGGGAGCCTTAACAGGGAGTGTCCATTGGTCTCTGCCTTTGGGACACCTTCTGCAGTACTGTAAGATTTCAAATTGAACTCTTTTCTTTGATCTTCTGGTGTGATTATGTTAGCTGTTACAACAGTCCCACTTCTGAAATATTCTTAGAGGTACAGGTAAATTAAAGCTTTTCTCCCCAAATTCATTTGATTTCTCTCTTTGTCAAAGAGATTGGTCACTCTTCCTAATTAAACACTGGTTCCTATATGTAGATATGCAAATTTTCCCCTTTCTCTTGGGCTAGAAATTGCCTAGCTAGGATGTAAAGCTTTAAGTGTGGAGCAAAAATTTGGTTGGTGTATTTTAGTGCAGAACGAATCTTTCACAGACTTCAGTCCTATATCTGCATCTTAAAATATGGACATATTTAGGTTGGTTATTACTGAGTGTTGACTGAGGCTATCTACAATACACTTTTTTTTGGAGTGAGTGATCCCCAGCCTCTTTTTTTTCAAAGCAGCACTGTTCCTTTTGGCACCCCTGAAAACCTTGCCCCCAGTATTTCACCGAGGATGCAACTGTAGCTTTTTCTCAGCCAGGGGTTTTGAACTTATATGACACCAAGCAGAGTTTTGGATAATGTCAATTTGATGATGGTAACAGTGAAAGAAAAATGTGCAGCTCTTGAGGCTTCTTTTAAGAGAGAGGGCATGCTTGGCTGCTTACTGGGGAGATTTGAGAGTAGATGGGGGAGGGAGGCAAATGCAGTGGTTCTCAAAAATCCATGCTATGTGGCTGAGAAAAGGCAGGTGGAGATGCATAATCTTAATGAATCAGTAGTTGTGAACACATGCCTTTTCATATAGTACATTAGAAAATATTGATTATTTCTGTATGAAAATTCCCTGACTGTGCAAAGTCACTGTGAATGATAAAAGGCACCCACCACATAACCTGAGTGGACTGGAAAACCTGGGGATGTGGGCTGACTTTTCTGCTTGCGTAAATGATGCTAAAGAAAGCAGTGGCACTACAGTAACTGCCACAGAGTGAAAGACTGGCTGTGACCCCCCACACACACCTTTTTTCCCCTTTTGAGATTTCCACCTGAAACCTGGCATGATTCTGCAGCGGCTGAATGATCTCACCCTGACAGCTCTTTACTGATTTAGATACGAGTGGGTGCTTATGCCAAGCACCCACCAAAATAGAGGGTTTGTTCCGCTAGTAGATAAGGACTTTAGGGAGGAACAATGGGGAAATGCRTTCTGCTGCTGACCATGTGGTCACAGCAGGAAAAAGGGAGGGTGTTGGACATCTAGGTTTTCCTTCTGGACTGTTTCCCCAGTAAAATCCCTTCCATTAAAAGAAGAGTTGTTTGGCATCAAGATGAATGATAATTGTATTCCCTGTGTTGGGGATCACTAATGAGCCGCAGGCTGCTGGAAGCCTTCTACCAAGCAACTTCCCCGGCACCATCCCACTCCACCGCAAGAACCCAAATAGGGACTGCTTACTGAAGCGTTGAACTTGCAAAAAAAGTTACCCAGATTGTTAGTGTTTGCCAACAAATCTGCCTTGTTTTTGTAATTTAGTAACAGCTGCTGTCTTCATTATCGCTTCACTTATTGCAGGCCTTTATCTGAGTGATGCTGTGTAACAATTTGCTCTATAGCTTTGAAAAATATCTGTGTGAAGCAGAGCCCTGGATGGTACTGCTTCACTACATCACCTGGATGGTGATGCTGGTTCATGTCAATTTTTAAACACAAATAGCACTTTTAATTAAAATGGACTTACAAAGATTTCAGTAAAAACTAAATATCTAATAAAAGCGTGACTTCTGTTTGGAATAAATCACTGTTCTGTTGCCAGTGTTTGAAATATCCTGATAGAGGGTGCTGGTGCTTTATTTTAACATCTAAAAATGGGTCAGCCTCACTTGCCTTTGTTTTTAAGTCTCAACGTTTTTTTTTCTGTTGATAATAAACCCTTAGGGAAAAGCTGGATTTTTGCCCTTGTTTTTTAATGAAGTGTGTGTAAGGGTCAAGTCCTGTAACAACTTCCAAAAAAGAAAAAGCTTGAGTTGCTTTTTTTTATGGAGCTAAGTTACAACTCAGTGTTTTTCTTAGAAAGCAAGATGGCCTGTGAGTGGAGGGATGAGCAAGTGAAGGAGGAAGCAGAGATGTAGGACATAAAAAGATACTGGTCTTGATATATTTGGTTTTGAGAAGACAAAGAGGAGTGTAGTAGCCCCATGGAAATGCCTAGCCTAGATTATAGGTGAAAAATGGGAGTGAAAATCACTACAGATTGCATAAAGGAAAAGATTGTGCCTGTTGGTGTCTGGTGCTGGTTAAGCTGATGTGGACAGCACACGTCCTGCCTCTGGGGAGCTTCCACATGGCATTAGTTTCAGACACATGGTCCCATTTGGAGTGATCAAGATTGAAAGGAGCCACTGAGGCTGCCTGATCCATTAGGATGATACAGCCTGTTTCTTTTTGCTGAGTCCAATCAGTTGCTGAAGTTGATAGTAAGATCATGACCCTTTCTCATCCCCAGTTCTTCTCTCCTGCCAATTTCCCTTCATGTTTTCCTATGGTAACATAGCACCAGAGATCCTATGTTTCTTTACTAGAAGAAAAGTAAGGATTTGATGACAGATTTGTAGGTGGAGAGTGTAGTCATAGTCACTCCAGCAAGACAAGAAGATGTAAAAAGAAAGTTTTCCTGAGCCTGGCTTAGGGCTGTGGGTTGCGCTCCCACAGGGACTTAGGACCAAAGCACCTCCTGTACTAAGTGAAAGTGCTCTTTGAGCTTGTCTTTTCTAACATAACGTAAAACAGTCTGTATGTGTCTAATAAAAAAGCAAAACAAAGCAGTACATTGCACATACTGTCACTGCTGGGGAGAGGATAGGGGAGGAAACGTGACAGACTTTGGTTATGTTGCTTAATGGACTGCTAGAAACCACTTAGATAATGCAGTAACGAGTGTGGACATATAAGAACTTGAGTAGAAGAGAATAGAATAGAATATTGACCACTGTTCTCCATTCCCATTTTCCTTGAGCCTAAAATAGCAATAGCCTGTAAACGATGTTCCTCAGGAAAGGCACAAACCCTCTACAAACAACATAGTGAAAGCTTTTTCCCTTCCAGGACTGAACATTTGCTTGTCACTGTCTGTCCCTGCTGCAGCAAGTTGTGGCGTAGATGCATCCGTGGGGAAGCATGATGATGAAGAGGACCTGTCTCCTACCAGCTTGTATCATCTGGCTGATGTGCCCCACTGGGATGCATGTGAAACTCATTCATTTTCACACCTAGCTCCCCTGAGGACATCACAGCCTCCATTTGTACGGCAGTGTGAAGAAGGGTAGCAAGACTTGGGATTTTGAGTGCAGGAGAGCAAAGGTTTCTGCCACTGATCTAGAGAGGATTTTTTCCATTAGTTGTCGTTGGCACTGTCTTGTGCCTTTGTTGCAAAAGATTAAAGAGAAAGGAAAAAATTCAAACATATATGCAGTCGTGATGCCATATGGCATAAACGATCATATTCCTTGTTTTCTTTTGCCTCCTTAATCTTCATCATTGTTAAGAAAGCTGTGGTACTGTTTCGGAGCTTGTGATAAGGGAATAATATATGTGGTTTTGTTGCCAAGTCTGGGTTAAAAAGTCGAATTTACAATAGTTTTCTTGAAGTAAAAACTTCAGAAAACTTTGTTTCAAGGTGATCTAAGATGATTTGTTTGTCCCTGAATTGGCGTTTGTTTTCTGTTTCATTTAATAGGGCACTACAGTCCACTATAAAATCTTGCAATGTGGGTGAGCTTTTTCTCCTCCAGTCGGGAGGCTGCTTGCTTCTCTGCTATCCATGATGTCAAAGGTGCAGAATGGATACTTTGGCTGGTAGTTAGGCAGCTCTGGAGGAAACTCAGTTTCATCTGCCACATGAGGTCATGCAAAGCAATACTGGGACGCAAAGGCTACTGCTGTGATACTTCATAATTTCTATCAACTGTTACAGTGAGTCATATATTGAAAAATCTAACTGTCAACTCCTTGCCTATTTTGACAGGGTATTTGCTCGTGTTCAATCCTGTCTTTTTTGATATTTATGCCACCTTAAATCTTTGGGGTTCTGTTATGCTACTATTATCTTTCATGCAGCTTTAGCTTCTGCCCTATTTCTGAGCTGTGTAATGCAGTATTCTGCCTATATTTTTAATAGATGATTTTAAAAAAGAAAGGGCTTTTACTAGTCTCCACCTCCACTCCAGGAAAATCCTTTCTGGTAAATGAAACATCTCTTTCAGCTCCTGATTAGAAGAGAGCTACAGCCTGAACTGAAAAAAAAATGCTGAAAACARAAAGATAAATCCAAGCTTTAGAGAGACTTAACTAGTACAGCAAGCTACAGAAACCATAGGCATAAGCAGCAGCTTAACAGAGGAAATCAATAACTACATTCTTCAGTATATCTTAATAGGACAGAGAAACTCAGGAAATCTAAGACACTCCACTATATTTAGATGCTCTTCCAGTAGCTGAATTAATCACTTAAACGGGACCCATTTTTAGAGCATTAAAGGAGCATTTCTACAAAAAAAAAAAAAAAAACTTTTGGCAGCAGTGCTTACTGGATTGGGCAGCAGAAATCACTCAAGGACCCGGAGCCACTGTCATCTCTTCAGATTCTCAGTGTCTCAGAAAAGTCTTTTCAGCAATTGGAGACACTGACTGGCAAGGATTAGAGAGCGTATTCTGTCTAAATCCTTTCAGAAATTGCCAGGATGTGTACTCACACGTGCTATTTAATATTTACCTACTCTGCTTATAAAGTGAAAGATGCCCCTCCAAAATTATAGTGAGGGGTTTGGGTAGGGAGAAGCCAGCAGCATACCATGCAGACTTCCACAAAGTCTGCTGTATGGGCACAGACTAGTCCGGCTCTTCATATGCCAGACTCTCTTGCCAATGCATGAGGAAGAGATAGAGATTAGCCCTTTCTTTTGATGTAGGTTTTGGACATGAGGAAGGATATGGATTAATATCTTGAAAAGACTTCCTAACATGCAAAATAGGTGAAAATGAAATCAGAAATGTTTGTTCCTTTCTGCCAGTGGCTCGTGGCTTGAATTCAGGCAACTGGACAACAGATCTTGCCCATCACATCTTACCCACCCTCCTGCACCCAAGTAACAGTGAACAAAGTCTTCAAGTATAATATTGTAGGTATTTTTTGATGCAAATACTTGTATGTTTGTGTTGGGAATTAAGAGATCAGCCAAGACATGCTTTTATGTGGCTTTATTGAAACCTAGAAGGCAAGCAGGCTGGTGCCCCGCAGTGTAGGATTGGGATATGTTGAAATATCTCACCCCAGTCAGGGCAGTCCAAAGGCGGCCTCAGCACCAGAGCCAGGAGAAAGGATCACATTCCCTTAGATGGCCAGTATACCCCAACTGGCTCCTCGACATTTATCTGTGGCAGGAGGCAAGAGGATTCTTTGTCCTTGGAGGGAGTCTGTGCTGCAGAGAGCCCTGTCAGATACACTAAGCACTTTAAATATACAAGCAGATGCTTCCTGGAAGCTCTGCCACCAGTGTCAATTGAGAATCTTATTCCTTATGAATAAGCTTATTCCAGGCTTGCTTTATTCAAGGCCTCTGACAAAATGTTTCAGCTCCCTGAGATTCAGCTGCCGAGTTGCAGTGTGTTTTAAAGATAATGTTCATTTTCTATTAGCTTTAGCACTTGCTCCAGTTTAATTTCATGATAAAGCTGCTCCCCAAAACGTTGATACTATCCTGCCTTCCTGCTTGTTTCTCTGTGMAATACCCTCATGCTCTCCCTTTTCTCTCTTCTGTCCCAGCTTGTTCTCATTCCTGCTTTGCCCAGTCTTGTTAACTGTTCCTCACTCTCTGCTCTTTTCAGACCATCGTTACTCACTTCAGAGACATTACTGAGTCCTGAGAAATGAACAGAAGAAAATTTATAGAAAAGGAGGGGGAAATAGGACTTTTGGCTTTTTTATTAACAAATACCCTTTGGTAATGAAGACTTCAAGGGGGCTTCGTTAGTGTTTAAGAAGGGAACAGCATGAAAGTTAATTACTTGGAGCCAAGAACCTGTATTTTCCCTTCAGCAGTCCAGTACTATGCTTTAAAGGCAATCAATGGAGAGTTGTCTGGCAAGTATTCAATCTTTCCTTGAAATGTTCAGTGTAATTACAGCCTTTCCTATGTGTCATTAGAAGACAAATTGTTTGTGGACTGTTAGCAGTTGAGTACTGTACTATGCCTTCAACCTTTATCTTAATTATATTACCAATATTCATGGAATATCCCAAACTGAGAAATAGGAACTTATTACCAAGTGAATTGCTTGGTAATGAATTGCTGCTGTTCATGGAGAAATATACTATTTGTTTTTTTTCCCCCTTCATTTTCTTTAGAGGCTTCAGAATTTGCAATGCAAATACAAATCAACTTAGATTTTTGTAAAAAGAATCATCTACCCCATGGTTGTTGCTAATTTTTGTTTCTAACTGGGGCTGTGAGCCAGCGGAGGAAAACCGAACAACCCCCCCCCCTTCCCTGTCACTCTAACTCTGTCCAAAATTAACTAGTTGGAGAGGAATAAAGATGCCATTAGTCTCTCAGAAGTTACTGTCAGTGGCTTATGGGATTTTTTTTTCTGGTATTTTGTTGGTGCTTTAAAGCCATTATGCCTTTGTGTGTCACTCTTGTCTGACAGCTGTAAGTTGTAATGTGATTGCTACAATGCGAAAGTGTATTGTAGCCTGAGTCCAGCAAGTGTGTTAACAGGCACGTGCATGTGTGTGGGATGGGAGATGTGGTGGAAGAGTAGATTTGGACTGAGGGAGCAGTAATAAATACTTAATCATTTTCGGAGTGTCTCAGTAGTGATAATCCTTGTCAATGCAAGCCTTTGAAAAAAAGATAAAGTTTGACTCAAACAGCCAGTTAATCATATTGAATAGGAAAATAAGTGGATGGATGAGTCAGTTCTGTTTGCTTTGTCACCTTCAAAGCAGCCACTACTTTATAATGTTCAGTCATTACATGGTGTGCGTGGGTGTGCAGGGAGTTACGAGAATGATTTTAACATATGAGGCTGACCGTGCTTGGAGTCAGTCGTAGATGAAGTACTTAATTATCTGTAAAGTAGGATACTTGGTATGCTAAGAGAAAAAGCAAGTGTATCTCTAGGGCAGATTGATGAGGAAGTTCTGGATGAGATGCCAAGTGCACAAACTGCAATTCAGCTGTCTTTTTCCATGGGGAGGGAAAAAAATCATATTCGAGAGTCGCAGGTTTCAGTGAGGCTGCAGCTCTTTGTGCCAGCTGAGGCTCTCTCCTAGAATTTTCAGCTGCTTTGCGGCATTTCGTTCGAGAAAGGATTAAAATGGCAATAACACATAGTTAATGTGTAGTAGTAGTAGGTAGTRTGTAATATATTATGAATTGGAACAGGTCCTACTGGTCCTGCAGATCCGCTTTAAAGAAAGAAGGTACATGTTTTGGTGCATTGCTGATAAGTAACTGATCTTCATTATGTGGTTCTTGCTATAATAGCTATTATTAGTCTCCTGATTCTTTTTGGAGCACATCTCTGCTCGAGCAATTCTTTTCAATTTGGAATAAGTGTGTGGCCCATTACACTGATTTGTACCTCCTATGTTATATCTTGTGGGCCAGATGCTGTTCAGAGCAAGAGTCTTTAAACTCTCTTGTATTGAAGTGCAATCTTTCTGTTGGTTTCCTAGGTTCAGCAACCTCTCTTTCTTCTCCTACAGATTTCTACATACTCATGCATCACTCTTTTTTTTTTTAATTATTTATTTTTAATTTTATAATTTTATTTATTTATTTTTACACCTTGCTCTGCCCTATTGCAATATGCTATCTCTTGCTTCTCTTTGGTTGTTTCCCTTATTGTGCAGTGTTCCTTGATGAAAACTTCTTTTGTTTTCTTCCCTGYTGACTGTTCTTTGACCACTTTATTTTATTATACTCTCTGAAGTTTTCCTTGGTTATCTTGTTTTCTGTCTGAGCAGCAGCCTCTCTTGACTTTCTTGGATATTAAAGATTCTTAAAAGCAGTTTGGGTAATATATCCAGAACTCCAATGTTCCTAAATTGTGTAAAATTGTGTAATTGACTTTCTTTTCTGCACTCAGATGGTTTCTATCTTTGATCGAGGCTGCAAGCAGGGGACTGCCTTGTGGATCTTTTGTTTTTATGTGGCTTGCCATCTGATGAGTTAATGCAAAGCAATCCATGCACTTGCATCAGGCACAGCCCTGGCAGACCCTGTGCAACGGATACACAGCGTAGTTGCCGTTGCTCAAGGCCACTTCATGGGGGCCAGGATAGGAGACTGAACGCTGCTCAGGCTCTGGTCAGCGTCTTTAGCTGGTTCTGCTTACTTTTGRTTATGTGCTGATGGCTAAAGAGAGCTTCTGGGTGCTTCCACATCCTGTCCTGGCTCAGGGCAGTGTTTCTGCTRTTGGGGTTCAGTGCCAAGGTCTGTACTGGCTTTCTGGGCTTTCTTGGTGAACCTGGTGCAAGGCAGAACTAGCAGATGTGTTGGCCAAGGGGAGAGAAGTGGTGTTAGGGCTGGTGGTGGAGCACAGTAGGCTTTTGCCTTCAGCTCTAGCCTTTCAAGGCTACTGCCTCTCATGGGACTGATTTGTCCTTTGCTGTGTCTTGGTGATGCAGTGGCTGAGGTAACTCAAGGTAGTTCGTTGATATCCAGAGTGTGAATTTTAAAACGACAGCATCTGGCTAACAAACACGAAGGGATACATAGTCACAAGTTTTTTGAGCCCTAAGCAGGAAGAACTAACTGTAATTTTTGCATTTTATGGCAAAAAACCATAAAAGATTACAATTATGCCTTTCATAAGAAAGCARTCTAAGAAGTTATCCTTTTAAAAGAACAGCAGCCATGATTGGCCTTGATGTAAAGTGGCTCCCCCTGCCAGGCCATGGGTTTGTATGGGATGGGTTTATATCTGCAAAGGTTGGTAATGTGCAAAGGCTGCCTCTGTAGCGCAGAAACGGCCTGAGTGTTGCTGCCAGAACAGATGTATGCTGTATGTCCTGCTTACCTCGCTGGGGAATATCAAACTGACCTATAGGGTAACTAAAACACATACAGGGTGCATCTTTGGTAGCGCTCTCCCCATTCTGGCTATGGCAATGAGCTGGTACGGACAAGGCAGTCACTCTAGGGCATACAAGTCAAACAAGCCAATATGTTGCGTGTTTTACAGAAGGATCAGCATCAGCAAGCTGCACGCAGAGGACTCTGCATATTTGATGTTCAGGTGCTTAAAACTGATTTTGAAAAATAATTTGGCAAACAGAGTTTTAGATAGTGGTACAATGAAAGGATGTTTGGATTGTCTCTATTTGTGTCCAAAAGTTCAGTCTTTCCCTGGATAGTATAGTCACCTTCTGTTTCCTATTCTGGGATATTTGCTTAGTCTTTGCCTTTTTTTAAAAAAATGTGACACTTGCCAATGACTGTTCTTTGCAGGACTTCATCAGTAGCTTGTGTACAGATTTTGCTTCACATGTATCTGTTATAATTCAGTGCATTCTCTGTTGCCTGTTAGCTTGCCTTTTTGGATTACTTCAGATACTGAGTGGGAATACTCAGATTGACCTGACTTGTTATTGAGTGCCACGGAGAAGGATATATGTGAAACAAGTCCTGTAGTTTCAAGCAGGAGCTAATATTTGCTCCAACAATGCATCATTGTTTCTTTTTTGCTTTTTTCCCTTGAGTGCCTACTTGAAGAATACCCTCCAAGAGCACCAGTTTTGTAAGACCTGTCTATGACTTGGAAAGAACAAARATGCACTCCTTAACATTTTGTTCAATAGAAAACCTTTGAAAACTTTGTAGAATGGTGTGGCTAGCTCTTCAGAGCCCATGTGAAATATCAGGATCAGAAATTGTTGCTTAAAGCAGAAACAGTGATCATACAAAAACTCATTTGTACTAGAAATACTGTGGTAAGAGCACGTGATGATTAATGCCAGTGGCAGGTGAATAAATAAAAGTCTAGGGACTGATGTACAGTGTAAGTTCTTCCCATTATTTATATGATCTTATCTAGGTCTATATTTAAAGATTTTTTGAGAAGTATTTTCTGTAGCTAAAACCTGCTCTGCTCTTCTGCTGGGAGTTAACAAAAAGGCAGTTGCTGTCATGGGCTTTGGCTGGGACACATACGGAACTACGATGTCAGAGGGCAAATGAATGCTGTGATCGTGATGTCATTTGTCTTCCAGCATGGAGGAAGTGACAGRAGGAGTACCTCTGCCCGCCAAGGCAGACCTGGAGCTGGGGGCCACGCTCTGGGACCACGAGCAGCAGAAGCAGGCCAGTCTGCTCCTGCATTGCTTGCTCTTTTTTTCCCAGGTATGAAGTCATGCCAGGAATCCAGCTCTCTACCTGGGTGAGAAAACTTTGTGCTGATGAGATCATTACGGTTAATGGTCAAGTCCTACCTTTAATTTTTTTAGGGCTGGGTGGAGCTTTGCGTAGCAATCTTTCAGCAAAAAGGCCAAAGATCTAAGTGACAGATCTACAGAGAAGGCAGTGGGGGCTGAAGGGAGTGGATGATTCTGGAGTGAATCCAGTTTGCTACATTACTCTGGGAAAGACTTTAGACTGAGATTTTCTGAAGTGTCCAAAGAACTCTGTCACTACATTTCCATTAACTATGATGGACACTTGCATCCAAAATGTGATGCTTGCTCAGCTCCTTTGTACCTTTCTGCCTCTAACTGTAAAATAAAGATAGTGATATTGGGAGGTTTCATAAACACCACTAAAGAGGCAGAGTGTGTTTATAGGAGTGTTGTTACTTACTGTGCTGTATCTGCCTCATTCCCAGRGTACCCAGCTCATCCATCTGTTTTCTGCCTGGCACCCAGATAGCTAAACTCTGGTACAGTTTGGGAGTAAGAAAAGCATCTATCATTTTGGGACTGGTAGACTGCTTTGGATGTTTGAATGCTCTTTTTTACAGTTTCCAGTGTCATTAAAACACYTGTGGGCTTTTACAGGATAAATTTGCCTGTATAAGGAGTCTGAAGGCATTGGCAGTAAAGGTAACAGGCAAGTCTGCTTGTACAAAATCAGCCAGATTTTGTTCAGACAAGTTAGAGGCAGCGTATCAATACAAAATCTAGACATCCTAAGGTATAGAATTTTTTAAAGATTTAACATGTGATGGAGATTAGTCTGTCAGTTTTAACTCGTGTTTCATRTTTTTCTTATGATTGTGATATTTARAGGCCTACTCTATGGGTGCATCTTAAAACCTGTCAAGGAGYTTTCTTTAATTATATTACACTGGATGAGAGGAGCTAGCCTGTTGTTGTCACCTGCAGTCCAGCCCACTGATTCTTGGGTTATCAATAATATGCAAACACCTGCAATTTTTTTATGTGGGCTGATAGGGGCTAAAAGTCTAACTTTTTCTTTCCCTTTAAAATAGCGTGCTCAAAAGGATGGTATATGGTATGTCAGTGTAAAGTATGACATAACATTCTCAAATTCACTACGATCTTGAAGGGAACTTAATAGCTTTTATTTATAACACACAGCTTCTCACTGGCAGCAAAACTTGTTCATATGGGAGAGCAAAGTCTTTCTAGGTGGAAGTTAGTCTTCAACATTGCTTCTAAATTGGCAGGAACAGACTTTTTTTTTTTTYGTATGAGGYTAGATGAAATGGCTGGAACTGTGAAGAATGGTTCAACCATTAAAATGAAGCAATGAGTAGACTTGCACTTTATATTAAAGTTGATTGATGGATCTTTCCTCCCTATGTACAGCTGATTTGCTGATATGGATGTTGCTTCTTTATAACCTCCTGCATGTCTTGCTAGGCTGAAATTTTGGAGGGGGTGAGGGGAGCTTTACGTGAAGCGGCATATGTCTGTGTAGCCTCAGCTGATGATTATTCCTGGTCCTAAATATAGTGGGTTTGTTTTTAATATTGTGCTCTGAGAGCCTGGAGAGGCATACCTAKGAGATACAGTTAAAATGTTTAGCTACAGTATGCCTTCATTTAGATTAACTAGTCTTTTGCATGTAGTACACTACAAATAAAGAATAGTACTTTTTGCGCTCTATCTTCCCCTCCCCCTTCCTTTCCCCATTATCAACGAAAAGTTTCCAGACGGTATATYGTGAAGGTATCCCGGGTGGCATCTTTGTAAGCAGCATCTTAAAGGTTGCTCCTAGAGCTTGGCTAAATGTTACCAGCTCTTTAGGGAGAGTGACAAAGATACCCACCAATGTAGAGCTGAAATCTTTTAAATCTGGTAAACCTTCTGGTACTAAATAACAAATACTTTGCATCTAATATTTCTTCTTTTGCTTTAAAATGCACCTGTTCACCTGTGCGTTATAAGCAAAATTAAACATTAACAGCTCTGTATTAGCATTATAAGCCTTTTGGGAACACTAAGTTTCAAGGAAATTATTTACACTGGTCCACAGAGGAATATTTGAAATCACAGGGGGCTGAAYAGCTCAGGAGAACAGTGTGAGAATATTCCTCTGGGCTGTCAGTTTGAATCAGGAGCAACTGAAATTTCATAATCTGGAGTCAATATCTAAATTTACAAATCTAAGTTTAGAACAGGCTTGCTTTCACTTCAAGCCTCGTAAAACCTCATAAAATACAGTCTGTCTTTAATGGCTTTTGTTTCTGGCTAATTGAGTGAACTTCATTTACAACACATGCAGCTATAAATAGCACATTTTCAGTGAACGTAGTCATGGCTTTTGAGGGTGAAAGTGCTGGTGTTAGATTTCTTCAGGTTGCAAAATTCTGCTGCTGTTAAGACATTTAGAGCCCTAAATGCTGCATATGTTCTAGTTAAATATGATTTCAAAGTTGCAGCACTAATAACAGAAAGAAGATTAAAAGAACAGGCCCAAACACATCACAAAGGCTAAAATAATGTAATTTTAATGTGCCCTTATCTTAAAATTGACTTTTCAATATGACTTTGGCTAATTCTTGCAATTTTGTTGCCACAGCTGGGAAATTCATCCCATGACATTATTCCTGTGTAACTAGGAGCATCTGGATTTACAAAAAAGTCAATACAGTTTTAGATCTTGGTGCAGCTATGGGGGATGCTCAAAGRTGTAGGCTTGCCAAAGTTAAGCCACAGACCAGGAATGAGCTTGGCTAGAGCTTTCAGCAGCTCAGTTTGGTATGTTTATATGTATGCGTGCATATGTGCAGTGAATTTTGTACATTTGGATAATGGGTTAAATTAGTTTAGACCACTGAAGAGGCACTTCAGATGATTTGCCTTTGGAACTAAACATTCTTTATCTATAAACCCTCATTTCATATGTTTTTCTTATATACAGTTTTGGAGAAAATAATGGAATTTATGAATATTAACACATGGGTTTTGATAAGGAAAGGCTGCACCATGAATGCAGCATTTTCAGTGTAACTGGATGAGATTTTCAAAATCATTTGAGCATGCAAATCTCTGACATGCTCTTTTAGGCCCTTCTGACAGTCCTGACCATAATTGCTGTCTCCTGGCAGAGTGGAGCCGTGGCCAGCCCTGCCCACGGTCCCTCACCAGCGGGGCATCACCGGTGACCTCGTCAGGAGGTCAGCTACGGCAGCTTTTTGGTCCTGACCTAAGGAATATTAGAAGCTCTGAGCAACCACTATGAGCATTGCTGACTAGCTAATCTGTGCACATTTGCTCTCTGAAGGTCAGAAGAGCTTTTACACCCTACCTCCCTCTCGCCTTTCTCATTTCCCGAAGACTTGCTGCCTACCAAAGTGGAGAAATGTCTTGCTGTGCTTTTACAAGGATGTTTTTAGGAGAGGACTGTCTACCTTTGCCCCAGTAGGACTGTGAAAGTTGCAATAATATACAGTGGGTCACTGGCCGTCCTGGCACCCCATTGCTGTTGGCCGTTTCTATAACAGTAACGGAGAGCGGTACAGAACAGCAATCTGACGCACTATCCTTTTGCAAGTGTGCCTGTTGCGCATCATCTCTCCTAATTTGCTGGTAGTCTCTTGCCCGTCAAGAGACGGTAATCCTTTACCRATTAGGTTTCACAGGGATGAGCTGAGAGTTTGTGGTCAGCTATATAAATTAAAATTACCRTGTCTGGTAAAGGTCAGAGCCAAGCATGGGAGTGTTGTTTATGGCTCCTAAGCATAAACACTGTGATTTAGCTTGACTGATGTGAGTCACAGAGGGTCATCRGAAGAGAAGAGCTGCAAGAGGAGCTAGAGGGAATGGGGGGTGGCTGTATGTTTTTATATTRGTACAGAAAGTGGGGGCAAGGATTGGTGTGATCCTTCACAAGAGTTTTTCAAGTCTGGTATAGGAAATGATGATGTTGGAGCTGTTGTAAAAATAGAAAAAAAAACGCAGTTTGAGATGGAGGCTAATCACAGTCTAATCACAGATCCTAGTGCTTGAAGCCCTTACCCTCATCTCCTCTTAAGAGTCAATGTAACAGCTGCATTCAAATTGGGGGGGGGGAGAAAAAGCTGCACATTTTTTAACTCTGATATCAGGCCTATCACTGCATTTTATCTTTTTAAAACATTTCATTAAATCCAATGTGGAAGGCTGTGTGTTGGTGCAGTCTTCTACAGAATCAAGTAGTGTTCATTTTTATTGTGATACATGGCAAGCAAAATATTACCTTTGATTGTAACCTATCATATCACAGATCRCTGTATTAAAAAATGGTGTGCCTTGCTTATTCCCTTAGTTATGTTTTGAGAATTAATGCAAATATAATAATTGCCCGTACTTGACCAATTTGTGTACAAATGTGAGCTCCTAGACATGAGTATCTGTGAGTAGAAATCTCTCTTTAGATCCTTAGATCTTCAGTGCACTTACTGATTAACACTTGGACAAGATTGCCATCTTGGGAGGTAACAGATCTAAACAGATCACCCCATTGGTGATGATTTATATGAGAGAAGTGGATTTATTTAACCCTGCTCCATTAAAAAAAAAAATCCCCCACATAAAGACTAGTAGTCAATGCCTAAGTAGAAAAAAAAAGAATACCAAGCTGTATTTAAAATCCAGTTGGCCTTGAAAATAATTTACTAAGGAGGACAGTACAACTATAAATACATACTGACAAGATCATTTTTCACATTAAACGTAAAACACATTGTATRCTAGCCATTGTAGAGAGGCATAGTGGCTTGCTGTAGAAAATAGTGTGCAATTGTTCTGTATTTGGAATTTCATTTAAGGTTTTTAACTTGGTAAAATAAACCAAAAGGAGATTATTGCCCTTTTTTTGAAACAGGTGGTCGTGGTTTTTTTTCCCTTCAGAATAAATTGTGCAGTCACATATGTATCTGTCAGCTTGGACTGAATCAAAATTTGGTGATTTTCTTAATGGAAATTGCCAGATTTGTCTTTTTTAAAATCTGACTTGAGTGAGCAGTACAGCATAAGTATATTTTACATCGTTATTGTTATTATGAGAGCTCCTTCTTTAAAAATCTTGAAATGTTCCCTTATCTGTACTATTAAAGGACCCTGACATTCTCTATAAATGTGCACACATTAGCTGAATAGGATGAGGGACGACACATGCTTCTTTGAAAGCGAGAGATTAAATTTCACAAAGAATTATTCCAGAGAGAGTTGACAAGTAAGAGGCACCAAGATCCTGATTGCCTCTTTTATTTGCAGTCAGTAACCATGTTTACAAAAAATGCATTTCTTTCCAGCAAAAAATTACCTGTCATATGTAGAAACTAACAGTATTTTCTGGAGGTGCTGCAAAGCCACCCTCCGAGTGGGTAGCTTGATGTTAGCTTTTCCCTTTGTCGTGTTTCTYTTGCGCGGTCGCTCTGACGTGGTGACCGCAGTAACTGCGGGCGTAAAAAGCAACATTTGGAGTTGAGCATGGGGAAATGCTTATCCTCTTTTGTTGCCTGAAGCAGACAGTGCTATATGAAACAGCCAGTCATCCTTCCTGCTTAGTTCTAGGTTTATCTAGAAAATTAAACCTATACTTCTTAGCAGTGTAAAGAGGTTTATATTTTGTATACCCAGTGAATTATATTTCAAGTTATGTGAAGGTAGAAGCACTAGAAACTAAACTTTAGGGGTCCTGCTACCTTACCATTTCAAGCCTCATCTAGAATTTATGAGAGGGAGCAAGTTGAAGGTGCCTGGGGTAATACCACGTGCTGAATTAGTGCCTCAGGGTCACAAAATTCTTTAAAAGCTTTACCTTGGGGGGCAGCAGGTATTATGCGATCTCCTGCTTCTGGCTGTGGAAGGGGGAAAAAAGAGCTTGTTTTGGTCATCCTTATATCCCTCTGCTCTTGCTCTTCTAATTCATAACGTGACCTGCCTGGAGCTGAGAGGCCTCATAGGCGGGAGGAGTGCTCGTGTATGCTGGCACTATCTTCATACCACTTTCCTTTCCAGAGCTGCACCAAACGGCCTGAGCTCTGCTTGAGATCCGAGCCAGTCCGGTTTTGGAGCTCTGCTTGCTCTGAGTTTTATTACACATGAACACATCTTCTTTCAGTTGCCAGGTGAAGCCCCCATGATAAATTTTTTGGGATGGAAAACTACAGGTAATAATATGGTTCTCTTCCCCCTTGGTAAAAACAGGTAAAAGTGCTGTAGATGTTAGAGGTGACATAGTTAATGAAAAATCCTTGTGCTTGAAATTTAATAAGTGTCTTGACTTTTTTTTTTTTTAATCAGTGGTCACATCATTTTTTCATTAACTTTGTTCCCAGCTTCTGCAGGGACCAGCCGTAGAAGGGGAAAACAACTGCAGTTAAACACAAATTACCTTGCATGTGGAAGAAAGCAGATTCTTGCTTTTCCCTTATGCCTTTTTTGTCTTGTTTTTCATAAAATCTCTCTGTTCCCTGTATGTTACTTCATAAAATTAATATATATGTGTATAATTTGTCACTTATAAAAAGCTTGCATTTGCCTCTTTTCCTGTTGTTACAGAAATGAAACAATGAACATGGGCAAAAAAATCTTCTAATTTCCCTTAGAGCCTTTGGAAGATTAAATCCATTGTAATATTGGGAGGAAAGAAGGGTTAGCRCTGGATCAAAATATGTGGCTCAAAAGTCCCACAAGGTGTTGTACTAAAATTTAAAGATAGGCATTGGATGTGATCTCTGAGCAGGTGTTACTTACAATTTTCTTCACCCCAGGCACTGGGGAAAAAAAAARRWTTTTTTTTTTTGGTTGTAAAATGGTAACTTTTAAAAATATCTTGTGTTCTTTTTAATTGTTACTTGGTTGTTATGGTTTTTGGGTCTTTCCTGTGAACAGTCAAAGCTGTGAGCTAAGAAAAATACTGCAGTTCCCTATCATGTGAGTCAAAGGTTTTCTAGATGTGTATGTRTGTGAATACATATATATATACACATACATATATATATATGTAAAATAAATATAAGAGTTGGCAACATAGTGTAGAGATATGTTTCAAATATAAATGCCAGTGGTTTGGTTCTGTAGTTGTAAAATGTGACCACTGGGAATGCATGAATCCATGTTTAAAGGAACACACAGGAATCCAGTATGAGCTCTCCTTTTAACTACTTCAGTGGAGACAAAAGCATACATATATAATGTGTGTGTGCAAAAAATATATRTATTTTATATATATATATATACACACGCACATTACATACATATACACATAGTATTGTGTGTGTGTRTATATATATATTTATAAATATATGCCTAATGTATAAGAAGAATAAATTTCCTTTCATAAGGAACTTTTACAATTATAGAAGGCTAGTTAAACTTTTTCTTCTCATTTTTGCCCTGTGTAAAAATAACGTGCAGTAACTGCTTGACATCATATTTCTCAGGAGGTTTCTACTTCCAGAAGATGATTTATTAACTAGAGTTCAGCTGCTTTTTTGCTTTTGTTGCTGTTGACAAAAGGCATGTTTAAGCATGTTAAATTGGCTTAATGCAGTGGACAGCAATGATGGCTAAGAGTAGCAGAACTTGCTGCCAACACATATTTCTTCTTTGTACTGTGTATAAGGAATAGTTAATCTGACCTCAAAGAAAAGAAACATATGCTCCACCAGATAAGGTGCTAGAGATGAATGAATCTGTCAGCTATGGAGTATTTGTTGGTATAAGAGAGAGTTTTTTTTTTTTTTTTTTATAATAATTTACTTTCCTCACAACTCAATATTTTTTTCTTATTTGAATAAAAAAAAATGAAATTCTATAACTTTCTGTACTAAGAGAGTTTTTTTTTTTTTTTTTAAAAAAAAAAAGGCGGGGGGAGAGAGAGAATGAAGGAAGGAAGACTTAGCCAAATTCCAAGAGGAAAAAAGCTAAGTAGATCTGGGAAGTGCTATAAATGGTGGAATGAAAGAAGAATGGGTGGGTTGATGAGAGGGAAGGGAAAAGAAGCAGGTATGCTGGCAGTTGGTATTCTCCCTAGGGCCCCGCTGCTCATTTTTTCCCTCAGAAGTAGTTCTGAGTTGTAATTTGAGCAGCTCAGGTTTTCTGAGGAATTGACCTGAAAGAGTAATACTGCAKGAGGGGAATAGTTTGGTGATTACCTAACACAGATCGCCCGCTCTGTCCATCAGGGTCTCCCCATCCGTGTAGCACATACACAAACAGGCACACGTTTTTTATCATATTGCTTAATTTTCATTCTGATCCAGTGCTAAATACATAGAAACATAGAAAAAATATCTGTCTGGCTAGAAGCTTGAGATAAAGTATTGGTTTTTACAAAGGAGGAAATTAAAAGTAAAAAAATAGAAGCATAAAGAGGAGAGAAAGAGGAGAAAATGAATCTGAAACTCAAATCTAGGTGGCTGTAGAGGCAGCATTTCATATCTGGCTTCAGTCTGCTCCAAAGGCAGTCGTAAAGATAAAGAAATAGCACGGTAGCGCTGATGAACCTGATATTCGGACATTGGAACCTGCTCTGATTTTCAGTTTCTGTTAAACTGCCCCTAGTTACCATTATGTATTTTTATTATGTCTCAGGYAGCCTGCACTGGACCGGAAAAGTGATATTGCATATATGATCAAGGATGCTTTCTTTTTCTTTTTCTTTTTTTTAACTACTTTACCAGCTTTTATTTTGAATAGATCGTTGTGAGYGTTCAGTGTTTTCAATTCACTCAATTCTGACTGGATATGGGAGTTGCACGGTGTGTTTTGTCTCCRAAGGGAAACTAATTTTTGGTTATCAATAGCTTTCAAACATAGAGCTTGGGATATTTTAGAATCTTCCTGTTACCTGCTGAATTTTGGTGATTGGTCTTGCTAGTAAATTTATTTGAAAAAAAAAAATACAGAAAGATAACTTTAGGGGAAACAAAACAAAACAAAAAAAAACCTTTGGGTTCTCTGAGGGCCAACCAATCGCTAATGCCCTGGAAAGGACTGCGGAGGGGTGGCTCATCTCTCCCAGGCACAGAGGGTGCAACTCGGCCGTTCGCATCTCCTTTAACAGGTCAGGGTTTTAATTCTGGTGGTCCTTAACATAGCCCCAAGATGTTGGCCAGTGATAATGTGTCTGGATAATGGATAATCTGCCCTGCTCCTGCCTTTTTTTTCCCAATAATTCTGATAACTGGCAGTATACTTGGAGCTARTATCTCAGCCTTTCCACCAATGCTGAAGGCAGGAAAGCAGCAAGTGAGATCTAAACATGAACTTAATTTTAAGGTAGTGTGCAGGTCCTACTGAAGTCAGCAGTGCTGTTTGGGTGCTTCAACATTTAAATACTCCACTGGATCAGGGAGTAAAGTTAATAAAGCAGCCTTTTTCCTCTAGCTGGAAAAAAGGGCTGGATAACCTCCATGAAGTGAAGTCAAGACCTAATTTTAAAGCAAGCAAGTGAATGTTGTCTGGATAAGAAACCTCAGTGAAGGGGAGGGAGTTGCACAATAACTAAAACAGGGGGCTCTCCTGCCCACCCTTGCCTATGGCTGTGGATCATCAGCCAGTTACAGGCAATGTGATATTAATTGATTTTATTGTTAATAATAAAGCAAAAAAGCAACAGGGTTATAAAAAAGATGTGTTGATACCAGCAAGGAGCAGAGCAGTCAGCTTGTGTCAGTCCCTRAGCAGGGGTGCAGCCTGAGGCTAAGCCAGAATTAAATGTTTTTTATGTTTAATAGATTTTTATCTTTTTCCATCTTTGTTTTCTACTGGAAATGCTACCATGGTACATGGCTCTCAGCTGTGCCTAGACTATGGTGAAACAAGTTGTCATTTAAGAAGAAGAAAACTTGCCCTGGAAGACAGACAGAAGCAGACAGACTTGCTGATGGGCAGATGTCACTATAAAACCTTTCACTCCTGGGTTGGCATCACCTTCATTTGGCTTTTGAAGGGCAACTAAACTGCCCAAAGCCAGCTGGTAAGTGAGAAGAAGTTGATAGCAAAGCCTGCCTGCTGCACTGGGCTGCCCAGTGAGGGCAAGCTGAGGTAGCTGCATGTTTCAACACCGCTTCGGGAGGAAAAAAGAGGGCAGAGGTGTTATTTTTGTTAATATCAACATTTAACGCTCACACCTCTAAGTTTAAAAAAATTTTGGCAGTGGAGCTTCATGATTCTAGCTTTATAAAATCAGGAAATTGCCATTRTTAGGACTGGTATTTGATATGATAGGAATTTTGAGAACAAGTCACGCCACTCAGAGTAATCCTTGTGAATTCAGATTTCCTTTTAGCTAAGAAAATAGCAACAAAAAGTACAATGTGTAAAATTTCAGGCTGTTTTACTTAGTTTAAACTATTTTTAATTGGTGATTTTTGGCAGGCACAGTGCTTGTTAAATCACAAATATATGTACCACATCGTGTCTGCAGACGATTACTCCGGCATCCCAGTGACAGCCAGCGTCAAAGTGTTGCTTGTTCAAAAACAAGGACTAAATAGTAAAATCTGGGTCAATATGTAAAACGTAGCTTAGCTAAAGTTGCAGTGGAAATCTATGTGAATATTCCACTGTTTGATTTTTCAACTATATGATCGCACAGTATTGCAACAATACTAGTTTATATGCAAGTGTCCAGATTTTTGTTGTTGTTGTTATTTGGAAGAAAAAAAGAGTTATGGAATAGATGGAAAAATGAAAAAGAAAATAAAAGTAGTAAGTTATCTTGATACTGATAGATCGATGTGCTTGTGCCTTTGCTTTGCTAAATGTACCTATGTAGCCATTTGAGATGTGTTAAATTATGACTGAGCAAATTGCGTGCTTGTGGCTGAGATGCTCTTAATTGAAGCTTCTGTGACTCAGGAGACCTTTAGGTGCAGGGCCTGACTGCAGGAGGATTTACCTTTCACAAGGTAAATCTCGCATTGTACAGCTTCTTCACAAGCTTCAAGTGAAGAAGCAATAGGGCTGTCTCCTGCAGTGGGAAAGCTGCATCCCACATGTCTCTATACTCCCCAGTCTCATATTCATATACGAACTGCAGAAATGCATCAGTGTCTACTTATTTTCATCATTACTCAGTCTTGATTTCAAATTATTTTACTGTTTTCAAGGGAAAGATAAATGAATGTCTTTGTTCCCTTCTATTCACTTTGAGAAAACAAGAATACATCAGGTGCAGTAGTGGTAGTGCAGATATGTGCAAGAGCTATCCAGAGGGACAGGAAACGCTCAGGTCACTTGCGCAAATTTTTCAGCAGTGATGAAAGGAAAAAAGGTGCATCCACATTTTCTAAAACAGCAGRGAGACATCTCTGCCTTGCTGTGTCCCTCCCTTCAGCGTGGCAGATCTGCCCAAGCCTTTGCTAGACCTTACRGCAAACGATTTGTTCACTGACTGGYCCCAGTCTCGTACCTTTTCCTCTGCACCTTGATTTCTGCTTTCACAGACAGTGAAAGCTTTCTTTAAAAACAAATTAAGCTCTCTTCCCTCTCAACCCATATTCCTCATCAGAGCTGCCCTTTTCTGAAGCTTTTTTCTTCTTCTTTCTGGGTTTTCCAGCTGGCACGCCTGGCATGGTGACACAGTGTGTCAGGTTGCATCAGTCGCATTTTTCTATGTGACATCCCCACTCAGAGGAGATGTGGCTGATGAAAGGTGACGGTATCACATCACAGTCCGAGGCCTCTGTTGGGGAAGTCTGAGCAATTTGCCCAACCGTCATTAAAGGGGGCAGGGGGCGGAGGAGCAGGAGGCTGCCTTGTGTCCCTCCAGCACGTTTTTTTCACAGGAAGAATTTTACTGGCTGTATTGCTTAAATTAGCCTGGATCGAGACGTCATCTCGCTGAAGAAGTTTTAGGGTCATGTTGCTGTCTGTGTCGATGGTGCAGGTTTATCCGTGGGCAGCTGTGGTCACTGCGAGTCTGGTGAAGKTCATTGTCGTGCTTTCAGTGTTGTCCTAGCTAATTGCAGCCATCACATTGCGAGCTATTCCTTGCAATCAGGGAACGGATGAGAAAGCCCACCAGCTCCCTTCAAGTGCTGTCGGGCAGCCTAAGTGCAGATCTGTGGCTCACTAGTGTTGCTGAATGGTGACAGACAGCTCCTGTGTAATGGCAGCAGAAGTAAGCATGGGCAGCACTGGAAATGTGAAGGCCTGAAATAATGATAGTCCTTGTTAACCTTCCAGTATCTAAAATAAATAGCTGAGAAATCTCACTGCCTGCAATATCTCTTTGCATCTGCCTTTGACAACTGTAGGAAMGATTTTTCCCTACTGTGTGTTTCAGGTAAATTTTCTAAAAAAGGATTTTGATTGCACTCTAAATAAAGCCCAAGGCAGGGTGAGTTTGCAACTCCATCACAAAGTCTGCCACTTCAGAGTTTCAAGCAGCTCCATGCCACATCTTTCTAGAATAGTTGCTTTCCAACCTAAATTTTTYGGCTGCTTTTCTGATTTTTGATTGACAGCAACTCAGCACTTATTGGTGAGTTATTCACATGGGAAATAAAAAMCATTATTCCATGTATTTTCTATTGAAGTCATTTTTTTTCTAATATATCACTGGTAAATAAGGTTGTTGTGAGAATTAGGAGGTAGCATAGTATCTGTCACTGCTAGGAGAAACTGGATGAATCATTATTTTTCTATTCCTGAACCAAGACCCTGGCTGAAAAGTCTCCCTATCCCTGATTCCAAAACCAAAATTTGATTGGAATTTCCCTTGACTTCAACTTTTCCTTATGCTCTTTTCACCTCCTTCATTTTTGCTTATAAAATGAAATAGAATAYTTCTTTATTTGTGCCTCTTCCTTTGTTTTGGTGGTTTTCTTGGACTTTGGGGTTTTTCGTGGTGCTTATGTTTTTCAGTCCAAAAATTCTTAATATTTTTTTCCTTTCTCTCATACCTTTTTCACCATCTTGGAAAGGAAGGAAAAATGAATTACAACATTTCATTCTTCCTTGATTTCATTTTCTTCTCTGCTCTTCATGTATTTTTCAGTTCTCACTTGCAGTCTTTTTCTGTCTTTCTGCTTTCTCTTTGAAGCCATTTTTCTTTCCTCCCCCGACCCCTGGCATTGCCTAGTATTTATGTAGAGCCATGGAATAACATAGTTTGGAAAGGGTCATCTGGTGCAATCCCCCAGGGCAAAAGGCAATCTAGAGTACTCTGAAGCACTATTTTATTAATTTGTTCCCAGTTTGTTACATWCAGATTTGTATTTATGAGCCTGTGGTGTAGATGGGAGCTGTGTGTGTTCCTGGGGGTTAGACTGTCTTCAGCCTCCCTCTGCCTGTGTCCTGACGCCTCTGTGGACCTCTCTGGCCTCCCAGCTGTTCCCTTTCGGTAGCTACACAAACATTTCTCCTTACACTTCTGTAGCTGGCTTTCCTGGTCACTTGTTCCTCTTCCCCATGAGCTGCTGGAGTTGCCTCCTTGTTCACACTTGTGAGGTGCTCAGCCAGCAAGAAAGCTAGAAACAACCTGAGTCCCAGATTTTTGCTCTTTCTACTAAACCTTTTTTTTCCCTCCCTCCAACCTTTTTTTTCTGCAGTGAAGGTCTATGTCTGTACCCTGGAAGGAACTGAGCTGTCTTTTGTGCCCACATTTCCTGAATATCTTCTGAGATAAGAAAGTCAGTCTTTGCTTCTGCACCTTTCTGTTAGCCCTTGCTGGCAGAAAATACTTCTGGGAGTTGGTGCATTGCTGTGACACTCACTAGTCCCACTAAACCATTGTGAGGATGTATTTATTCAATTTATACTTTCAAATTACTATGTCTGGCTCAGCTATTAAAGACCATATCCCAGAAGTTCTTGCAAACCCACCTGGCTGTGATGAGTGCTGCTGGTTTGACGTTTTCCCTTAGCCTGACCCTGGAAAATGCATCTGGTTTTGTGTAAGTACTTGCCTGGTGCGACTAGGTTTGCGGGGTTCATGCGGACAAGAGAGCTGAAGCAGTGGTGTTTTCCTGTTTGTTCTTTAAAGGACCTGAAGGGAAAGGTCTGCAAGTTGTCTGCCCATACTCTTCCCTCATCTCTCTAGGGCTGTTTTGCGTTTTCCTGGGACTCTGACAACTTCTTTTCCTGGGAAAACATACCTTATAATTTGCAGGGTGCTTTTTTTTTCCCTGCAGAGTTGCAAACTTGACAAAAGGGAGCAGTGCGAGGCGTGGGGGTACTTACACAGGTACAGCGTACCCTGTAGTGCCATAAATGTGGGTATGTATATTTTTTTTCTGCTTATCCACATGTGTTTACAGGCCTGAGTTGTAGACACTCAGCAGACTCCACCGTTGAGAACTGGGCAGGTTTTTCCTGCACTTAAGTGTGCCAAGAACAACAGCAGGGGCAGTAGCTGGTTCTGGGTCCTGCCAGGAAAAGGAGATCTGGTAAAACGGCGTCATGAGCGAGTAGGTCCGTCTCGGGTCTGTCGGCAGGATTTCAGTCTCTCTCTCTCTCCAATCTGCAGCTTCTGTTTTCTGCTTGGCTGCGCTCGCTGCCTTCCTACTGCCCCTGGGGGAATTGCCCTCTTATTACCACAATTACAATCTGTACACATTTCATTAAACTAATATCGCTTCGCACAGGCTTTCTCCACCAAAGTGCACAGCTGGAGGCCTATTTCTTTTCCTCAGCTTAAACACTTTGACAGGTTAAGAAAGCTATTATGGCTGAATAACAGGTGTTGCAAAACAATGTGCATTTGATGTTTAAATGAGAGAGCTTCTTTATTGACTGCCTTTATTGCAGCTAAGACTCTCCTTTTTCAAGATGACTGGATTTTTATTGGTTTTACTGCTTTTTAAAGTGTATTCTGTTGTTTCAGAATAGGTCCAGAGTGACTCTCTGCAGTTATTTGTTATTCTGATGTCTTTTTTTATTTGCATTTTTCTGCCTTCCTATCCAGGTGAAGGGTAGCAGTGCTAAATAGAAGAATTTTATTTTGTCTCTGCCTCGTGCCAGTACTAAGCACTTCTTGTTCCTGGACAGCTCCCAGTGGAGCTATAAGCGATTCTGGTCTGTTACTTTGTCTTTGCTTATTATTTCTAACCAGACTTGATTCACTTCCCGTCTATCTATACAGCAACCTACATCTATACATTTAGAGTTATTGCTAGGCTTTAGAGTGGTTTGCAGAGATTTTCAGAGATTGCAGGAGACTAGGGCTTGTACTGTTTGCTCATTTTAAGTGGAAGATACATGCCTAAATCTGTCATGTTTCTTTGCGAATCTCAATGTTTGTGTGCAGTCTGTGGTGCTATTTGAGATGATTAATATAGTGTGTTCACAGATGATCTAACAAATAACTTGTAAAAACCAGTCTGTAAGAATCAGGAATTCAATGTAACGTGACGTTTAATTAAACACATCTAATATACTGTACCTAAAAGAAATATAGAAAAGATAAGAAGAGGAAAAATTAGACTTGACATTAAAAATCAAACTCCTCTCCAAGAAGAATGAATTAATTCAAGAATAATCTTTTTTTYCCCCTGTTCTCTATTTTTATTTTTTTTTCTGGCACTCGGACTGAATTTTAGTAAATACTTTTCAAAGCCAGGAGGACACATCCTCTTGCTTCCACAAGTAGATTTTATCTAATACAAGAAGTATTAAGAAGGGACCTGTACAGGGGAAAATATAACTATGAGGCGTGGAATACAGACAGTGTGGTTACGGTCTCATATTTCATTTCTGGCCTGCTACCTATTTTGTCTTCCAAATTTTCAAAAGAGGATATTAATAACATGACGCTTAAGCAGCCAGAAGTTCAGAAGGGCTAGAGCCCTATGCTGGGAAGGAGGAGAAAAATCTGTTCGAGCCAGCTTTGTTCATATGAAATCTGTTTCCTGTCTGTAATTCCTACCAGGAATAAGGCACCAAAGCAAGGTCTGGCTCCCCATGGGAGCCTGAGCTTGTTAATTTGGCTGCCCCATGAAGGGAGGGAGAGTGGTCATCTGGTTTGAGGGAGCTGGGTGCAGTGCCAGGGAAACCTCACAGGAAGCCTAGCTAGCTGGCCTTGTTGCATGAATTTTTCCTGTGTGACTGATGCAAGTGCTTTGACCCTATGAATCATCTGCAACACTAAGCCCCCCCAAAAAGGAAAATATACCTCATGCAGCCTGTGTAGATGAAGAAGAAGATGAGAAAACAACTAGCTGTCACTGTTACTGTATATTTTTCACAGTAGGCCTCAATAGATTGCTTCTGTGATCCTCTGGAAAATTTCCTGTAAAAGAGGAATTAGCTGTGTCTCATTATTATGTAGATATTGGATATATTTAAATTTCTGACAATGCCAAAGAAAAGTGAAATGCTAATTAGTGCGTAATTTTTCTATAAATGACTCTGTCCGCACCTGAAGAAGTCTGTCAGGAAGTAGTCGAGAGGGAATTGTTCTCGTTCTTTTTGCTCCCGGCTGTGACAGTTTTCCCCACTCCTCCGTGACACCACGTTTCACACAGTTATCTTCTGAATGTGAACTGTTTTGGCTGTGGCTGTCTGGCATTTTCAGAAGCTGGTATCTCARTGCATGCGCAGTTGTCATCAGTGCACCTAACGTGTTACTCATTGCTTGCAGTGCACAGTGATAAACGGGAGATGAAAGTTTTTGGACACCTAGTGGAACCATCCTTTACTGGAGTAACTTCTCTGGACGTGCTGGAGTAACTCCAGATTTATAATGATGCGAGTGAGTGTAAGTTATGTTTCTTCTTCTCCCCTTTTAAATAAAAAGAATCATTTCCTTCTGAGGTAAAGTCATATTTACACAAATTCTGGCCATTTGAAAATGAAAAAGCTCATGGTTGCTGTTGGTGGATGAACCACCATGGTGATTTGCGGACGCCAGCTGTTCCTTCCCCTCTTTCAATGTCGGAAAGGTCAGTGTCCATGCTCTGATGACTGCCTGAAGGCTGAGTATCCTGCTGCTTCCACCCTACTCATCTCAGGAGACTAGAGTAGAGTAGAGGCTTACTCTGGAAATGGCTTGTATAAATGTGTTGAGGGAAGGATGTCCGAATTCGCATAGGGAAGGAGTGCTGGATGCTGGTGGCCCAGTGAAAGTAGGAATGACGACCACGGTGGTGGGSAGGCAGCAAGATATGGAAAGCAGACGGAGCAGCATGGGGCGGTGTGCGTATGGCAGTGTGCAGAAAAAGAGGGAGAGAGCGAGCAAAAATTATGGAGGAGGCAGGCTCTGGCTAGCAAAAAAGTCGAAGGACTAGACATAAGAATTAAAGGAGCAGCCAGTAAAGAGGAAAAGGCAGGAGGAAAAATGAACTGTTACTCTGCAAAGTGGATGAAAGTGAGAGGGAGGGAGAGGACTAGAAATGATCAAATGAAGACAACAAATTAGGAAAAGTAAGTTGTTACATAGCTTTCATTTGTATTCACATCACTTATGGCTGGCCAGAAGCAGCAAGTTGAAGYGGAAGAGGTGACAGGACCCATTAAAAGAGGTAAAAACAAAATGTTGGAAAATCAAAATACTGCAAATGTTAGATACTCAGAAATAGTAGAAGAATAGTAGAAAACACTGAAAGGTCTAATGGGAGTGTCGGGAAAGAGTTGACAACAGGAAGGAAAAGAAATGGAAATTCAAAAGTTAGCTGTTTCCTCCCTCCCTCCCTTCCTTCCTCCCTTCCGCTTTTTTTCAACCTTTCTTCCACATCATCACCTTGGGCTGTGCCATAGGTCTCAGATCTCCTGACCACTAGGACTTTTGTCTTAGAAACACTTACCAACTCTGATTGCAACCACCTGTCCCTTGACTTGTTTCTCTGGCATCTGTGAGGTGTGAAAAATTCATCTTCTTGTTGATGCACTTTTAAGTATAGTGGAGGCTTCTCCTGGTCTTCATCACCTCTACACTGCTTGCAGTTTATCCCCTTATTCCCTTTCTTAACTCCCTTTTTTTGGCCCTGTCATTCCTGTATCTCTTATTACATGCCCTTTTTGGCTTTTGTCGTCTATTGTGAGAAAATGAATTGAGAGTAGGCTGTGTGTATCTGTATGTCTGCTGCCTTAAAATATCTGCTCCATAAGTCAGCAGCAGCTGCAGTGATCTACATGGGCATGCCCTGTTTTTTTGGTTTGGTTCATTTAGTGCTTTTTTTCGTGTTAGCTGCCCGCTGTGGTATTTTTTTTTAATCCTTATATAGTGTCCCAAACCAGAGTTTGTTGACAGCATCTGCTGCTGCCCCATAGGAATTAAGTATCTTGGGATCCTTCATAATCATTCCAGTCAGGGCTTGGAAAAAAAAATTACTGTTACTCATAAAGAGAAACTCTTACGGACCTTCAACCTTACTAAGCTTGTATATGGAGTTATAAATTTATAAACATCATAAAATTATAATGGAAAATCAGTAAAAGTGCTATTTGAAACTGTTTTYCCCCTTGCTTGCAAAATTCTTTCCATAAAAGAGTGAGATAAAACATGGTTTTGTGGGCTTTTTTAAGACATGTAGATCGCGTGTGTCTACAGGTTGAGAACACGATAATTTGGGGAATAGAGAGGTAATGACTGAAGTTTGATAAGGSACTAGGAAAGTGTTAGTTCCCAATTACAAATACAGTTTAGTAGTAATTGAAACCTGGGAACGTTTGATACCAGTGTGGAATGAGGTGATGTGTTCAGTTCAGGATCTGGTTGTCCAATACAATTACAAAATGCGGATGGATTTGAGGGCATGCAAAATCTTGTAGGCATCTCCTTTGGATAGTAGATGTGTGTGTGTGTGTTCACATACGTCCTGCGCACATAGCTACCTGTGAGCTAGTCAACTGAAAAGGTACTTCCCAAAAAGGGGAACTGAAGATTGGTTTTGTTCAGCCAGATGTACATATTTGCTGTTTTATATCTGCTTCCTGGGAAAAGAAAAGTACTCAAGGTTTACTAGTTTATACAACAGAAATACCTAAGTTGCATACAATCGTGGATACTGAAATTTAGAATTGCTTCTTAAATAGTAGGTGGGAGAGCACTGTGGTGTACAAAAGTCTCACACAGAAGCAGGCTGCATAATGTTTAATAATGAATGAAAAGTGCGAATGTCACAATTTGACACCTTTAGATTCAATTCCTTAGAAAATACCTATTATACCATTTCTTGGCACTAATATAGATAACGAATAGAATAATATAATAAAATAACAAAATAAATAATATAAATATTTTGTGAATATTTAATTTTCAGAAACATATATGGAGATATGTGCAGGCCTGCRCGTGTGTCAGTACACTTCTATGTAAACATGCAAAATCCAACTTCAAGATTTTGGAGCTYGGGTATATGCTTTTATAGTTTAGAGTTCTTATGGCACATAAGCTGTAAGGGAAGATGCTCCTGGAGTGCAGATAGTTGTGTGAATTTTGAAATTTCCTACTAAGGAGCTTTTAAATTAAACGTACGGMGAGAAGGAAAATACCCAGAACCACGGTCACAAACTTGCATCATCTTCCTTTATGAATCCCTGCCCCAGGTGTGCCTAGTGATCCCTCTGGATTTGTTATGCTCTGTTGTCCCTGTCTAGTTTCAAAATGTGCATTATCCTGCATGGGAAGGATCCTTCCCAGGTGAAAGAGAAGCAGAAATGCTGCCCACTGTTACAGCTCCGGCAGAAAATATTTTAAGCTCCAGGTAACAATCTTAAAGAAATCCTAAAGAAAGGAAATCCTTTAACATTTTGATTCAACTAAAATATTTACTGTATTAGGAGTTAATATTTCGGCACTAGGTGGTTTTCAGGAGGGAATATAAGTACTGTGCAAGGCACTAG
>NW_028187188.1:77883-81429 GCF_003343005.1 Rhea americana | reverse complement strand
CTTCCACAAACTTCCAGTGTGACTTTGTAAATCTATTAATCTCTGCTTGTGTCTGTTCTCACACTCTGAAGTGGGGAAAAATTTACATCTATGACTCTTTTTTTTTTTTTTTTTTTTTTTTTGAGCTGCAAGCTTTTAAAATGGTCTTTTTCTTTCAGTTTGTTGTTTGCAGAACATTGGGGACTAGATATGAGCTGGATTTTTGGCACTGAAGCAATAATTAAATATTTTCTTAGACTTGTGGTTAACCAGGATCATAAGTTCTTGTGAGCATGACCAAACCAAAAGGTGTATTCCTTTATCTGCTTGCACACGTTAGAAGAATCTGCAGTTTTAACACAAATTCAACGATAACAAAAAATGTCTCTAGGTTAAAATACTATGGAAAACATCTCTAATGCCTTTTTTTGTTGTGAGATTGAACACCATTAATGGCATATTGCACATGATAAATTTGTCAAGAAATTAGAACACTGAAYAGTGGAGACCAAAGTGCTATCAGAGGAATCTTTTCTCCAGTGGGCACGAGCAAAAGGATACCTGTGATAATATATAATTTTAATTGGACAGGCTGACCAGATGCCAGTAAAAAGCCTAAGAAAAAAATAAGGTGAAAGAGGGGAAAGGTAATGACTGCATATATCTCTTCCCTTTTCCTTTAAACTGTGACAGTTTTTAATCTCTTTGAAATGTCTTTTTGTTCTAGTTTTTCATTTTCTGCCTAAGGTGCAGCACTGCCGTGTCTCCTGTGATCAGTGCAGGGTGCCCTTGGGTGAAGGTTAGAGCTGGGAGGAAGGGCAGTGCTCCGTGCAGCTGGGGACGGGGCGCAAAGGGGCTGCCTGCAAGAGCGAGCCCTGCCGCAGGAGCGATACCCAGGCTGGCGTGGGGTGGTTCTCTCCTGGGAGCAAAGGTAAAACTGAATGTCTGTGCAGCACACATAGTAAAAGCTTTCTGTCCTCCCTCTTAAGCCTCCAGTAGGTGAGGCAGCTACCCAGAAGTAGATGCAAGACTTGAACACAGGTGCGTGAATTAACATGCATATGGAAGCTGCAGCCTTTAAAAATGAAAAAAACAAACAAAAAAAAATCAAATGAACTAAAACAAAACAACCCTGTATAATCTCTTGAGACCTGTGACAATAAAGAAGTTGAGRTGTAAGAGCCCAGGTCCACCTGCCCTGCCTGTTCATTCGGCCCTGCCTGCAGCAGTTGCTGGTTCTTCCGAGACCTGTACCTCAAGGGTGTGGAGCTAAGCTCAACCCAGACAGGTAGGAAGGTTAGAGGATAAAGCAGAAAATTTGTTCATAGCTCCAGCTCTGGTTTCTGTTCTTGAGCAGCATCCGCAAACTGATTCTCCCTTACTCCTCTTTTGTAGCTGCTATGCCCCACTCACAGAAGAGACTTTCTTCTTTGCAGCTGTGGACCCAAAGTCCAGTTGATGTTCTCCTGGTGTCAAATGTGTATTGAGAAAAGATTTTGTTCTCTTATGCTTTTTGTGCGSATGAGTGGGTCTTGATGCGTGTCACTTGATCAGGAACCACCCRAGGAAAAAGAATTTTGTCTTTCTCTGCTTTTACATTGATGTAAACTAAAAATGTCAACAAAAAACTGTATCTGTGAAGTACTGTTTGAAAATTATAGTTATTATATGGTCCATCCTTGCAAGTTCCTGAGAAATCGTGTTCAGTTCCCCAAAATATGTGCACCTGTTGATTTGAAAGTTTGTGCTTTGCTGCTTGTTACTTTGGATGAGGATGAAATTCTTTAAGTTGAGCATAACTATTTAATAAGRAACCTTACTATATCAGTCATTCTGTCTGAATGATGTTTGTCAGTTGTGAGGAGTGTTCCTGGTTCTGTTGRCACTTAGGAAAATGAACAAGTGCATTGCTTTATTGAGGACCTGTTGAACTAAAATAATTTTTAAAAAATCAGACGTTCTGGAGCCTGAGGAAGTTGATTATGGGCTGTAATGAGGTATAAATAAAGTTTCTAGTAATGTTTTTTTCAAAATATGTGTAATTTTAGTGGTTGCAATATTTTGAATTGATATGTTTTGTTTTGAGCCTCAATATTAGACAAACATAACTGGAGGCACTTAAAACGTGCTGCAATATGGAGTAATTGGAACAAGGAAAACCAAACAGCAGCGATAACAAAACTTAAATTATTGATGGCAATTTTTATAAAAATGTTCAGATATGTTCCCATATTGATTAACATGTGAACCTTTTTTGAAGTAATATCAAAAGTATAACTTTGAGCATTAGAGCCTAAGGCATGAGAAACTGTCCTTGGCAGGGCAGCATCCCCCTTCAGAAGTGCATGTGCTACTTGCACTTCTTCCGGAAAATCGGGGCAGTGTTCAGAAAAAGTTCGTGTTCAAGGGGAAGGGAAACTGTGCATGTGTGAGTGCATGTATACATTTTTGCAATTGTTCAGAGTTTCAGAAGAGCCCACCACATCAGTTTCTCTGTGTCAGTCTCTGATGTTACCGTCTTAGATTTCTGATGGGCTTTGTCAATACTATGCTTTTAGCTGCTGTTATTTTTAGCTTTTAGCAGTGATCAGTCTTATAGGAATGACACCTTAAACAGGAGATGCTGTTGCCTTTTCTGTAGCARTGGCTGAGAGTGGGGGTATATGGTGTGGTGCCTCCACACTTCTGCTTCATTTAAGTAGCTATGAACATTTTGGGTTGGATAATTTCAAACAGCCATTTAAAAACAAAAAGGACGGGTGGCCGAGGCCGGCACCGAGGTGCGACTGCTAGTGCTGGCTCCTCCAAAACCAGCTCCGCTGGAGGAAAGCACATGTGGAGGGGATGAGCCTTTGGTCACTCCTATTAATCCTTTCTTATTTCTGGTCTTTTTTCTGCTAATGGCATCATACTTACGCAGATCTTGTCCCAGAAAGTGGCCACACGAGCCAAGATGCCTCCTGCAAATGCCTGCTGTCCACCAGTGCCCATGGTCTAGGCTTGCTTGCCGAGTCCTTGTTGCATGTGACATTTCAAAGCAGTTAACAGTGCCTCAGGCTAAGGGCAATTCTCATGATTTAGGTGTGATAGACATGATGCTGCTTATTTTAGAAAGATTTTTTGTGTCAGCAGACTGATTGCTTGGGAGCAAGTTTCTAAAACATTTGTGATAAGGAAAGGATGGGGAATGGGAGAATCTAATACCAAACTTTGGTCCTAAAAATTAATCTGTAGCAGTGTTCTTTTCACTGCAGCACACACTTTAACAATGTACAAAGTGGAACGGAGTCCTTGATCCAAACAAGCTTCTAAGCTTTGAAGAGTTTAATTTTAAGTTGAGATGTGAATTTTTGGCTGTACCTCTGGTCATTAGTTGACTGGTATGATTACCATGGCATCTATCATGGTTACTGACAGATTTGTCACACRGATTCAATTCAAGGAAAATCTACATTTTCTTTTAAAACCATTAAAAGCAGAAATTAATATTATAAAACACTGGTTGCTCTCATCTTCCTGATGAAAAGATAACAAAAATCCAGCTGAGATTGAGAGTAGTTACAAAAC
>NW_028187188.1:64652-77797 GCF_003343005.1 Rhea americana | reverse complement strand
TATCTGTGGTCACTACTAGGAAGGTAAAATGTGAATATGTGAATCACATATTGTGATTTAATTACTAGAGTCAGCAACAGAGATTTAAAATATATTTTAGGGTTTTGAATCTGTGCCAGTAAGTTTCCACTGAACTGYATTAATAGGATTGTGCACTGTAATATCTGCCTATCAAAAGGGCATATTTTGCTGTCTTTACCTCAGTTTGGAATACTCTCAGGTTTAATTATTACTATAAAATTCTTTGAGATCCACAAATGAAACATTTTTTAAAGTATTTTAAAGGATATACAATTCTTGGTGAATCGTGTAAAACACAATCATGATGAGACAATTCTCCAATATCCAACTGTTGTTCAGCAGGATTTGTTGTGTTAATCTTGAATGGTTTTGCTTTGAATGCATTTTTAAGTTTTTATATATAACACACACACACACACACACACACACGCACACACACACACATAGTGTGAGAGTGAGAGTAAGAGTGAGAGTGCAGTAAGAGTAGTAATAGGTATTTTAGAAAACATTTATTGGGAATATATGAGTGATAAAGTATGATGAGCATCTGAAAGTCCGTTCTGGTAAGCTCATCTCTAAGATGAAACTTCAGAATATTTAACTTGCATTTGAATTTACTTCCTGGAGAAAAAAAATATTTTTCATGTTCTATGAAGTGCAAACATAGGCTTAAGTTATTTGTGAATCTTGGTAAACAGAGGACTAACTATAAACGCTATACTAAAAAAGAAACACACCTCTACCTCAGCAAAAAAGCAGACCAGACTTTACTTCAGCCATTTACTTCTAGTGGAGTTGGCAAGGGGAAGTGCCTTTGGCCACAGTGGTTAAAGCTAAAGAATTCCATTTTTAGATTAAAAATAAATGTATGTTTGGAACACTTTATATTTCTGAAATGTTCTTTCTCTACCATTAGATCTTTATCATCATTTGGCTGCTGTCTCCTACCATTTATTGCTTTGAAATGAGTTTGGCTTTTTTTTGCCCTACTTCTAAAAATGAACAGTCTTGAAAGCAAGAATGTGAGGATTAAGTTTTTTGGGCAAAAAGTATAACCCCAGTTATATTGTATTTAAGTTTTGTTTAGGTAACTTAGCTAGTGAATAGGCTTTGACAAGGCTATTTGCACAGGCAAAGATTTAACCTAAAATACTAGACAGTAACTTGGCATAAGAAGTGTCAAAGTTTCTCTGTTTTCAAGCCTTTTTTCCTGGCAGTATGGTAGGGGATTGCTGATATTGMCATAACTGATGAAACTGAATTCAGAAGTTGGGTCTGGTTTGCAGTTTTGTAACCACTCTCAATGTTCTTCTTTTTAGCTGGATTTTTCGTTGTCTTATGAGCCAAGACTGCTCCTGTTGCTGTACAGTCAGAAGAAAAAGATGAGCTTGGAAAAGCAGGGAGGAGAAGTGAAATGCATAGGCATTAAGGGGACATACCTCGCTTGTTGCCTCAAAATCCCATTTCTGCGGAGAGATCTGGGAGTCAGAAGCAGCAGCTAAGAAGAGAACCCCAGCTCCCTGGTAAGTGCATCTCGATGTGCATCTCAATGACAGTAAGAGCCCTGAATTGCCCTTGTGGGCAAATCGCTCAGGATCATACTGGTAAGCATAATGCTTGAGTAGGAAACAGAGCTGCAAACTTCAGAAACTTTTTAGCATCTCTTCTGTTTTCTTCTCTCTTGGGCAGCCATCACAACAAAACCTTTTGGGTTTTTGTTTCATGGTGGGCAGAGGCAGAGAGTGGGTAGGAATATCAGGCCAAAGACATCTGCATCCAACATCTCAAGAGGTGTTTATCCTGAAAATACTCTGTGTCTCTGCTTTTGATGAGATCTCACGCCAGCTCCACTGCTTTGTATCTGTCCTTATGAAGACTGTAGCAGAAAGCTGCTGGTATGTTACCAGTGCTGTAAGCACAGTGGCAAAGTCACCTCCTTCAGAGCAGGTAGCAGGGCCTAAGGGCAGAGAGTAAACTGGGAGGTGAGGTCTATTGACTTCTCAGTCTGGTGGCTTATCTACTGAATGTCATTCCTCTCAGAAAGTTTTTATTTTATCTTATTTTTCCTCCCTCCCCCCAYGGATTTCCTTAGCTCTAAAAAACAGAGGTAAAAAGCCTGAATATTTTCTTGCTGGGGAAATGTTCAGCATCTATAGTAAGGGAAAACTTTGGCATGAAGCATTTAAGGTTTGGGGCAGGAGTAAGCTCMTTTCAAGTAAGTGAGGATGATACAACACTGCATCTAAGTAAGAGCTCTGTTTTTATTGACTTTATGCTATTCTATTCAACTTGAAGATCATTAGTATCATTATGATGCTCACATTGTATCATTTCCAAGTTATTCAATCTGAAAGACATTCAGAATATTACAACCTTTGCCAGTGACGATATAGGCTGTTTTTGGTGCAAAATTGACAATGTAGTTCACTCCAAGGACAGATCGCAATATTATGTTGTGAAAACTCTGAGTTTCACAACGTGGTGTTATCACCGCTGTGGGACATGCTGACTGCTGTCYCTGCTTCTCTAAGGATGAGAGAAACCTTGCCACTGGATAATGCAAAAGTAAAAGAAAGGAAAAAAATCCAACAAAAAACCTCCAAGCAAACAAAACACCCTAGAGCCCACCATATTTGTTTAGTTTAGATTCTGTTTTGATTTGTGCACACTTCATCTATTTTAACTGGTTATGATTGTTTCAGTAATTGGATGCCTATAGTGGCTGCTTCACCAACATCTGTTGAAAAGTAATTGTGCAAAACCAAATCTCAAAGTGAGCTGTCCTTGACCTGTRGACTGTTGACTCTGAAGCTTCCTAGCTTGCTTGTTTTTCTGTTGATATAATCAGGCAGTTGAGGCGAAAAGCAAGGCTGACCAAATGCATCCTGAGGGTTAAAACTCAAGGCTTGTGTGGCACTGAGCCCTCTCAACCTCCTGCAGAACATGCACCRCATTTGCGAGTATGGTCGTCATTTTGCAGCATCAGGCACCAAAAGTGGATATATTCACTGTGGGCTACAGTGCCTCAGTGGCCTGAGGGTGTGACCAGCTCTGAGCCACAGACTCTGCCTGCCTGCCTAGATTATCTTATATCATCAGCGATCCAACCAAGAAGGGAGGAGAGGCTTTCAGGGGGAGTGGAGAAGCAACAAAAGACCCTAACTAGTTGGGGCAGATGCCATAGAGACAACTCTTGTGTTTTTTGGGGAAATGTTAAAATGTTGGTTTCAGTCCTTTAGTGCTGATAATTTCACACTTCTAGTGATGGTAATTTCAGCATCTATTTTTGTCTCTACAAATGTGCATGCATCTCTTCTCTCCACCTCTCTACTCGTGATTCATTCAGCCACACACACACTACCCTCCCAGGCCACCTTCCTTTTCACACATCTTTTCTGTTCATTCCTTCTCTATTTTTTACGCATCACACAACTAATAAGAGTAGTATAAAAGACAGTGTGCAGAGCAGAGGCATTTGGGATATCCTAGACTACTTCCATGTTTCCCTAGATGAGTTTTTCATGTATTTTCAAAGTCATTTTTYTGGCAGTCAGGGTGAGATATGCAGCTTTCATAATACTCCCCATCTCCCTGATGCAAATGCTGTAGCTGTAGAGTGGTGGGGCAAGGGAMTCTGGTTAAGAGGCCAGATTGATGTCTTAGACTGAAGAGGAGTTAGGTCCAAAACAAAACCTGATACTCTTTTTCTAAAGGTTGAATAATAGCTTTCTCATTAAATAAGAAAAAAGCTATGTGATGTGAAGGTGCTCCATAGCAGGTGGACTGTATGCACTGAGGAGCATTTTGGCTTTGCATTTTTTTTTTTTCTGGAGCAGGTGATTTTTAAAGAAGTGTGAATATGGTAAAAATTGTATAGATTGGTAAAATACCTCACAGAAGGGAGAAAATATGTTGAATATGTTGTCTGCTGCAGCAGACATTACAGTAATAGACTAAAAGAATGGAAAATTGATACTCTGATGCATTTCCCTTTTGAAGAATTAGAAGTAATCTGTGTCCCCATCAACCTCAACAATGCAGATTTCATTTACTTAGATTTTTCGTAAAATACAGTAATAGTAGGAGAATTTGGCCCCAAGTACCTTTTCATAAGGAATGTGGTGTTCCAAGCCCAAAGCTTTCAGTTGCTGTGAGATAACTTAGTCATTCTGCCTCTGTAGTCAAATGCAGTGATACGTATCTCTGCAGTAATGTAGTTGTGCATACCTCTGAGCAAAACACACTGGGAAATGAAATGAATATAAAGTACCAAAGGCAAATTACTGGGAGCTCAGCAGATACAATATGTGTCTAGTCTGGAAATAAATATTCAAGAAGTCATAGAAATGATCAATATGGATGACCAGGGAAATACAGGAGGAAATCAAAGCCAGGATAAATGCAGGAAAGACATCTATAATTTATTTTTTTAAAAAAATATTTTGCCAGGAAAATCCCACTGAGAGCTAACATCTCATTTCCAAGAAATCCCTTGGGATAAATTGGAAGCGTTAGCTCAGAAAGAGAAGGTATAGAAGGCAAAAGAAAAAAAGTAAGGAAATGATCAAGAAAACTGAGATTGAAAATGAAAGGAAAATTATACAGGACGTGAATGTGAATAATAAATGGTTATACAAATGTAAAGTATAAGGAGTAAGAGGTTGATGAGAGAGACTGCAGGCCCTGTGGGGAAGTACTGAAAGGAAACTTATGTCAGAAGATGTGGCTATTTCTATGAAACAGAATGACTTTAAATCAGTGTTCACTAGGCAGATTGGCAGAGAGGCTTGGAGGAGAGGAAGAATGAATCAGAAACATGCTTTTAAGTGGCTTGCTGAGCAGTTGGGAAGATAACTTCCATACAGCCTTAAAATTTCAAGTAGTAGCAAGTGATGAAAACGAAGGACATTGGATAATTTACCAAAAGTATATTTTTTTTTAATCTTGCTTGTAAGTAGAAATAGTCATGAACAAAACTCCAGTTCTAGGAACATGTGTGCATGGAGTTGAACTAAAGTTCTCATCTATGATGTGATAGTGGAGACCAGGGAAGGTATTGTCATCTGGATTCAAATGAAGAATTCAGGACAAGTGGATTATTTCTTGTATATAGCTCATTTTAAAAATAAGTTTGAAGCTGGACTGATTGAATATAGGATCTGTGAAATATTGGCAGTGGGGATATAGATAGATTTGATTCARGCCTCTAGACTGAAACTACTAGTACTTGCTGCGTTTTGCCTCCAACTACAGCAGCACARCATTATATGTATTTTCATATTGTTCCTATAAGATGGATAGGCCTCAATCTTGTGCAAATGTTGACTAGGTCTTAAGAGTGTAAAGGAGAATATAGAAAAAAGATGAAATTGTTGAGCTTAGAGTTTTTTCTTTTTTTTTTCTTTCTTTTTTTTCTTTTCTTTTTTCTTTCTTTCTTTTTTTTTTTTTTTTTTTTTTTTTTTAAGGTATGGTACAAGCAAGGCCATACTCAAGGATTAAGATTTCTTGTATGTACAGAGCTGAAGTTAGATACTTAAAATTAAATACCTAAATAAGTATATCAGCACTGAAGCTGGCTAAACTTCAGATATATACTTCACAGGCATAAGAAGCAGAAGTTAGATCTGCTTGTACTACATTAAAGTAAATGCAGCCACATTATTTAGGTGCCTAATACAGATGCACAAATCAAATTATGGTCATATTTTAAAAGTACACTAGTCCACATATTTGCAACATAAGAGAGAAAATAACTAGTAGTGGCTTTGCTATTTATTTACTTCTCCTTTTGCTTATAGTTTCTAGAGTTGATCAGAATACAAATGTTCCATTTTCTGAAGGATTTTGAGATAYAAAAACTTGGATTTTGAGATATAAAAACTTGGTCTCATTCTATATCAAAATATCCCTGTGCACATGATTTTCTATGAAAGAAAAATGGTATGGTAGATGTGGTTAAATGTATTTTTTCAAGTTACTTAAAATATTTTGTTATAGGGGAAAGAGTTTCAAATTCAGCGTTATTTTTCATTATATACACACGTACACAGAAATTTGAAGTGAAAATTTATCTTAAAAATTTATTCTTTTCTTTTAAAATTTTTAGGGAATAGTCTGTGGTTGCACATTCCCAATCATAGAATCATAGAATGRTAAGGTTGGAAGGGACCTCTGGAGATCATCTAGTCCAACCCTCAGYGTAGCCCCGTACAGGGATTGAACCCATGACCTTGGCATTAGCAGCACCACGCTCTAACTAACAATTTCTCTCAAAAGTAAAATTTTGACTTTCTCTTGATGTTACAAAACAGTTTAACTTTTAGGGAATATCAGATTTATGTAGAATATGATTTAATCAAAATACAACCACTTGGTTCTTACTGATTTCTTTTTAATCCTTAAAGCTTTGACATGTTACGGATTGCTGATTTACTATAGAATCTGAACTCTTGAAAACCTTCAATTCTTGAGAGAGATATTGCCCGAGAAAGTAATTTAACTGCCAACTTTGTGATCATAATGATGATCCACTGAGAATAACAGGTTCATTATCTGCTAATTCAAGATAAATAAGATTTCTTTTAGCTCTAATGATGATCTTTAATATTGGCGCTATTTTTTCCCCCATTTTTCACTGGGGAATGTGCCTGTGTGTGTATATATGAGAGAGAAGAAAAAAAGAGAGAATCCCCTAGTCATAATCAGTTATCATTTGTGCATAAATTCATTGTAATGTAATGCTTATAGTTAGTGAAGGATTAAAGGATAAATAGGAGAACTGCAATGTATGCATGTAACCTTTGAATTAGGAAAAGATTTGAGGCTCTAATTAGAATAAAGTTAGGGAAGAGCTGGATAGATACAGGCTGGTCAGAAAGTCAGTGTGGGTTAATGAAAGGGAGGTCATGCCTCACATATCCAATTAACTTCTCTGAGAAGGAGAGATGGTCAATGAGACTTGACAGAGGTAAAGAAAAAATATAATGTATTATGACTTCAAGAGGGCTTTGTGACACAATACCACCCAAAAAGCAAGTACTTTTCATTAATCACTCTAGGATTGACAGTGGAGTGCTTGGGAGCTCGCATCAAACTAACTAGCAAACTGCTGCTCGCTGGTTAACGAGAAGTGATGAATGAAGAACTGCAGAGCTGGGTCCTGTCCAGGTCAGCTTTCAGCATAGGAGTGAGAATTGTAAGCAGTGCAGACAAAGAAGTATTAACACTTRCAGTAAACGGTAGTTTTGGCCTAGACAATACTCATCAGTGAGCTAAAAGGCCCTGGGTAAACTGAAGTCTAATTAAACAGTAGCTCATTTTGCTAACGTAATGAGCTGTAAACTAACAAAAAATGTGTGTTTTGAAAAAAGAGGGCTGGGGAAAGAGTCATTTTTCTTAAACAATCTCAAGCTACCAGTTGCATTGGATCAGAAAAGCATTGAAGAAGAGCCATCTGAACTGGAAATTTAGAGGTGTTCAGTCCCAGTAAGATTGGCTCTTAATGGTTGTGTACCATGAAATAGTAAGAATATATTTAAAAGATTGCACAGCACTTGGAGTGCACTGCTCCGGGAAGTACTCAAGAACTACAAAACACGGAGAAATTGGGGTGATGCTGTTTTGGAGATTAGCTTAGGGTACAGGCACACACAGGATTTATGTTTATCATTAGACTGTCATGCAGCTCTTGGGAAGGTCAAGGATGGTTACCTCCCCTTGAATAAACTGGAGAACCCCTTTTCTGAGGAGAAGAGAGCATACTGAAAAATATGGTGCTAATTAGTGTTGCCGTTCATTTGTGCAAATTAGAGGTAAAATTTTTCTAAGTATTCACCATTGATTTATCTATGGTCCCTGTTGGAAGTCAATAGTAACACTCCATTTGCCTTCAATGGATAAAGGGAGTCAGGACTGAATACTTCTGAAAATCCTATGCTAATGCCCTTCCTCTGCCTTTGGCCATATGCATGCAAAACTCTTGTTGATTGATTTCAGTGAGAGTTATGCATAAGTGATCAAGGGCAAAATGACTACAAAACCTATAAATGTGATGTAGACCTTGGGAAAAAATAGAAACCTCATTTTGAGATTTCTCTGTGAGTTTTTTATTAAAGACAATATATACAGTATCCAAAGAGGTTAACGATGCTGAAGTGAAATGTATACAAGGTAGTATTTCAGTACTTTGTCCAAGCTGCTGGAAAAGTTRCATTCCTAAATGAAGCCCTTTAGCACCCCCATCATCCTTATGTAGTAGCAAGTCCTCCTTTCATTTCTGCATGGCAAAAGTATTCCAGTAAGTCATGCTTACCTTGGCTGGAGAATGGGCACATTGATCTTTGGATAGTCTGAGAAGCACGTTTTGAGGCTTTGTAAAGTAGTTGAGATGATTATCTGTTTTGCTATGGAGTRAGTAGCCCAGTAGTATGACCTCTCAGTTCAAGTATCTCACTATTGTATCTTAATTGACTTGGTCTCTGAAACTTAATAAAATTGAATACTTTTATCAGAAAAAGTATTGTGTATTGCACATCCTGGATAGAGAATTTCTAGATGTAGTAAAGTCCATCAAGACCTTATTACCACCAAGTGTTTCACGGTGTCTGAAAGCAAAACTTGAAGCATTTTAATTGAATCYTACAGAGATTTGTACACTTCTGTTTCTCAGTTCAGTGACGACATCTCATTTCTTAAGYGATATTTTTCTCTTCCATAATCAAGTAATTATTAGGCTAGTTTCTCTCATTCTTCCCCTTGTTGCTGAGTGGTCTAATTTTCTCATTCAGATTGGGGCTGGTGGTTAGTTTAGCAATGACTGCTACATACCAGAGCTGCAGGCATTAGTTAGTGTCCCGATTTCCTGCTGTGCTTGCCATTTCTCCCATCTGTGCCCAGCCTAGAGCCCCCGGCTAGTTCCCTAGCAAGACCTAAAATGAGACCCAAGCCTTGAATGTTCAGCTAGGCCTTTATTTTGAAAAAAAACATGTGCTTTGTACTTAAAGCACTCAGAAAAACATAGATTTTTACCTGGGACAAAYTCGGAGGCATGATTCATCTCTTAGATTGGACTCTCGGAGAAAGAGGCTTTTATTCAGAATCCGAAGCATATATAAAGTCCCTGAAGAATTACTGAAGAGCTTGATTTTTATGAGGCAAGGGCCAGATGATGATAGAGCTGTTGTTTTATAACCGATATATGCAACTTCCCCAAAGTATTGATTAATGTTCAGAAATTGGTCTTACCAGGAGACTAATAACATTGTCTTTTTTCCTGTAAAATAGCATTCCACTACTAGGACTATAGAATTTTGCACTATGTTGGSGAATGTTTTAGCACAAATAATACTTTGTCTAGAGAAACAGATTTATAGATTTATAATAAAGAATGTCTTGCCTATACTGTTACAGGGGCTCAAAAGCTCTTATGTTGCATATTTTAGAACCAGTTTCTGATTCCTAGTTGCACTACCGTATATCAGAAATAACTCTGCTGCTCTGCTTTCCATGGTGCTGGTGTGGGTCTAAACTGCTGTAAATAAGAATACGATTCTCAGTATGCGGAACTGGAATAGCTTTTGCGTTAGGTACGTTGGGTTATAAYGAGCTAAACATAATTTTACAACTATTAACTTATCTAAGATTTTTTCTAGCGCATACTAATGATTTTTAACTGAATTGTGGAAGAGGCAAACTATCCAACAACAGTACTTCTGGTTAGGCTAATGCAGTGTGTGACYTTAAAATCCTCAGAATGCTCTATATATCAAGAACATGCTTTTTTAATTTAAATGAAGCATGAAAGCGTATAAATAATCTTGGAGGAAAAGGCCTGTCAAACTCAGCTGTACAATCTTGAGACTGTGCTTATAAAAGCAAGGAAATGAACATTGTCGGTGGAGTTCTGCACTCGCCCATATGGGCAAGGCTGCCCAAACTCTGTGCGGGTTTCCACGGAGTACTATCATGGGCCCTGATACAAATCCCACTCAAGTGAATGAAAAAATTCAGACAGCCAAGGACCTGCCCTCTTGCGCTTGGCAAAGCATCTTAAGGTTGGATTTTTAAAACTGCTTTTTAATTCTAGATTAGTTTAGAATGATTAGATATGCAGTTTTTTTAAAAAAGGGAAACTGAAATGAGCATGTCTCTGTAAAAACAGCTTCTATTCAAGTAGCTTTTTAGCAGCAGTTTGCTGTCAGAATTGAGTAATATCTAAACGTACCATTAGATTTCCAGAGGATAAGTGACAGAATGAATGGCATACTGGGAGAAGTGAACATAACCTTGGGCAACAATTTCCAGCAATCTTTTTCTTCTTTTTCTACTGCCTAATGTCTGTTTAGTTTGTAGACCTCTTAAGTCTTTTTTTTTTTTGTTTTTTTTTTTTTTTTGGTAGGGGGAGGGCTTCATTTAAAGTTGAAAACCCAACATTTCAACAGAAATAATTTAGGTGTGGTGACGAATTTCTAGAGAAGACAAGTATTCATTGGAAAATATGGTCAAAACTCAGACATCTGGTGGAAATGCACCAGTTTTGATTAAACTTTAGTTGGGAAAGGCTTTCTGGAACCAAGACTGATATTCTCCAGTCAAGTGTGTGTTTTGTTTTGTTTTTTTCTTTTTTCCCCGAGTTATCATTTGGCCAGCTGGTTATGATGCATGTCAGACGTGGGAAATCTGCTTTATAGTTTCTGGGCTGAGAGGAACCAAAAACTTGAATATGAGTTTTCCAGTAGCCCAGGCAAATCCACCTACCAATCAATCCATCAATCCACCTGTCTTGATTAGTTATCAAGAGAGGTCTTTTTCTTTTTTCTTTTTTTTTTTTTTTTTTTTTTTTTTTTCTGTTACAGCTTCTTTCCAAGCTCTGCAGACAAATAGTTAAGACTGATTTGGGAGATACTTAGTGAGGGAAGAAGGACTTAGGGATTCTGTTTATAACGATCTAATGACCTCAGTACAAATTTATGCGAGATAGGAATGGCAAATCTTGGTAACTTTACATTTGATGAAGAACTTCAGGCATTCAAAACTTATTCTATATATAGAGGTTGGAGTCTTAAAGCCTGCTTAGACTGCTGATCACCATCCTCACTTTGCTGAGAAGAGGTGTTAAAATGTTAGAATTTGCCTAACAGCAAATCTGTTATATCTGCTGTATTTCAAAGTTTTGTTATTATGGCATAATTAAAGTCTCTGAACACTGAAGATCTGATAGCACATGATCCTTTTCTATACACACTATGATTTTCTTATCTGGCCCAAATATTCTGTGCTGCTGCTTTTTTGTTAAGGCCTTCTGGGAATTTCTGGTCTTGCACGTATTCTTAAAGATGACTAGAACTTGGATTAAGCATGAATGTACAAAGAAGAATGCACATGCTACTTTCTGTTTTAAGTAAATTACTAGACTTAATAAGGCTTATAAATTATCTAACACTTCCAGTTTTTGCTGACTGCACTATCTGTCATCAGGGATTCTGCTGGAGTTACAGCTGAAAATTGCTAATTATAACTTCTTTGCTTTTTTAATTTGTTTTTTACTACAGATAAATCTTTTTTTTTCTTTTTTTTCTTTTTTTTCCCCCAAACCATTCAGTTTGTTTTTAGTCTTTAATCAGTGTTTGTCATATGAAGATTGTATCTGGTATAAAGGAAGTGTGTTCTTTGAGTTTTCCAAAAACTCTTTTTGCCAGTGCTAAGGTCACTGCTTATGTAAGAGCAGATTCTTACAGGTGTATTTTGGTTTTATGGAAAAGAAGATGATGCCTGCAGTCTTTCTCTAACAGTTGTTGAGATCACTGGACGTTTTTAAAACTGAACTGAAAGTTGGATTCCTCAGGAAGCAATTATTAACTTTTTTCAGTCTAGCATTTGATCAGTGTTAGTGGCTGGCTAAAGGTTTAACGGACCAAAGATTCTTTCCTTCTTTCTTTCTTTTTAAATCCTCACCAAACCAGAAACCAGAGGTATCAGAAATCTCAYGAGGAAGTTTGTTCTCAAGATGTTTTCCACTTGCATTTTATACACTAAAGCAGCTGGGATCAAGAGATTAAGAAGTTGCTAGAGATTGGCGATCTATGTGGATAACGAGAAAAATGAGAGTTATGCTTCAGGCTAACAGAAATGCTGAATGTGATGGTAAACCTCATGCTTAATGCTTCAGCTGAAGATAAGGATGTGTGGGATACATTGGCTCCAGTCGTCTGCTGATGTGAGCTTCATGGCTTGCCTTTGCTTTGGGTGTTGTCAGTGTCAAAGCTGGACTGAACGGGCTGCAGGTCTTTGTCCACCACAGTGTGGCTCAGTGCCCTTTCACTGAGAGATCAGGGTTTTGTGTTGTGGATCAGGTTGACTCTCCAGTGAGAAGAGAGGCCTCTAGAACTAACACGCATTTGTTAGTTRAGAGCGTGGTCCTAGTAATGCTAACAAATCTAGAAAAATGTCAGCCAGTACGGTGCAGAAAAGCCTCTTCTTCAGCATTAAATCTGACTTTCTGAAACTTTCTGGACTGTGTCTATAGTACTGTGTGATACTATATATTCTGCTACTGSGTTAAAGCACAGCTGTAACATTGCTACGACTTACAGCCGTTTCAGTAGTAATAGTGTCACAGCAATCACGATGGGGTTTGAGTGGTCAGAGTGTGCTCTGGAAGATCAGAGCTTGTCAACGAAACTCACTAATGCTGTGGAAATCTGTCTTATGTTCTCTTTTTATGTAATTGAATCTTTGCTACAATGCATGTTTCCTAGGAACCTCCTACAAATAATTCAGCTCTAATTGTTCCACACGGCACTCCCTCAGATTGCTTTTCTTGGCCTRATTTATAAACAGGAAGAAATCACATTTGCATTTGAAGAGTGTCATCATCTTGTTTTTTYCCCTTCTCTTATATTCTTTGCATAAACATCCTTCTGTGCCTTTGGTTATCAGTAACAAAACTCATTTTCTTTTTCTGGAATTTCTGTGCATGCTCCAGCCTGTGTTTATGTTCTCATTTTTTCCTATTCAGAAGCAGTCTCTGCTTACTGTACATCTGTTGTGAAACAAAAGATGACAAAGTGGCTTATGTATCAGTTTGATTTATAGATAAAGACTTAAACGATAACATGGTAAAGCAG
>NW_028187188.1:34823-64620 GCF_003343005.1 Rhea americana | reverse complement strand
AAAAAAAAAAAAAAAAAAAGAAAACTGGCAGATGAGATGCATTAAATGAAAGAGCGGCTATAAACAGCTCGGATGACATGTGTGTACCAGCTTTGTCATCAGGATGCATGAGGTTCAGTGGGGAGGCKTCTGTAATAAGACATGTGCAGGCTGATGACTTGAAGAAAAACTTCCCTCCCCCTCTCCCCCAATTGAGGAGACATTTTCAAGAGCCTATGAAGTAAAATCTCTGTAGCAAATCCTAGGAATTCATTTCTTTTCATGTCATGTTCCTACTTACATCGCATAGACAAGATCCTCCCCACCCCTCCTTTAGGAAGACAGGCTTTATTTGGTGCTCGCTGCTACGGGTGGGAGCTTGAGGTTCGGTGAGAAGCTGTGTTTGTTTGTTTTCTGCTTCTCTCTGATGTTGTGAAGCTGCTGGTCAAGGTAGGCGCTTCTGCCTCTCCCCATCACAYGTGAAGACATGAAGCCTTTTCTTACCAAGCAATAGGGGAGGCTCCTGGAGCTGGTTCCCTTTTCTGGCAGATAGACCTCTCCACTCCTCTGCAGGGTTGGAAATGAGTTTAGCAGAAACTATCACAACATAATTCAGGTATTAGAAGGCTGCTATTAGGTTCCCTCCAACCCTTCCCAAAAGCCTTTTCTTCTCCAGGCTAAACAAACCCATTTCCCTCAGCCTTTCCTCACAGTTCTCCAGCCCCTTGGCCATCTTGCTGGTCCTCTGCTGAACTTGCTCCAGTRGTGAATGTATTACTTATCTTCTGGAAATGTGGTGAAAATCTCCACAACACAGTGTTCTCTCATGTATATTTAGACAGATTTACTTTGCAAATCTGAGCTCAGCTGGCAACCATCTGAGTAAGGCCATACCAGTAGCTCATGGTTRATTTTTGTTCATGAATTGTTATCATCACTTCAGATCAGATGCTACACTAGTATATTTTGGAAAATGGCAACTTGCCCATTTTGAGCAAAAGGTTTGCAAGAAGTGACTCATTACTGATTTTTCTGCACGTCYGGTAAACAAGTAAGTATTACCTTCACATTGCAGATGAAGAAATTGGAAGCAGGTAAGTGACAGATGAGTAGATAGGTACAGAGGTGGTCTGAATCAGTTAGAATGACTGCTTGGTCATTCAGTGTTCCTACTACTGCCATCAMACCACTGAACTCCTCTCTCTTAAAAGTCAGTTTATTACATATTCACAGAAATTTTAATTGCTGAAGTCTAACCCCACAGTAGACTATTATGCCTGAAGGAAGAGATGAGATGTCCTCTATCTAGTGTTCAGGTGTTCTCAGCCGTACTTTGCTGCCAGCAAATACTGAAAGAATGTAATTCCCTAGCCGTTTGTTCAGCCTGTTTTGCCCTGGTGGCAGGCCGACTTACCTTAAAGGTTTACTGCTCTAAGGGACTCACAAGCCAGTTGTTCTTTTCCCTGCATCACCCAGGGGTAGTCAAGGAGGTACTATTTGTGCCTGTCAGAAGACATTGCTAGAAAATAATGGATAATGCATGGAAAATACTGTTGAATGTACCTGTGCTTTGTTCTTTGAGGCTGGCTCTGCAAGGAGTAGTGCAGATCCAACAAGACTTTCTGGCTTTATTTGGAGCGGGCATGCAGCATGGATCTGGGCCTCTTCTCTGCTGTCTGCCCTGCATATCCTAGCATTCATGTTTCTGGAGGGCAGTGTGAGGATACCAGAGCTGTCTCCGGTGCAATGCTGGATCCAGATGCATTACTGATCTGCATTAGTGCCCTGAAAGCAACTTAGCCACACTCACACAGTGCCTATTTTAGCTTGTGACCGCAGGTCTGAGCAGGCTCTAGTGGAGTCAGGCCTGTTCTTTGCATTTATGATGGGCTTAATCTGGAAAGAGGGTGTCTGAGTAACTGGTAGCTGGCTGTGCATTGATTGTTGAATATGAAGAGGAATTTCTTTTCTGTGAGAATGATGGAGCACTGGAACAGGTTGCCCAGAGAGGTTGTGGAGTCATCTTCTCTGGAGATATTCAAAACCCACCTGGATGCAACCCTGTCTAACATGCTCTAGGTGACTGCTTGAGCAGGGAGGTTGGACTAGATGATCTCCAGAGGTCCCTTCGAACCTTACCCATTCTGTGATTAGGCCACAGAGAAAGAAAGGCCTTGTAGCCCTGCTGTTGGAGCACTCATCTAGAAAACAACAGGATCTTGCCTGTCTTCCAGTGAATGAGGAAATATTTCCTGCAAGGATGGATAGGAGCAGCTGCTACTGGTTTTTTAACTGCAGGAAAACGCACCTAATGTGGCATGATGAACTCCATGGAAAGGCACATAGCAGTGAATTTCTGTGGAAGCAGAAACAAAATCTGAGTGGGGCATCACCCATCCCACTCAGCATTTCTTGATATCAGTACAAAGCGATTTGCCATCCTTCCTGCCACCTGCATCCCAGTCTCCAGTACTTCTCCCCTTTCCATTCCTTTTCCCATGCATTGTAATAAGTAGCCTAAGGACCTAGTTCCAGGCACTGAAACCTTTGCTGTTGCAATGCTGAGCCTAAGTTTCCAATGTGGTTGTAGTTTGCAGTGCATCATCCTTGGGTGTGTGATTCAGAAAGTTAGATTATTTCCATTTTACACATATTGAAGTAAAGTTTGGATATTTTACTGGTGAGACTCCATCAGACTTGTGTATTTCTTGTGTCTAGTCCTGAGAACAATGTCTGAAAATGGCAGAATGCAGTGGATGCTTTGCTGATCAGGCAGTCTTGAGGACAAGGTTTACTAATGCTGTCTAAGCAACCCAAGCGGCTTTTTTAAATGGGCAATTTTGCAAGCATGGCATAATCTGATAGAAATTGCTGTATTTACCGTTAGAAGAAAGCCTACATGGTGAGCAAGCGTCCCTTTCATCTGCCTGTATTTTCTCTATGGCCGTGATAGCCTAGCTGAATTTTTTCTTCTTATTTTGTCTTGCTGTGGCAAGTGCATGTCCCAAATGGGATTAGAGTCCTTTTGTGCTGTGCTGTGCATTACTGCAAAGCACAGGAAGGTCCCTGTTCTCAACAGCTTAGTTTAAGARATGAGGCAGACATGTGGTGGGGGAAAAGGAAATAGAAACAGAAATAAATCATTTGCTCAGGAATATTGGTTTTAGTTGGTCCCCCTGCCCTTTCCCCTTGTAGCCACACTATTTATAGAAAGATGAAGGAGAGAGGGAATCTAAAGTGAATCCCCTTACTGGGCATTTTGAGCCCAGCAGGTGAGCAGAAGCAGAGAYGTTGTTTGTCTCTCCCTTCATGTCTGAAATAATCAAATGATGCTGGAAATGGAAGCATGCAGCTGTACTGATGGGAAGCCTTCTACTGGAGTTTGAACAGAGAATATTTAAAGCAAGTGAAATATTTGACATTTAAAAGGAAGAGTAAACATGAAAAATCTTTCTTTTTATGTTCTGTGGTTTTAAGCAGAGAGAGGGAGTTTAATTGCATCTCCTACATTCTATTCTTTGGTAGTTTTCCTTTAATGACATTTTGTTGTCTTTACATTTCTCAGAATTACCACAAAAAGCAACTTCTATTATTTGAAAATATCTTTTCATTRTCTGCTATTCTGCAGAATGCTATTTAAAAGTAGTTAGAAAATATGACTTTGGAATGTATTAAAAAAGAGACAGGAAAAGTAAAAGTGTCATTCAGCAATTTTAAAAAGATAATATACCATTTTCCCCCTTTTCCTTTGTTCTGTGGAGCGCACTAATCATCCTAAACAGAGTGAATAACTCTCTTCTATTTTTCCTGTAGATACTTTTGAATTGTTTTCTTAGTTACTTGTAAGAGCTTTGCAGAAGCAATGACAAGTAGAATTTCTCAGATGGGAGTGCTCTGGAGTGCTGGCTCAGAAAGTGACAGAAGTTCACACATATGCAAGCACACACCGAAAAAGCCCCAGCAGTAGCCACTACTCTAAACGTAAGATTTGAGCAGATCACAACARTTCTGTCCAATGTGAAAAAATGTGAAGTAACTAGCTTAAAGCTTTTTTTAGTCTTAGTCTTCCTTCTGCAGACTTCCATGGTTGTCCTCTGCCCTTGGGAGTCACAGGACAGTTTGGGCTGRTGGGAACTTCAGGAGGTCTCCAGTCCAACCTCCTCCCCAAGCAGGACCGGCTGTGGGTCAGACCAGCCTGCTTGGAGCTTTGTTCTGCTGTGTTTTGAACCCCCCACCCCTGCGCGGGACAGAGACAGCACAGCCAGCCTGGGCAACATTTCACTGCTCGAGCATCCTTGTGATGAAAAGGTTTCTTCTTATAGCCTGCCCAAAACTCTCCCTGCCCATTTTATATTCTGTTGCCCAATGTGACGAATCTTAGCATAACMAGAACCATGGTTTCAGTGGTAGAGGGGCTGGGAATTAATTGACCTACTGCGTGATTTGTTTTACCACTTTTGCTTCTTTGCGCCACACTTTCTTTGTTTATAATGTGGATAATGATCCCATCTGTCTTAGTTAACAAAACCCTTGATAGGGACCAGGTAAAGCACTAGGCTAAGCATGAGGTTTTGAAGCTGATTCCCTATTTATGGCTACCCTGAATAAATTGTGATTGCTCAGTGAGATATTAATTCTGGTGCCTTAGGGAAAGGAAGAAAGAGGAGGACAGGAAAGTGGGAAATGTGTAATGCTTTACTCTCGTGCTTTATTTGCAAAGCAAAATCAAAGGACTGCTAATTAGTGTCGAGGGTTATTGCATATTGCCTGCCGGAGGTACTCTTCCTGTGTTYTGCAGGTACTTTCTGTAATGAAAACCTGCAAAAATAAAGACATCACTCAAATGTTCCTTCTCCTGCAGAATGATCATGACAAACTTTAAAAGCCGTGGGGGTGAAGTGGTACACAGGCAATGGTAACATCCTTGTAAGGGAACCTCTGCGGGCTTCCAAGTGGCACTTGTTAAGCAAGTGATCAAGGCTGTATTTCTCAAGAACGAGTAATATTTAAAATGTACAGGGCAACAATGTGCCACCAGCCCACTGCAATTATAGATCATAGGTAGGACTAAAATGAAACAGCACATCAAGGAATTAAACAAAAAACCTGTTTYGTCTACTTTTTTTCTGGAGAAAATGATCTGAAATATTTAAATATTTTTGCACTTTATGCATGTAGGCCTTTTGACTCACAGTGTTGGGAGGTATCTCTTTTATTAGTACTTTTACAGCCACTTCTTTCTCCAATGGTTTGAAACTGTCCTAATAAGAAAAAAGGYAGGATTAATATCAGCATAACTGATATGTCACTAATACAGGCGTATATCTTCATTTGCATATAGCAAATATGTGTTTAATGGAATACTGTGAGATAATTATTATTAACTCCCCATCCTTGCAAATAGCTTTGAAATGTGCTTATAACTGTACTTAATTTCACAGACTGTGACTTGTCCCAGCAAAATCAGCAAATCTAATCATCGTAAGTGGAATCAAGGACATGTCAAAGCCTTTTCAGGACCAGAGCCAATAAAGGGAAAAACATGGAGCAACTGGCTATAAAATTAGGAGTGTTGGGTCTGCTACTGTCCTGAACCTTAGGCTCCTAAAACATCTGGCTGGACAACTGTTCCTCAGCCAGGCTGCCCAGTGGTCCCTGCTTCTGTCAGCACAGGTATTGGAGCAATTTCATCTGCTCCCAGAACTGACTGGCCACAGAGATGCGCAACCTTGAAAAGCAATAGCAGATTTTGTTTCAACTCAGGAAACCTTTCTCTTCACAAAATGTGAAATATTTTATGGGAAGGAAATTCATTTTCCTGGTTAGCCTTGTGTCAGCTACCAAAGTAAAAGTTAATAGATATTAGTCATGTCAATCTTGTTGTTTGTTGTCATGTTGTCAGTGCATCTTGGAGATTTTATGAATGTTGACTGCCAGATTTTTTTCTGTAGAGATAGCACGGCTGTAGTTTGTACAGGATTTGAGGCAAATAGCTTGAGAGAGAGTCTGGTCCAGGGAGAGGAGAGCAGTATGCTGCAGTAGTAATCTGTATCTCTTTGGAAAGTCCACCATACAAGTCCTGTCTGGCCCTGGGTGAGTKACCTGAGTTCTCTATGCCTCCCTTAAGCTTGACTATAAAAGGGAAATAGTGGTCATTTACTTTCCCCATTTGCAMAGGACACATGTGAGGTAATGCTCACTATTCTGTATGAAATTACATCAACAATGAGATTTAGCATTGAGGAGAAGTAGGGATTGTATTCTCCATACAAGGGCATTTAAGTGAAGAGTAAAAGAGGACAAGGCTGCCTAAAGCTTCTCTCATGAGTTAGTACTAATGGTAGGTTAGTTTAGGAGACTTTAGAGAGGCTCAGTGGCTCCTTGTAAAGCTATCARTCTTCATGGAAATTACCTTTTTTGTTACATTTCTTTACTTATGTACTTAGTACGTGGATGAAGAAACAGGTGTTCTTGACCAGCTAAAGTTCGTTTTGTGTAAACATTAGGTGAACTTGCATTCCTTCTAGTCTCCCAGGTTTCCCTGGCTAGAAAAATGTAGTGTTTCTTCATCTTTTCAATTCTAAAGAAATGAAGTACTGTTTTATTTCTCTCCCTTTTTGAGCCAAAATGGTCAAATAAAGAGGAGGGGGCTTCGGCTGTCTTAATCTGGCCTAGAATATGATAAAAATTTCAAAGGGATTTACATCCCCATTTGAAAAGCATCAATCTTTTAGCCATGGTGAGGTGTAGATGTTTTTTGGGGTTTTTTGTTTATTTGTTTTTTTTTTAAGAGAGATTAATCTTCCGCAGGGATTTGTATGCTTCTTCACATAATAAAGAAAATGCACATTTAATCATGCTTACATATGAAAGTCTGCAGTCACTAGAACTCTGCCATGSTTGAGGTATATTTATGTGTATAGGCAGTAGCTGGACGTGTGGTATTTTTGAGTTTAAATGCTTGCAAGTTTATTGRGGAAGAGGAGCTCACTGGACCTGTCCTATTGCACTTCAGATCAAAAAGACTTAGAGATACAGGTATTGTGACTGCGTTAAAAAAAAAAAAAAAGGACAACTCAGCTCACAAGCATACTGCTTGTAGAGCAGCCCCCACAGAAGGAGCGTGTCTTCTGGTCCCGACGAGTTACAGACAGGATTTTGTGGTCTATTTCATTGCATCATAAATGTTATAATGACCAACTGTGCCGTGACAGTAAAGGGACATGAACGTAGCTGCAGTATTTGTTTCTGATAAACAGTGAGAGGTTTGTCTCTAGCTTAGCAATGGTTCACATAAACCAAATATTTGGCATCGCAAAATATTTTGGCCAACACGTTCCTCTTTTCCAACTGACTCCTAGTTTAGAGGTAGAGTTAATAAAGAGGTAATTTTTATAAAAATGTTTATAATAGAGACAATTTCTTGCATGTTGCCAATATTTCTACGTTTAAAGTAATGTATAATGTATTTATTACTAAGGACTAAAATGCTTTTGTGGAGCAAAACAATCCTGCTTAACAGCTGCCTGTTTATTAAAACATGCTCTAATATATACAGAAGGTAGAATAAAGCTGTGCCCTTCATTGTTGAATTTTAGGATGCTGCTTCATGCATTAGTTTTCCCATGTGGAAGACTGGGTCCAATTTCATAGTGTTTGGGGATCTGTAGATGGAAGTGCTGTATATTTTGTGAGGTGGTACTGTCTACAGCATGTGAAAATGTACCTTACAATTTTCTAACTCTGACTTTTCAGTGACATTTTTRTTTCAGTTTGCAGTGTGCAAGATACAGTTGTAGAGTATCTTCTTGTCTATTTAAATTAACTCAACCTTGTAATTTGCTGGCTGTGAGTRTATATTACCTAATCATCCAACAGGGCAGCTTGCTTCTGATGCCAAAATCCTACCAGGTAGGAGAGAAGACAGGATACAGAAGCATGAGTTAGACAGCTTCAGTCTGTTCCTCTGTTAAAATGACACTGGACAGTCTCTTCAATGACAGTATCACATCAGATGTTAGTTCTGTAATAAAGAGGGAAAAAAATATCTTTGAAAGGAGAAATACTGAGCTGTACAGATCAATACTGATTCAGCTCACTGTATTGGTGATAGAAGATGTGCATGGTGAGGAGAGACAGAAGTGGATTGATGAAGGTGAAGAAGGTCATTCGTCAATTAACTGCAATTTTTACAGGACACAGCGAGGTGCTACAAAACTAACTTGGCACTCTGTCGGGCAGGAACAAAATTTGTGCAAGTGAGGTAATGGGGAAGGGAAAAAAAGTGGGGAAATTTTGGGGAAACAGCCATTGAAGTGACGGTCTCCTAGGTCTGCTTTTTTCCCTTCTGCAGTGTGCAGGTTTGATCACGTCCATGCTCTGAATAGCTGAGGACACTTTGTGCAGAGCTCTTTAACACCTTCAAATTCAATTGTTGCTCATGGTAACGGATGGTGCTGCTTTGTGCTCCAGTTAATATGTAGTGCCAAGACTGTCATGCATTTTCCATCATGAACGCATCTTCTGGATGCATCATGGTGTAGTTACTTTTTCCCTCAAGGATTTAGTTAGTGATGAGATTCAGACCTGTAAGTTTAACTCATTTGGAAGTCTCTTAAATGAGAAGATCCTTAACTGCTTTGCAAGCACTTTTTTGCCACTGTTCAGCCTCTCTTGCTCTTCTAAGATGTAGTTAGCCTATTTTCTTCTTCACCTAACTTGAACTATTTTAAAAGTTCTGTCTAATTCTCAAATGCAGGATTGGGATTTTCTGTTTCATCTCAGCAGAGTCATATTTAAGACTTGATAATGAAAATGACATGAAAATGATACCTGTGACATAGAAACTGCAAAATCTGAAATGGTTACGTTGGTATTAGCAGGCTATATTATGACATATTTGCTTTTATGTCCAGGGCATGAAATAGCTGTTATATTCTTTTCCTATTCCTTGTTACTTTTCAGCAGACTAGTGATTCAGTCTGTTTCAGCTTGGCACAGAGTTTAAAAAAGTCGATGCAGTCTATGTTTGGTTTGTTCCTTGGCAGGAACCAACGTGAATTTTCATTGTTGTTTCTTTTACAAGACAAAAGTAGTATGGAAGTAGTTGCTATAGCAGTTGCTCTGTTTAAGAATAAAACAGTCAATAAAGAAAAGGCCAAAAATATGCAGGGAATAGAGTGGGGTTATTAGATCTATTTTACCTTAAAATGTTAATGCTAAGAAGAATGTTTGGGCTGATGGAGCTTCTCWGCTAATTATCTGAGGTTACCTATGGAAACCAGATTAGTCCCATGTGAAGAACAAACAGTGATTTGTATTGGAGCTAGTAGGGAAACTGTTTGTTTTCCCATAAATATCACATAAAATAAGCATTTCCATTGAAATATTAAATGATAAAATTCACTTTTCATCAGAAAATAGAAAGCCAGATTCTGTTTCTGGTTTTGGTAATGGAAAGCCAGATAGTTTGGGATAAAAGCAGAAAAGTCTTAAAATTGTTGAAATGTTGCCTGTCAGCTTTCTAATCGGCAAAATTAAAAAGCAAAGCAGACATTTACAGAGAGCATTTGATTTATCAGTTTAATGAAGAGAGAAACATTTCTATAGAAAATTTGCAAGCAGTTCAAAGAGGGACTTTGGATAACGGTGTGTGAAGCAGTCAGAATAAACTGGAAGCCCTAAGGACAGGCTGCTCCAGAGTCTGCACTGAAAACTTAGATGCAAACTTTTTATAGTCCATGTTATACTTGTCCTTCCTACTGGGATTTGATAAAGAGGTGTTACAAACACAACTACCATATGCTGCGCCTCATTAGAATTCCCACCCAATTTTGCAGATCTAAGGAGCAGAGATTCGTTTGCAGGAAACTAAGCTTTGGCAAGACCACTGATGGGGGGGTGTGGGAGGATGAGAAGAGGATTTTCAACTGAAGGAAGAGAACTCAAATATTTTGCAATGCTGTACTCAATAAATAATAATTTTGCTACCACCTAATCTTATTGAGTTCACTTAAAAATCTGTCCTGACTGTAAGGCAGGGCACAGGGCCAAGTTCTCATGCCAGTAATGATGAGTTTAACCTAAAGCATCTCCTATGAATCTGACACACTAATATGAATTTCTACTAGTAGAGGAAGGAAATTGTCCCAGAAAGATCTGTTCTGATATGTAAAGCCACTGTTGTTCATATAAATAATTGGCAGCCATGAAGCTTTTTAATGAAAGGACTGGGCTCTTTGTTTCAACTTCTGTGGGTTTGAACCCTGAACCGTTCAGGATGTGGGATGCACAACTCAGTGCCTACTGTGGTTCGTCCAGAAGTTTCAGTCCTTTGTTCTTTCTGTATATTGCTCTTGGTTAATATGGTTTCATTGAGAAAGAAAATCTATTTATTTGTTATCTTAGTGTTTTCCATGGAGAATTTATGCAGTATTGTATACAACTCACAATACAGACCATGGTAAAAGAATCGAATTACAGTAGTTCTTGCTTCCTAGGTACTGCTACTTCTCCCAAATAAATGAATAATGTGGCAGAGCAGTGTCTGCCTAATCTGCACTCGAGAGAGTAACCGCAGATTTGATTAGCRAGGTTTGAAGGCTGCCCACCTGAGGATAATGCTGTGCTGGGAGCAGGCGGCAAGGAATTTTTCAACTCCGAATCTTTTTCTGATGCAAAAAGTTTCTTTTCTGCACATTAGTAGGCAGAAATCTTTTTTTTCTGCCTACTCCCTTCTGTTCAACTGGAAGGTGAAATGCTGAGCTTCATCGAACTCAATTTGAATGCTCTTTCTAAATTATCAGCCTTAAGGAAGGTGATGTGCAGAAAGAAATGGTAGGTATTGGAAAGGGATTACTCAGACTATCTATAAAATGAATGAAATGATGGTTTCAAATCACATCATTACCAAAAACATCACTACCTCTTCTAGTCATCCAGTAAACATGAACTTTGTCTTTTCTGAAACGTGGAGATGTAGATCTTCCATCCTGTGGAAAAGAATGATCCTGCAGGCACTTAGGCCAGCTGCATACTGCTAATCTTGCATTTTGTTAATAATTATGAAATGTAACGAAGACAAAGAAGAGAAAATAGCTTTTTGAGTTATAAGAGAATTATAGGTTTTTTCCCCCTCATAGTGTACTTATATGCTGATATATTTGCAACCGTGATCTTTTATAAAATTGCCAYGTAGTTTGCAAGAAACGAAGCAGAAAGAATAGCATGCTTGGATACTATAATGCTGAGAACAAACAAATTGTGTATAAAAGATGTATCTAAGAACAAATTTAATTCTTATTAGCAGTAGCATTTGAAGAGCTTTCGTCACTGAATAAAATTCTCAATTCAGAAACTGAGGTTAGGCAGCCAGTGTGCTCTGTCTGTAGCTAGGGGCTKTTTCCTTGTGCTCTCTCAGCTCTGTTATACCCTGTTCTTCCCTTAAACTTACCCTGTAAGATACTTGGGTCAGCCACTGTATTTTTGTGAATTTGCATAATATAGCTTGATGGGAGTGCTGGTCCAAGGTTATCATAATTTTTAGATGTTTATGCTAAATGCTAATAATAATGAGTATTATTAACACTGAGGAATTATGATACTTTTAAAGCAACAGTTTTTTGCGTAGCGTGCTTTATACCCACCCATAGTGAAACCTTATAGCTCAAAATAGTTTTTAATTAAACTTAACATTTTCTTTTTCAAGTTAGACTGTTGGTTAGGAATRGTCTTAAAGTCTACTACATGTATCTAAGGAAAAATATACCCTMGTTCATCCCAAAGCACAAAGTTAAAATCGTAGCAAAATCTCAGTTTGGTCAAGAAAAACTTGTCCAGATTCAATGAGCTTAGTTTCCAAGGACTTCTCTTCAGAAGACCAGTAACAAGCTGAGAGACTTCAGCTATTCAAACAACTTAGGGATTGCCRTAAGGTAGACTGTAGATCTGGAACTTGAGAAAAATGTGCAGAGGTCTTACAATTCATCCCTAAGATGATCAACAGGGTCCTTTTGGTTTTAGGTATACGATTCATTTGGATAAAATAACAAAAATAAGTTCTGGATGATATTACTGTTCCAAGAGCTCTTTTTTCTTTTTTGTAAATAAAAATAGGGAATTGCTCATTTTTTCTTAACCAAGTTGTCCTGAATGTAGCGTGTATGAAACAGAAACAGAAGCTGTGGGAAGACTAAATCATATATTCTTTGACTTTTTTTTTTTTAATAACTAAGATAAAAGAGTTCCTAATTGTGGTATTAATTCATCCAAGATAGTATACAGTACCAAACCTCTTGTATTTTTGTTGCCTATTTTTGTCTCCTGAAGTATTGTTTAGTATAATAAGACCACTTCGGGTGCAAAGATGAGATTTTTGGGAGTCTGACCTGTTTATTYCTTGGCCTCTGCTTTTACAGGCTTACATTTTTCATGCTTGCATTTTTCAGGTACAAATACTTTCATGTAAACAGCCATGAATAGTTCTAATTTCTTAATTGTCTTATAGACAAACTAGAACTATTCCCAGTCCTCATGCTTTTAGAGAAATAAATGTCAGCACTATTCAGGCATACACAGAATTTCAGTGGCAAAATAAGGGAGAAAATGTGTTCAGGGCCAGTGTTTAGTGGGCATGGGTAAAAGCTGAGTAGAGACCATGTTTGAACTGAGGTATAATATTTTATTGCTCCAGGAATTTCTACTCTTTAATGCAGCCCTGGATGCTGTTTTTTGAAATAAAAGCTTTTACAGTCAAATTTGTGGTTCATGTGTATCAATCTGGCTTAATCATTTGAAAAACAATCCTTTAAAAAAACCCATGTAATTAGACTTTTACAGCTATGGGTACTAGTGATTATCAGCAAATGGCATTGACTTCAATAGGCCATCAGTTTAAATAAGCATTTTCAAAGAAATTAAGTGTTTAAGCTCACTGCAAGGATTTATTCCTTTTTATTTTTATTTTTTTCTCTCTCCTAGAAGTTGTTCTCCAGCTTGCTATAGTTATCCTAGGTGAAAAGCAACCTAGTCTGAGCCTAAAAGCTAGGATAGCCCGAATTTGTGCTTGAGAGCATCCCTACTGGTGCTACCTTGTCTAGTTAGTTGGGTGCATCTTAACCTGCAGTTTTGCAAGAAGCTGTGTATTTTATGAGGTGGTCTGCCCTAGATATTCAGGAGAGCTATGGAAAAGCACTGGGAGTGCATCGTTGCTATGGCTCCTTGGAAAGCGAGGAGGTTGTGAGCTGAATGAATGTGGAGTGGGGTGGTAATGAGTTAAACAGGATAATGTTTCCCAACCAAGGTGGGTTTCCTGATGATGGAGCAAGGCTGTGCTTCCTTACGAGCATTTCTGGAGACAYTTCGTTCTGCCTTTTCTGCTTTATCTTTCCTGTTGAGCGTTTAAATTTGCAGGGACTTTGTACTTGAATTAGTTCCTCTTTTGGGTGCTTTGACCTTTTCTCCCACAGTCTCTGGGAGCCCCTCAGGCTCACCAGCCCCTTTTATCAGAGCTCTGCACGCAGGCTGGCGCTCAGCTGCTCCGTGTGCTCTTCTGCAGGCAGTGACAAAGCGGATAGAAAAGCTAGCAAGTGCTGAACCTTTTTAGACCAGCAGACTACCTTAAAATATTCAACCTAGGTATACCTAAAAGCATTATTTTGAAACTCAAGTGAAACACGCTTTAAGTTATAACCATTTAAAAAACATAGTTGGCTTAAATATCCAAATTAAAAAAAATGTTTTGAATAGAAACACATTAAAAAACCTCAAATCCTTAAGAAAATAAGGGGAGTCATCCCAGTGTTGTGAACTAATTTACTTTTGATGAATAGCTATTTTACATTGAAAAAACTCATTCCTTGAAGGTATCTAAGTAGCTGTAGAACCAAGAGCTGGAAAGGAGCAAATACTTCTTTAATGTTTTAAGAAAAAGCTAATGAAAAACTGTGAAAACGTGGAGCATAAGTCTCCATGGTGGACATAGTGTAGAAATGAATTTTTAAAGGGATCATCAGTCATGCAGAAAAATATGAAGACTAGGCCAGCATATTTATACAAAGGGTGAATTTTTCTTGACAAATCTGGCTAAGAAAAGAAAGAAAATACTTCCTAAAGTTACAAAGATAATGTAAAGAACATACAGATGGTTATAACCTGTGTAGATTTGCAAAAGACACTTAATGCGGTGCCATCTTCTGGCTTATTCATAAAGGGTGCATGAAAGTTGCTGTTCTGATGGGCAAAAATCTCATTGGGTGACTGAGATCACCGTGCAATACAGGACTGGCTTTGAAAAAGAGCGCATCAAAAGCGTGGAGTGTGCATGCCATATGCCAATAGCTTGAAGAAGGGTGAAATATTGCAGACGGTCCAAGGAGACCACATCTTGATGGGGCCACAGAGCAGCACAGCCTGATGCTTAGGGCATGGATGGATAAGTCACAGCGTGTGCCCTGTGCACGGCTTTGGAGATTGCTCCAACTGAGGGTCCTGCTTGGACACCTGGCAGCTCATGGGAGAGCTGGCGCCTGCCCTGCTGAGGTGGCCGCTTGCACCTTGCAGCCACGGGAGCCTGCCTCCTCGCCCCCTGGGGCATGCTCCCCTGGCCTGAGGAGAAGCTACACCAGCGCTGAAGCAGATGATGCTCTTGATCATCGTGTAGATGGACTGATAACTCTGAGACTGTAGGAGTGTGTGGTCATATTGTATGTTATTACATTCAAGCTACAGCCCATGASAGTTAACTCTGCAGGCTGTCAACAGATGATGTCAAGGTAAAGGGTTAAAGCCAGAGAGATGCAAGCAAGTTAAGGGCATAGGCAAATAAAGTGGTCATCAACTCTAAATCAGTCAGAAGTGAGGTCACATGGTGTCTGCCTAAAAATAGACATCACTATGTGCACATATACTTGCACAAAATGAAGAGACATCCCAGGCACYGGCACCGTAATGAGAGGATGACTGCTGGGGGCCAAGCAAATCACAGCTGAGGTGAGGCCATGACTAAACAGGTGGGCRAATGTTAATATGGACAAATACAGGGCTGAAGCTGAAAGCAAAAATAAGTTCAGTACCCTCTTTTATGATGGCCTGCGTTTGCCAGCTCTCTGCTACTCTTCACATTTGAGACAATCAAAGTAACTTGCTAAGCAGCAACCTTCTCCTTTCTTTGTCTTGTTTTATTTTTCATTTTCTGCCTTGTTTATTGGGTTCCTAGACCATTTTAGTTCTGTTATGCTTATACTAGCCCTCTTCAAGGCCTAAAATCTCAGTGGGGCTTTCCTCTTTTTTTCAAAAGGAACAGCGAATATTTTGATTGGAAAGACAACAGAGAAAGGGGCAGGCATAATCTACCGTGGCTTGAACACCACCAAATTACACACATCCATATTATTACAAGAAATAAGATATTTCTGAGAGTCATCATCGCTCTTCCTCATTGATTGGTAGGCCCCCAACTATCTTTTAGTGTGCAAGCCCTTCACCTCTGATATTAGCCATCAGGTGTAATCCACTTATCTTGCCTGTCTGCAGTTTCCCTGTTATTCATAGCTTTTATTTTCTTCTGGCATCTTGTCCCACAGAAGTATTTCTGTAACGCGCTCTTCATATTTCTCACGCTGCATGTAGTGCCGATCATAAACGTGGACATAAATGCTCAGGCTCTTTGCTGCAGCTTTGCACTGCAGCTGTTTAATAATAAAGTTGGTTATACTGCTTTAGGCGTTATGTTTAGGTTCTCTTATAGGGAACGATACACACTAGACTGGACTGATTTTCCACTGAAGTTATGTTCACAGGGCAGAGGTCTTGTARCTCCCAGCCCTCTCCTGTGACTCTTTGCGACTTCATTCCAGCCTAAGGATGGGGTATCCACAAATTCATTGCCTTGCATCTGTTTGCCAGTTGCTTCAGGATTTGCTTTTAGAGTAATACAGCTCACTCTCTTAAGGCCACTCAAATGCAGTTCTACTCTCTGCATAATCTATTTTACAACTTTAAGTTTCAGTTAGTTCAGTGCACTGTATACACTTCTACTGATGGTTTCTAGCATATATAATCAGAATAATTCTTAGTTTTGGATTCCCCCTTAGGAATAGCAGAAAGAAAGCATAACTCATAGATAGTGTCTCAGTGGCTGGAAAGAAGGAGCAGGAAGTTTGTTTTCCTCCAGTGAAACCAAAGCGGGTGTTTTGGAAGTGTTGGCTAAAAGTATCGGTAGAAACGGATTGCTTCTACCAAAATAAAAAAGAGGAGGGGGGAGGAGGCATATGATGCCAAAAATATTAACATGAATCATTTACACTAAGGGAGGCAGTCATCATTTCACTAAGCAGTGTCAGATTTAGTTAATGTTACCTTGTAAGGATCTATTTCTGCAATGTTTTATGAATGTACGGTTTGAGCTTTTATACCTATGGATTAATTTCTTGCCGTCTTCTACAAAGAGGGGGGGGAAATCCTTTCTTTTTATAGCTTGCTTGTTCTTAYGTTTCCTTCTGTGTCATACCCCTTCTCTATTAACACAGAGACTCCTTTTATTTTATACGCCTGTAGAAACCAGCAGGCTTCTGTCTTGATCAGTATTGTCTAGGTTCATTGCCGGCGGGCCTAGGTCATTGGTGATAAAGGTCATTACTTGATGTTTCCAACACACAGAGACTTTCAGATGATCACTCCCTTCCTCATTTAATCCCCCTAGTGATTAGAAACAGGCCTGGTCATGCATTAATGCAGTTATTTTATTTTCTTAAAGAATAAACTGGCCAAATCGGGGGTGGGGGGGGAAGAGGGTGCTCCGTATCCACGGTAGCGTGTGAAGGTATGACCGAGCACACGAGTTCTGAAAGCTGAGATGCAGGGGAAGAGCGACGAGCTCTCGGTGTCGGATTCACCGTGGGTTTCTCCAAGGGGCTGAACTAAACGCTGAAGGAAATTCCCCCGGAGCCCAAAGGCTGCCATGTCGTGCCTCTGCCCTCCTAACCCCGCACCCCAGCCTCGTCTGATCTCTGGCATCCTGATTGAAAAGACGCTTTGKGGTAAAACGATGCGTTTGAATCACTTTGAAGCCCCAAGATCCTCTGGAGTTTTTAGTGGCAAAWGCATCTCTCAAATCTATGAGTTATTAAACAAAAAAAGCTGTGGCGAGAGCAGGCTCCTGCACATTAACTTCTCTCTCATGTTTTCCTTCATCTTCTTTCGGCTCCTGTCATCGTCCGCTCTATCTCCATGATTAAACAAATGTCATGCATTTAGTGGAGATATTTTTTCCCCCCACTAAGAAAAATAACTATCATCTCCTTTGCATAGAGGATAAGAATTTTGGAAAACAAAATTCTGTTATTAAAGAGCTTTTGGATGCCCTTTGGGAAGGAAAGAAAGTACTTGTGGCAGATATGTAGAAAGCACCCATTCTTCAAGGATTCATTCAGTAAGAGCAGAATGAGAGAAAATAAAGCAATTCTAATTCTGCTTCTTTATCCTCATACCCCAGATTCTCTCTCATAGCTTGTGTCTCTTGTGGKTTTCCTGAGAGTTATTAAAATATGTGTGTACGTATAGGTACATATATATTTGGTGCAAGTTAAATGCATTTAATAAAAGATGAGGCTCAGATTTAAAGGGCAAAGGCTGGTCTAAGGCAAGCAATAGTAACTCCTCCGGTCTGYATTCAGTAAACTTTTGGACACGTTTTAAATTTGCCACTTGCACCACTGGGGTGTTCTCCAGCTTTTCAGATGACTTSCTTTGCAGAGAGCAGCACAGTTAAAGAGGGTCCGTGTATAAGCTGATCCCACCTGCTTTTATTTCACCCTTAATGCCTCACTCTGCCTGACGGCCCTGTGTCACTTCTCCCCTTCCAGGTCACAAGGGTGCTGCAGACTGGGGATTGTCCTTATGTTTTCTTGTGTTTTCAAGCGTGCTCGGCCCCTCTGCAATTTGCATCTGCTCTTATAGCGTATTTTTTTCAGAAAAATGTTAAATGAGCAAAGCTCATTCAAAAGATAATAAAAGGAATTGTCAGAGGCATGCAAAAGGAAGATAAACATTAATTGTAATGACTTCCAAGAAAACAAATGTGTTGTCAATTTAGAGGTACCTTGCCTCTCCCACAGCTAGCTATTAAAAGTATTGCTTCATAAATGGAAGACTTGGGCACAAAAGCTGTTTCCAAAGATTAATGATAAATTGTAAGCAGTTAAATTTTGAAGAAACCTTTCTTTTTCATTAAGAAACATAGTGGTGTTCACAATTGCTCAGTTATTGCTTAGYACCTTCAGAAGCTGGGCTCTAATAAGACTTAGTAGTGATGTTTTCCACCTGTGTACTTAGGGACCTTGAAAAAGCTTCTAAACGTGATTGCAGGGCTGCTCTGAGGTAATCTGGTCTTCTCGCTGGGCAGATGGGTCAGCTGTGGCATAGAAAAAAATCAGTGAGCTTCTCTGTTTCATAGAAGGTTTCTGTTTGCCAATTGCTTATCCCAGATTTCAGAATTTTGTTTAATCTTTAACACACCTGTTCTGTGGATGAGTTAAGTTTAGATTTTGGTGGAACGTGAGTCTTGGAAATCTTCTGTGTCAGTCCTGCAGAAAGTGCAACTTCTTTCAATTGCCTTGCAGTGAGATGAACAAAAAAAAAAAGCCAATTAAGTTAAGTGCTTCTTATGAGGATTTTTTTTTTTAATACATGCTTGAGCCGAATATGGGAGGTTAACCATTCTCATTGAGAATTGTGAAGGATATGAATTTTGAGAGGCAGATTTCTGAAGACTCTTCAAACCAAAACAAGAAGTCAATTTCTTTGTCCCAAAACACAGAGGTGCTCTTTCATCGCTGAGTTACTCTGTGCATTGGCATTTATTTCCACTGAATGAGTCACGTAGTGTAGAAAGAGCCCCCAGGAGTTAATTTTTAAAATAAAATCATTTGTAGAATTAGTAGAATACAAATAATTTCTTATTGGTATGTATTACCACATTTTTTGTGCAATTAGATTTCATCTTGTTTTATGGAATGTTTTATTTGGCTTAGGTATTTGGGTTTGTTAATATGTAATAAATTTAAAATAAAATATAAATCTATGTGGATATTAAAAACAAAATACCTTTTTATCATCTGCATTCAGCTGACTGCTACCAAGCCTGGAAAGTGAATAGACTGTGAATACCGAGGGCAAACTTCATAAAAAAGAACCAAGTATTTGTTTTAAAATGTATTTACAGCAGAATTATCCCCATTTTACTTTTAAAGTTATGAATTGAGGTGCATTTCCTGCAGAGAAAGAGGATTTTGAGAGCCRCTGCATGTATTGAAAACAGAAGTATTTCTAATTTTACATGGTTTTAATGATTCCATAGATGTATTTTTTTAAATAATACTTGATGGCTGTTAGTCACAATTAAAACTAAAGTGGTTTTAACAATCTTGTGAAGGTCAAGATCTGTTAAAAGGAAAGAAAAAATTACTTAAGTAGAGTGTAAGCTGGTGGCTTAGGTGAATCTTTAGGTGTAACCAAGAGAAGTTAAGAGGAGTAAGCTATGGACAAAATTATGGGGGGGGGTGCAATAAAGCTATAGCAAACAGGATGGCAGGCGAGGATCCTGGTCCAGCAGGATGAGCTACTTCTCATTTTTAAGCCTGCATCCTGCTCAGAGAAAGGTAATTAACTTGGAAACAACAGGGAGCTTGCAAGAAGCTGTACCTGGAAAAGTTGGTAACAAGAGAAATAGGGGAMGTATTTGCTGCAGGTGCAAAACCGACTGCTCAGGCAAAGCTTTCAGCAAGCATTAATGCCTCTTAAATCATGTAATCATTTACCTCCAGTGGCTTAGGTCGAACTGTACCCTTCCAAAAACATAAAAGCAAATCGATACCTGTCAAGCTGGTAAGGAGGGGGTGAGGGTGTTGGGTTTTTAAGCAAACCGCCARGTCTTTTGCCTTTGAAATGTGAGGACTGGTATCGTGATATCTYATTAAAGCTGGCCGTGGCATTAGGGCGCGCTGCTTTTGCTGAGGAACTTGCCAGCTTTCTTCTGATTTTTTTGGCTGAAAGGATGATGAATAGGAGGGGTGCCCAAATCGCGTGTGCACGACTGATCCCTGTGAGTTTGAAAGATGCTGCTAACATGCAGCCGTCATACTCGTCTTCATGGGGCGGGTTGCGTTCAACCAAGTTTACTGCGTGGCAGAAAGGACAGAGTTTCTTGACCTAAGAGACCTAAGTAATAGGGCCACTGCTTGCTGTATTGCTTTCAGATCAGTAAAACCCCTTAGTGACTGTTGTTGCAGACCATTATCCTCACAGCCGCGGTGTTACCATWCCTAGTTTAGCGGGCACCGTGACACAGACTCAGTAAGATCCTCTGGGGCATCTAATTCCCACCGAAATAAAGAGGAGTTTTTACCCAAGCCGCAAACCATAGGGTGAAATGCTTTTCTCTCTCTCTTTCTTCCCTCTGCSCCCACCTCCCATCTCCTGCCATAAAGTTGCACTTAAAGTTTTGCCYGTACGGATTACTGATCTAGCCTGTGGCTGCTCTGTCGTCAGCAAGCACCGGCTGCCTTCAGAGCTCGTGAGCAGGGGGAACCTGCAAAGAGAAGCAAAGCGACGAAGAGCAGGTTAATGAAATCCATCTGCAGGGCTGTTGCAGACCTCAGCCAGAATGAGAATARATTGGTGCTCAGGGCTCTGGAGTGTGAGCAGCTATAAAAATGTGATATTTCTATTTTCTTTGGGAGGTACTGTTACATTCTTAATTGCTCTGTCTGAATGCGCAGTTCAGGAAACATTATTCTATTTTGATGGCAGAAAGGATATCCTGTATAATTTCTCACAAATTATTGCTGTGATTGGCTTGCCCCATTTTCTTTTTTTTCTTCTTCTTAGCCATTTCTCTTCTGTGAGAATTTCAGCAAGAAATATGGGGAAACATTGAATTTCACTCCTTCACTCCACCTCTAACATACAGTTGGAGATTTTTTGATTTTTTTTTTTTTTAACTTCCCCCATGTTGAAGCAGAGRAGAGAGAGGAATATAGGATTGGGAAACAAACCTAAGATGCAGCTTAGGTTCTAATTTAGGAATATAAAGGGGGGAATAAAAGCAGTAGGTTTTAAAAATAGGGTTGTCATTTATATTAAATCAATATCTGCAAGTCGCAACGTTTGGTTATGGARATGTAGAATGCATCATCTATTTAAACAGCTTGGTTAAAACCCAGGAGTTTAACAGAGCTAAGTTATCCTCAATATGCTTTTAGTAAATATTTGACTCAAATAGTGGGCATTTAAAAATTTTTTTGCAGTGTTGTTGTTTTGATAAATGATGAACTTGGTGGTCAAGCTATTAGTACTCTAACAGCTTTCTTCGTTCTTTGGGACAGGAATGACTGACCAGTTAGGACTGGAAAAGACAAGATCTTAGTGCTCTAGTAAAATGTCATTCTCGTTCCCACATGCTGCCCCCCAATTAAAAAAAAAAATGCTGGCAGGAGGCGGAAACCAGCTCTGTGTTAGATATATAATTTGGAAAACAGAAACATGTGTTTCTTGAAAAATTCAACAAGTAGCAGATGCATTTGTTCCCAGTGGGTTTTGTAACTCTTTTTCATCTTTCCCTCCTTTTCTTTTTCTGCTTGTAGGATATAGGACTAGCATTAGAAAAGCATTTGCTGGTATTATGGTTGCTGGCTGTCTCAGTAGCAACCAATCCAAGATTTGTACTCAAATCAAGTGAAACACGATTTTTTTTTGGTTCATATATTGTTTTCAAGTTTTCTCCCTTGCTCAATAAAAAGTTTATTTTCAGCACAACTGTCTAAGAGGGCGATGGTATAGGCTTTAACAACAGAATTTTCCTAAAAGGTTTTGGAATGGCTACGGAAAATCAATTTACAGAGTTATCAGATCCAAGAATTCTATTAAAAACAATTTAATTTTGTGTTTAATATCATCCCAAAATGTAATTGGAAACAGGGTTTTATCCGCTTTGAATTTCTGGGGAAGCAATAAATTGCATTATTCGTATCTAGACTAGAATAAGGATCTGATTTTAATATTCAGCCCAGGTTCCAGTAGAAGACTTGCATTACTATTTACCTGGGAATAAACTGGAGGTTTCCATCAGTTGGCTTGGCTGTTCCTTTGACATTTTAAATACAGGAAACTTTTCGTGGAGGATCTAGTAATACAATATCTGATGCCTTTAATATTTGTAACTGTACATTTCTCTAGGTTGGCTTCTGTTCTTTTGACTGTCTTCTACCCTTAGTGTCTCTGACACGGGACCAGCAATGATACTGGGATGCGTAGCTGGGAAAGTGTTTGGCACAAGCCATAATCATTGGCATTTCCTTAAAAGAACATTCAGATTTACTGCAACAGTTGCTGGACTCACTAAAATTAGGATGAGAGGATGTCAGAATGGCATCAAACGGAAATGCAGGCATGAGCCACAATGTGTTTGTCTTGTCTGATTTTTGGCAGAGAGAGAGAGGCAGAGGGACGAACAGGGAAAGGAGCTGTTAGTTTATTCAATCAAATAGCTTCAGTGATTTCAAGAGAGACTTTGAATGGCTGCCAGGGCTTTGGAATTATTATTATTATTTTTCTGGTGTTAGTTACTTCTGGAGTGAGTGCTGTTCTGCTACTGTAATAGAACATGTACACGTATTTATTTCAAATTGCATCAAGGCTCTACCTGAGCTGGGAACGTAAGTTTTCTGGGAGCTGGTTTTTCTTTGAGAGTAAGACTGTGAATGGCCACAACATTTATTTCACACTAAGAGTTTGTGAGTATGTGCTGTGCAAAATGCCTTTTTACATTAATATGGTGCTTTTGACCCTCTGCATTTATGCCAGAAACAAAGCAAGTCTGATACAGAAAACAACGTTTGTTTAGTCAAACCCAGGACAACCTCTGTGTAGTTTAACTTATTGGTGAGAGTGTTTCTGCATATCCTCTAAGAAGGCTTCTTTATGATTTCAGTGGTACAAAAAGAAATGGTGATTTTAGGATCGTGAGGCAGACCACAGCAGCTTTGTTGAAGGTGTCCAGCTTGGCTTTGGCTGCCTGTAGAAGTGGGTGGCGCCTCCCGAGGATCTCCTATCCGTCCTGCCAAGACTTTACGTTGGCATGAGGACTGTGATTACTACAAAGGATGTCGTAGGAAGAGGTCTGAGAGCAACAGAGGGGAAAGAAACCAAATTAAAAACACATACACAAGTCAAACAACTGAAAAGAAATGCAAGCGCTATTTGGAATAGCTACTGAATTTACATGAAGTCCAGTAAAGAAGTCCCACAGGAAAGGGACCAGAGCCAAAGCTCAGTCCCCGGTGAATGTGGTGCTGCACAATGTGAAGTACCAGATATATAGGTGTCCACTCCTAAAGGTTATAGTATTCATGTTACTTAGATATCTAGATGAAGGGGGAGGGAGGAGAGATTGTAGGAAAAGAGTAMGTTTAAAAGTCAGAATGATGCTTACTTTGTGTATAAAGGATATGAAAGGAAGGGTAGCTGGCAGAAGAATAATGTAATAGTGYAGGGAGTACCGAAACATTACATATTTCAGAGTCATAAATATGACTGAGGTATGCTTAAAGTACTTTTCTGTAACATCTGTCTGCATTTTTTTTTTCCTGATGAAACATTTTTCCTTTTGAGGAAGAGGAAAGGTTCTTGAGCAAGTTTCATTTCTCTCAGGGATATAACTTTTCAACTATACAAAATCTCTGTTGTTTCTAGGAGTTTTTTTCTTCTCCTATTTGAATACCAAAATGAAAAGGAGTAGGAAAAAAAACACAGAAGCAATGGAAATGTTTTGTTTACTTAAAATCCTCCAGGGAAAAATATGAATGAAATAAGTTTTGGTTTGGATTAAAAGTTTTGGTCTGATTTCAAATTTGTACTAGTTTTTCCAGGTCTCCTTTAAGTAATTGTTTTCAGCTTCCTCATCTAGGAAAAAAAAATATCATAGCCAATTTTTCATTTCTCTAACTAGTTATAGTGGGTCTGTCAGAAAAAATAYGGTGGTGTTCTTGGAGGAAAAAAACAGAAGTAAGGAGCAATTTTAACACTAATCAACAATGTAGGCAATGACAGAAAACAATATCTGAACTTTGGAAGATTTTTTTTTTTTTGTCATTTATGCTATTTCGAGGTGTTATAGTTTCGATGCTAAGTATTAAGTGGTGCTTTTGGATTCAGTTAAGTTTTCTAACTGATAAAGATATAACAACTTATTTATACTGTGGCTGCACATGCTTGAGGCATGGACCAGGATCAGATTGTGCTAGGTAAAGTTTAGGCAGAAAACAAGAAGATAGATGATCCAAACACTATATTTTCTTAGACAGCTGCATTTTAATTAATAAAGACAGCTGCATGGTGATGGTTTTCTTAGAGAGTAAGAAATGTACTGTGGTAATTTCTGGGATCCATTTTCCTGGAAATATAGCCCTATGGGCAGGTGTCTTGGTGACTGTAGCTTTCTGTGGAATTGGACTGAACTCTGCCCAGGTGTGAGCAATTGCGGAGTCTGGCTTTTACAAAGTTAGGACTTACGAAATCTAGTTTGGATGGTGCAGAGATAATTGTTAATGTACTTCTGAATTAACATTTTAAAGGCACTTACAGCATTAGAAAAGGAGAATTGTATTGCAGAACAGTAAAACKGAAAACTTTCCCAATGGAGTTACTGAATTTAGATTGGGATGCAGATCTAACGTTAAACTTTCTGAACTGTGAGACTACAGTAAGAGCCAATGACATTGAGTACACGGAGATGTTGTAATGAGGAAGAGAAGTGACCAGGTAGTCTCTAAAGAGCAAGCGTATACTATAATTTTCTCAGTTCCCTCAGCGCTCAGCTTTCAGTCAGCATCATTGCTCTGAATGCAAACCCTAGTTCCAGAGTTAAAAAAGAGAAGTRGGTTAAGCCCACTGTTTTCCTAAGGAAGCAAATAAGTAGGTGCAGTGGCAGGAATCACTGAAGTAGCAGCTGGGATGTGAGGTTTGGCAGCGCTGCATGGTCTATGAGCTGTTTAGAGGGCCTGGCAAAAACCAAAGAAGAAGAAGTGAGAAGGATTTAAGGATTTGTGAATGACAATAGCTTTTCTCAAAGGAAGCATGCAGTATGAAGGCAGCCTTTGCTGCCCTCTTTCTTGGTCTCTTACGTTATTTACTTTTACTATTCATGGTGCATAATCATAGCCATCTCTGAGTCGAGTTTCCCGTGAGATGGTCTCTCTCTCTGAAGCCCTCTTTGGCATTAGTGGTCTCAGTCTCAGGTTTGGCCGTGAGGACTCCTCCCTGTACTCTCAGGTCTGTACCAGAATTACTACCCCCAGTTCAGCACCTTTTTCTCTGATTTTCAGCAGATTTCCAGTCCCTCTCCTTCTACCCTTCCCCTTTCCCTCCTATTTCCTGAAAGACCAAAGAAGTCTTGGTGTTGGACAGTAAAGCATGTTAGATGCTTCTCTTTATTCCTTTCAGCAGCCATTTAAGGACTCAGGGTTGTGAAGACTGATAGTACGGTGTAAACACAGACAACAGGCAAGGAGAATGCATCAGTTACAAAGGGCTGTGGGGTCACTAAATGCAGGGAAACTTTGTTTTATTTATTAGCTTTCCTCCTCTCTTTCTTTCTCCCTCCAAGGGGCAACCTATGATCTGATCTGTTTTAGAAGCTGCCGCTGTAGGAAAGGATGCTGAGCATTCCCATGGGCTGAATTCTCATAGCAAGGAAATCGCATGAGTTGGGGAAAGCCCAACACTCAAATAACAGGTTATTTCATTTTCTTCAATTTAAAAAATATTTTTCCACTGTAAGTCAACAGATTCAAAATGAAATAAGTGAGTTACCTCTGGCAGTCTTGCAGTTCACCTAGGATCAGTTCACCTAGGATGCATACGGGTGCTTTTGCTTACCAATCTTCCTCCTCCGCAGCCTTCTTCTCTCCATTCCTCCCTTTTTGCTGACTGCAGGCCTTGCATTTCACCTGAGTTTTTCTGTTTCAATGGCTGCAACACAATAAAGATCCTGGGCAAAGTTTTCATAGGATACAAATTTTTATCCAGCTTCAGAGAAAGAACAAAGTTCATGAGACATGCRTGCAAATAATAGTTAAGTTCTGAAAAAGCTGATCTTCCTAATTTGCTGGGCCTGTCTTATTTGCACGTTGGAAGGGAAACAATCAAACAAATAGGATTTTCTGCCAGCAGCATGTTGCTTTGCCAGCTCTGATACCCAGGTGCAGGTGTCTGTTTCCAAATGCTGGGCCGTTGGAGGCTGAATTACCGCAGTGGTGTGAGATATAGTCTGCAGACAGCGGGGTTACAGCTGCAGCACTTACAAAGCTGTCCTGCTAGCCAATGCCAGAAACTGCCTGGACATTTCTGCAAGAGGAAACCTTTTCCAGCTATCTCTTAAAAGCTAGATTAAAGTAATTACACTGGTCGTTATAGGAAATGAAACAGTTAGGGGACATTACCAAAATGAGGAAAAGAGAGATGCTGCTTCAAGTATTCCTTAGTTCTGTAAAAGCCTGGATTTTCTGTTGTTTTCTTCTCAGGTACAGATACAGCATCTACATTAGCAAGTGTGTTAAAAAGACTGTGGAAAAAAAGAAACCACAGAAAAGGGACTTAAGAGAAGTAAGAATCCCCAATAAGGATGCTGGATAAAAGGGACTCATCACCCTGCTTACCTTTTCCAGCTTGCCTCTATGTGTCAGCTCTCAAATTTTGCTTCTTTAACCACATTGACATAATTGAAAAAAAACCCCATACATCAGATCACATTTAACAGTAATTTTCTCATAGCAGTCGTCATTGTCTTTGTATTTTGATAGGTGATGCTTCCGATGGAGGAAGATGTGGATGGCACTGGATTCAGTGACAGAAGGGAAACGTGTAGGAGATGACTCCTCAGTTCACTTGATTTTTACCTGATGATTTACAAGGTATGTAAATCAGGAGGCAGCCACAGAAGGTATGTTTAATGACATCTTAATGCATCATGGAATTTATGGCAAGGCATGAATAGCGTGTGCACTCAACTGTTAGAAGCAGATGCTGCCGTAATTCCACTTAATACTTAGAAGCAAAGCAAAGCATATTGTATTTTGAACAAATGTTTATGAAACATTAATAACACACAACATTGAATGCTGAACACACAATGTGAATTCCGCTCTCCTATTTATGAGGATGACATTTGAGTTCACTGTATAAATTGATGTATGCATTGATTTCAAATAGCAGTTCTGAGGTTCATCATCATTTCTCCTCATCTTAGTCATACCGGTATCCTAAGGTAGAGTAGAAGGGAGTCAGTCTAATATAAGAGCCATTTTTTTTTGTTAGAGAAAGAATTAGTTGCTTGTGTAGTAGTTTGAAATCAGGACTTTTTCTTGTGATGTTAATTTGTTGCTACTGATAAAAGATGAGTTAGTGAGCTTCATTAAATATATGGAATGGAGTATATTGATATTTRATTTTTCGTAGTGGTCCTTGGCTTGTATAAGCTAATGTCCAGCAAAACATGCAGTATTCTGTAGGTACTTGAACCAGTTGAATTGGTCACTGATTATTGGCCTTTCGGAAGGTGCTGTCTATTTGCAAGAAAGCCTTCATCCTCGTTTTTGTATAAAATTGATTAACTACTTGCAAAAATTATAGTCTTTCTTTCTCTAAGTGTAATAAGAAGGCTTTCCATCATGTTATTTGCTTAGAGTGGCAGCCTTTCAATCCACACATCTCTGATGTTTTTGACAATGATGTTTAGCAGCCAACAAAATGTTTTGGTACCTTTTTCTGATTGAAATGGGATATCCAAGCTATATGATTTTTTTTCTTTGGCATCTTTAAAATCTGTCTTAATTGCCAAATGTCCCTTGCCATGTAGGGTCTGTTATTTCATAATATCCTGAAATATGTAGAAAACGTTATGATTTTGATAGGAATTTTTGCCATATCTTTATTTCATGCAAAGCATCAACTCTTGGAAAATTTTTAAACTGAAACTTGAACTTCTTTAAGTTGTGGTTCAGTAGCAGGATGCTATGGATGTAGCAGGAGGTATGACTTTTATGGGCTTTAAACCAAACCAACTGAATGCAAAATCTGTGAGGTTTGGAACACGTCTTAGTATAAATCTTTAGAAGACATCTCCAAAGATGATTAAAAGACTTGAGCAATGTGAAAAGTCTAATGGGACTTGTTGTGCAGGGATCTGCCAGGATCTGTTCTAAACATTGTAAATCTTGATGATTTCAACTGTTTGAAAAATGTGCTTTTTCTTCTATGGAAAAGCTTGTGTTACAGGTGAAAAATCAAACTTTTTTTTTTTTTTTTTGCATAAGTCTGAAATATTTTTATTTGAGATCACTGTCCCAGTATCTCAGAGGAATCTTACTTTACTGTCTCATGCCACCATTTATCTATATTGCTTATGCCCCCCAGCTGATTTACATATTCCAGAATGAATCACAATCTTTCCTTAATGTGTCTAGTACCTATTGAAGAATAAGGATATGGGGTAATTTATCTCTAACTACCAGGAAACAGTCCAGTGACACATCTGAATCAAAATATTTTTTATTTCCCTGAAATTGTTTTGATGAAAAATGTGGAAAGCAGACACTTAAATTTAGTTCAACTGACAGTTTCCTGTCAAACAGTTTAATCTTGTGGAAAAGCACGTAGGTGACACTGGCATTTTAAAATCCCTGCTGAGCTGCTCGTTGGAAAGTGGAATACTTAAACTATATTCCTTGTGCTAGTGAACAAGAATTTTGTACCAAGGACGGAACTTAGGACGGAAATGAAACCAGGTCTTTTTCCTTTCAGGGTAGGGTTGGGGCTACTAACCCTACATTTTTCCTTGCATATTGAATTCAATGGAAAGGCCAGTAAAATTTAAGAGTCATAACTTAGTATTATGGTACTTAAATCTTTTGGCTTTAAGTGTAGATGTGTTATGGAATCTTCGCAGTGAGGAAAGTAAATACTGACCTGATTGTGCTACGTATTTCAGAAAGGGCCAACTTTGCCACTTTGAATTTGGTAACATTTCTAAAGCAGAATGAAATTTCTACCTTGGTGTGCTAGAGTCTTTCTAAAAGATAAAATTATACAGATTTCCAACTCATAGGAAACTCTTCAAAAAAAGCAGCTCAGTTATGTTTTATAAATTCAGACAACAAATATTTAAAAGCTGGTTTCTTTGTATTTTCCATATATTTTGCTATGATTTGATATTAAAAGGATTTGTGTTCCACTGGGATTGTGGAAGTCCCCTACACAGAAATAATTTAATGTTAGTGACAAAAAAGTGTATAATAGAAGTTATGGATTTAGTACTGGTAGGGTATTTGAGAGGTTAGGCAAAGTGGCCTGATATATTTTCCATCTTGAATTGTAAAGATCTTATTCCCTAATTTCATCAAGCTCAGTTCTGATATAAGGCTGCCTTGAATCCCTTGCTTTACTCTCACAGAATCTGACAAAAGTGCTCTTTTTCCTTTTTTTCTTTTTTTCTTTTTTCTTTTTTCTTTTTTCTTTTTTCCTTTTTCCTTTTTCCTTTTTCCTTTTTCCTTTTTTCCTTTTTTCCTTTTTTCCTTTTTTCCTTTTTCCTTTTTCCTTTTTCCTTTTTCCCTTTTTTCCCTTTTTTCCCTTTTTTCCCTTGTTTCCCTTGTTTCCCTTGTTTCCCTTGTTTCCCTTGTTTCCCTTGTTTCCCTTGTTTCCCTTTTTTCCCTTTTTTCCCTTTTTTCCCTTTTTTCCCTTTTTTCCCTTTTTTCCCTTTTTCCCTTTTTTC
>NW_028187188.1:23900-34118 GCF_003343005.1 Rhea americana | reverse complement strand
AAAGCAATGTGGTTATTTAGTTCGATGTAGCCATAATAATTTGAGAGCTCAATTAAATTTAATTAAACAGGTTTAATGACCAAAATGTTAATACCACACCAGTTTATTACTAAGTTCAAGCCTTAATGTGATTATTTTTACTAATTAATTCGAGGCTGCTACAAGCCTTCATTCTGCCTGAATATGCAGTATGCAGTCGATGGGCCAAGTTGTTGCCTTGATTACAGAAGCCCCCCGATGAGGTCAGATATCTGCCACCATTTGTGGACCTTGCACTGTGGTTCAGCTGTATGCCTCCAATACGGATCTGACTCCTGACCATGAAAAAAAATTGTACAATCCAGAGAGGAGGGGGGAAAAGTCTTGTATAAGTCCTGTCTGGATGGCATGCTCTTCATGGTGCGTTACCGAAAACAAGCTTGTGTGTGTGTGTGTAATAAGGGAAATTCAATTACTGGGCCACGTAGTGAGTTTACCATTCTATAGAGTCCAAAACGAAGAAGCCCAGAATTATAACAAAGGAGTAATAAAGCCCAAAGCAACTCTCAGTCCCATGCCATTATTGCGCTCATTAACTCTTACTGAGTTCTGCAAATGGTATTAACACGCTGATAGGGTAATGTTGTGAATATATTCTGTTAGCAGGATGTACCTGCTAAGAAAATTAACATGTTCTTGCTGCTGGGTAGTCTGTCTTTATAATTCCCGTTATTTTCCTGTTAAAGTCTCTCTCTTTTTTTTATGTGCAACTAAATATGTGTTAATATTTAATATATAAAGAATCTATGAGGAATTACTTAATGAGGATGAAAAATTTTCCTGTGGCACAGTGGGTCCCTTTTTTTTCTCTTTTACTTGCCTGGTTAAAGGAAAGAGGAGGCTGCASTTCTTGTTTCTGGAGACGTTTGGAGAATAGAGCTGTGTTTACAGAGAGATTACCAAGAAGTAGAGRCCACGGGTGAGAGAGAGGTGTTCAAGAAATGCTCTTTATCATCCATGTCTTGCACCAACCTGAGTGTTGCAGCATCAGGTAGATTCAGCGGCACAACCTGATGCTGGTTGTTTGCTCCACGCAGTGTTTTCACATGGGCTATCCAAAGACAGGAGCAGGAGGGAAATGCTGAACCAGGAAGTTACAGACTGGGAGAGGTGTCACAGACTGTCGTCTTTGAGACAGCCCGTCCTGTAGGATTAATATGGATAAAATGCAGCAAGGCTGGGGCCTGCTGCAGTAACACCCCTGACCTTGACGATGGTGACTCCGACCTTGATGGCTCAGGGTTGGCGTTGGCTCTCATTCCCCAACATTTGTGCAGCTCTGTCTCCTAAATTAAGTAAATCTCTAAATCTCACATTTCTGGCAGCATTATTTATGTGCTAGCACAGAGATTTTTCTTCTTCTATAGTACCTGTTAACTTTTTTATTAGACATTACAGAACAAGTTGCAGCTAACTCCAGCAGCTTTCCTACTCATTGTCTATGTGCTGTCTTTGCACTGATTTATTTTAAGCCCTATAATTAAAGCAGCACAGCCTTGTAGTGCGGATTTAAACATATTAGTTTCTAAGTGTTTTTATATTGGTTTAGACAGCATTAGTGACTGATGCTACCAAAATCCTAAATCCTTCACAAAAAGAAAACTAATAGCTAGAGATGAGTATTATGCCAGTTTGGTTTTTAGATAAGCATTTAAGTGTTTGGAAGATTATTTACTACTAAGCTAGGTTTAGGGACCTTTTCCTGATCACCAAATATGCATTTCAAATACTCCTAGCAACCATAAAACATATAATCCAGGGTTAACCTGCCTGCCTCTCCCTCCCTGTCTCCCCAGCCCTCCAAAAATACCCGAAGCATTTGAGGACCTAAATGGGCTGCAGATTTCCCCTTACCTGCCACTCAGACTTGAGTGTAAACTCCCAGCATCTTAGAGCTATGAAATTCGGTTAGAAATCTTCCAAGAGYAGGATTGACACTTACATGTATCAGAAGCTTTTCTGTTTCTGATCAAGTAAAGAAAATCAGTGAAGTAGCAACCCCTGAGATAAAGTCACATAGCTTTGACTTCCAAAGCTATGCTTAAAATGGTAGCATTTGTACACTGGAAAATTCCAGTATTATCCTAACTGAAACCAGAAACTTTTGCACTTGTTCAAATCCATGCACTGACTGAAATTTTGAGAAAGGGAAATYATGCAAATCTATCTTATTCAATCTATCTGCTGAAAAGGCTCAGATTGGTGTAGTTCTTGTTCTGGGCAAGGTTTCAACTTAGTTATTTACCACATCTCATTTGATTTTTTTACAATTATATGTGGATGAAAAAGAAGGTACTTCCGCATTCCCAGCATTTGATAGTAGTGGTGGGGGTGGCTGCAGAACCTGCCAGAGAACATTTTTTTCCTGCTAATTATTTTGGCAGGGAGAATTTAACAGGTATGTGCCAGGATTTTTGGATAACAGAACTTTGGGTCATGTTGGTCCTTTGGCTATAATGAGATTTTTGTCCTTAGTTTTGCTGTGTCAGAACTATTTTTTTGAGTTGTATTTTATTTTTTAAATAAACCGATAAAAGTGAATTGGCATAGTGAAGTTTCTACTAGTTTCTTCTTTATTCTCTACTGTCTGTAATTGACAGACAAAATGAATCAGCTAGTTACTTTTGTGGATTTTATTCTAAATTTCCTGGAGATTTATACAAACCCTGAGTAGAATTTGCTACTTTCTTTTACAAGTTTCAGTTATATACGATGGTATTTCAATAAGATGTACCTTACACTGTGAGGTTATAGAATGTTCTCAGAAAGAAAGAAAATAGAAGAGAAAAAGCTTTTTCTCTTGAATTTTCATTCACGGCATCGTAATGAGCAGCAACATATCCTCTTTCAGCTATTCCTAGTTCGATCCAAATGCCTAGGAGAGTGAGTGAATCCAGACTCTTCCAAGGGCTATGAATTTTAGTGTAAATGTGAATTATATATAATGGAGTTGGCTCCAAGGGAGCTGTAAAAATACATCTTATGAGACAAAGCTTGGTGTTAGTCTGCTTTTCACTATAACTTCATTAGCATACTACAGTCTGCTGGGCTGAATCGAGTAATGATCTTGCATCTGGAGATACCGAGAGCATGCTCACTGCTCGGTGCAAGAGGTTTTAGCTGTTCRCATCCCTCTAAGACCAAGAGGAGATAAGTAGCTATACCAAAAACACCTCCAGTTTGAATATATATCTGAAAATCATCTCAAAATAATAATACAAGTAATATTGAATTTTTCAGATTCCTTTTTCTGATCAGTTGATATTTCCATTCATAGTGTCACRTGCACGAGCAGGAAGCTGGCTGTTGCATTTGTCAAGAATGTTCCTAAAAAGCCAGRTTACAAATGTTCATCTTTCATTAGAGAAATGAGCAGAATATAAAAATGTTTTTGTCAGATAAAAGAAAGAGCCAATGCATGAAATTTTGAGACAGAAGGGACCTATGTGATCATGTAGTTTGATTATCTGCATAAAACAGTCCAGAAAAACTCATATAGTCATTTTTAACTCATATCCACAGAATTTATAACCTGACTCTTGGAACATTTTTGCAATAAAGACATTAAATGGTCTTAGGAACAACACAGATTTCACTGCATCTGGCTAAATGCACATGCTGAATGCTGAAGTTCATAAAGCTTAAGAGCAAAAGGGACCCYTTAGCCCTGTGCAGTCTGACTTCAGTTATTTCACATAGCCAGCTTTTTCATGCAGCTACTTCGAGTCTGACTGAAGTGTACTGTTTTTCTTTGCTAAAGACTATCTTCCATAAAAGGTATCAGGTCTTGATCTCAAGTCATCAATTTATTACCACTTCTGGTAATTCTAATGGTTGACTCTYTGTTAAAAATGTGCATTATTTCCAGTAAGGTATTGGGATAGGGGTAAAGATAGGAATGACTTAGTCTTTTTGTCTGAAACTTGTTCCGTTGCGTTTGGTGAAAGTCAAGGTTTATTAGGCCGAAGAAGAACAATGTCTACAATCGACTGCATAAGTCTGTGACCATGGAGGCTTGGGACTAAAGGACTTTTCTCCCAGGCTCTTCTCTCAGGTCTGAGTGCATTTTTTGTCCCATACCATGTAAAAATACGTAACAAGTGTTAGAGGAAGGACTGGAACCAAGGAGTCTCCAGATTAAGGTTTAATTTATTAGGCTACATAGTCCTGTCTACTCTTGCTCTCACTGTCTTAAATTGTGATTTGTTTTGTTTTATGAATGAAGAGTTGAATAGCCTCAGGAAGAGGAGGCTGAGCACATCCTGTCAGCCTTCTAGGGGAAGAGAAATATATATTGGGAGGGAGAAACATATATATATATATATATATATGGGGAAAATATATATTCCTCTGGCACCTAAAGAGTTTTAATATCAGAACCTAAGATGTCCAGGGATTGTACAGGCTTAGATGACTGGTAACGGGGGAATTTGAGAAGCACTACTTTGGAATCGGAGAACCCAAGTGGGAATTAGATTGGATTTAGGCAACTGTTTCCTTACTGTAGCTATAGGCTCTTTGTGGATTAAAGTTATATAGGTATGGGTGGGAATTTGGATGCAACTTTCCTGTGACTCAGAAATAAGAGTGAGGAGGGGATAGGGCATGTGTTTCAGGCATACCTATGAGACCTAAGAGATTTTGAAAGAAACTTGAGGCCTATTGAAAATTATCCACTGTCATAATTTGTATTTTCAAATTGACTTATTATATATACACATATAGTAAGATTTCTTTATATTTGTTTAAGCGTAGTTGCTTGATATGAACAGACACATCTGTGCTGGATGCATGAGGCAATTCCAAGCCAGTCACTGGAAATTGTTTCCCCTAAAAAATGACCACCAAATGTTTCAATGTTAATGCAGTGAGGACCGAATCCAAAGTTTATGCCTGTCAATGGGAAGATTCTCATTGGCTTAAATGGACTTTTAATGAGACCCCAAGTGCCTGGGGAAAAATTCTTTAATTTGGTAAAGAAAATTCAATATCGAGGACTCTGTTAACCAGAGGAATTTTATCTTCACTCAAGCTCATTACATTGTTCTGTTGTTAATAATCATCCTGCAAAGTAATTGAATATGTGATGATATTACATGGATMTGTGTCTAGTCCACAATGTGAGCACAAGACTTTTTCTTTTGATTTGATYTTGCTCCCATTGCAAGACACAGTGAGCTGTTTTATTATGTTATTTATTGAAGAGTGATAAACTGCTATTACCTGACAGATGAACTGTGTCATACTGAAAATGAATATCAGGAGGAGCAAGGCACATGTAAGAATACATGTCCTTGTATGTAAATTACTGGTAGTAGGTGCCAGGAGTCCTACCAAATGGTTGGGCCAGCTAAAATCTTGCTATTATTTCCTTATAATGCATACCAAGGAGAACCATGCATGAAACTGGAAACCTTAATTTTCCAGATGTGCTTACGATACTTGCTTTCTCTTGCATAAAATATACAAATTTGATCACAAATATCTCAGTTTGAAGGACTCCCTACCACCTTCAATTTGTTGGAGAAGAGTAGGAAATATATGGTGCTCGCAGCTAYGGCTTTGTTCTCATTGGCAAACTGCAAAGTTCAATGCGACGTCGTCTAAGCAATTGAAATCAGTTTCACTCTAAGCAGGCTTTACTGGTGCAAGGAAAGCTCAAGATCTGTACCTGTTAAACACCTATATATATGCAAGTGTGTATGCATTATCGAATTGACCTTTTAAAAAGCAGAAGCTTTTAAAACATTCTGAAGATGTTYTAAACCACATTATGCTAAATATGAGATTTTTATGTAGGCAGAAAAATAGCAGTCCCTTTAAAATCCGCCTACTTTGTCTCTTTTACCTCTGTTTCTTCTACTGCTGCTAAAACTGTATCTGCTTTTATTCACTTTGAGATTGACTTGCTGGGTAGCTTCATGTGATGGGCATCTCACTGCTTAGCAGGCCTCAAGAGGGTTTGGCAGCCCAGAGGTATTACATGAACATGTTTCACTTTAGCATTTTTAATACAAGATAGTTATCTTAAATAACRGATAGCAGCAGTGAATAGTCATCATCTCAATTCTAGAAGTTCTGGGAAATAAGATCTAAAAACAAAACAGTTTTAGTACCTGGTTAGAGAAACTGGCAGCTTATTCTAGCTGTTTGAATGTATAACCTGGGTCTCAAAAAGTTACGCTGAATAGGGTTCATCTGAATGAACAACAACCCCTTCTCCACATCCTTTAAGAAACATATAGTTAAACGTCTGAAAAAGTTCATATGCTATAGAATAAGTGACTTCAGGTGCAACTGTAAGTAGACAAATACAAAGCTTTCTACCTCCTTTGGTATAATTGTTTTATACTTTATATTTATAGTTTTCTGGGCCTGTAATTAAATTTGTGAGGCTTTATGCATAAAGCTAATACARTTATCTCACAGAGCGTATTTAAAGGTCTTTCAAGCTCTCCATTAGCATGTTGGGTAAGCTCCTGCCATAATAAATCAGCTCTGATGAACAGTGATTGCCCAGCAGTATGAAGAGCAGACTGAATTTATATTACAGACAAACCTGATGAAGGGTCTGTACCTGCCTGTGAAAGATCCTTCCTTTATACTCTAGGCTGGATATAATTCAAGTCATTTTCRTTAGGGAGGCACTTCACCGTCAAGCCTCTAGCGCCAGTTGAAGTGCAGTAGTAAATCCAAGCGGCTGTCAATTAGACATCTGAATTCTGCTGGTGCTTCACTGGTGTAAACTGGAGCAAGTCCAGTGTAAACCACATAAGCATTCCTGATTTGCAATGAATGACRTATATATGAGGGAGGAAAATGGTATTTCTGATAGATAAATTCACTGGGTAAGCGTAGGTAAAAGCGCTTCAGATATTTTATTMTGGAAATCTGCACATACAGAAAGATGTGCAATACGGCTTGCCTGTTGTTCTCTGGTTTCTTTTTGACAGTCAGGTGGCCAGTAAATAGAGTTGTCTAATTTGGATTCACTACAAAGTGTTAGAGATAGCACAAAATGACTTGTTCACTTGGAGGAGAGAAAGTTGGATGCAATTGGTGGTCTGTTCTAGTTCTGTTGTTTTCCATCGTATTGCTGTGCGGCTCACTATAATCGAAAAAATACTGCTGAAAGCATTTGGCAACTTGTTTCCTTCAGATTTTTACCTCTGAAGTGAAATTTAGCATGGCATTTTCCTCGTGAAATTATTCTTTCTGGGGACTGTCTGGAAGAATCCTTTATTTGTTTCAGAGCAGAATTTAATCATTTTGACTGAAAAATGTGATAGTAAATATGAAGTGATAGACATGAGCTTGCTTTCCAGCAATTATGACATGCTCCACTGAGTAATAACAATATTTTGAACCTTTGCGGACCTTTATTTCTCAGGCTCCTGGTCCGGGGAATGTGCCCAGTGAAAATGGGTTTCTGGAGGTCCCAATGCCAAAACGTGCTGGGGCTGTTGCGATTATGCCTCGAGGACGACGAAAGCTGACCCGGTGCAGCTGATTTCGTGTAACAAAAAAATCTAGCCAGAGTAGAGGCAAGGGCACCTGGCTGGCAAGCTGGGCGTTGAAGTTTTATTTGGGGAGAGGAGAGCTCAAAACAGTGAGGTTTCTGCTCGTAGCTCAGGCTGCAATCTTGATCAAAGGGTGGCTCCCCCTGCCTTGTGGCAGCCCGTCGTGAGGGGTTGGTACAGTCCTGGTTAAAAGAACTTCATTACAGWCAGTCTTTGGTCTGTCAGTGACTTCTGTTTTATGATGCAGTAGACTAATAGACTAATGAAAACGTTAAAAAAAATCAGAGAATATCTGTGGTCAGTGGAGTCTGTTGTGCATCACTGGGAGGGAATGAAATTCAGCTTTTACTGACAGAAACTGTGACGTAAGTCTAAAAGCTTATTGCTCTGTTTAAACGTCAAGACATCTGGAGAGGTGCTCATATTCTRCTTGAAGGTACACAGCATAGGTGCACCTATTACAGATGGTGAAGAAAGTAATGCTCAAGAGTCCTTCCTCCCAGAAGCATGTCCTAATTAAAGGCCATGGTGTGGAGCTGTTAGGAAACTTCATCCTAATGTTTAGATGGAAAAGTGTGTGTGTGTGTGTGTGTGTGTGTGTGTTATTATGGGTTCAGAATTAAAAATGGGGTCCTGAGAGGAAAAGAAGAACAAAACTGTCAGTCTGTGGAAAACAAGAAAGAAACTGTTGGTCTGTGGATAGCAAGTAATGCTGGCATACTGCGGAGGTGATAATATTCTTAGCAGACGGTGCTTACCTCCAGTTTTCTGAAGAAGCTCCGATACGTTTGTATTACCACGTAAATCCTGCTTAGGCTAGCAGCTGCTTTAAAAAAGTTCCCTTTTTGAGTAATCTTCTGCCAGGCAGGATGGAATTTCATCCTTTTCTTWCTTCTGGAGACCTGACTTTCTGCGAGTTTTTTAAGAACTTGATTACAGCGCGTGTGGGTTTGTGTAGATACAGCGAGCGTCTCCCTTGYCCTGTGAGCGTGAGCGAAAGGCACTTCATGGTTGCTGCTCCTGATTTATATCTTCTTAATGGGCAGCGATTCGTATCCGCGCTCTCCTTGCAGARACGCCCTGTGCTTGTGCCACCTCGACGAGATCGGCCCCAGGAGCGCTGGAGCAGAGCTGTGCCCGCTTTGAAGTGCACCTTTTTGATTGCGCTCGCTTCCCASGCACCTTTAAAGGATGCGACAAGGTAGCCTGAGGAAATGGTAGTACTTACAGCAGCGTATTTCCCTTTTCACTAATCTAGAGAGAAAATACTGTGATTTTTTCTATTTTTCCTTCTGCTGGTCTTGCAGCAGTATCCTTTGTGGTGGGTAGYGGGGATCCTACTTTAATGCCCTAAAAGGGGGAGAAATCATTCYTTTGGCTCAAAGCACAGTATTGGGGATCCTCACCCCGCTCTGCAGGCCGTGGAGCGGGCGGAGGGAAGCCGTGCAGGTCGGGGCGAGGATCGCCAGTGCRCAGCGGGCCGCACAGCTGGAGCAGCGCCCTCGACTGCCAGCGGAGGTGGCGGCTGCCGCGCGGCGAGCCTGCGAGCCGGGGGAAGGTACGGCCCCAAGCCGCGGTGCATCCCACCTCGCCGGCGCCCGACCTAACGAATTGCAGCGGAGATATGCTCACCTCCTCTGGAGGGAAGGAAGGCATCAGCATTAAAGAGGCGCTGGATGCTTCAGCCACGTTGGGGATGCGCTTTGCCTGTGCCCTGCAGAAATCCTTGAGCAAAGTTTAACCTGAAGCACCAGAGAATCTGAGATACTAAATAAAACAGCGAGGAGGGAAAAAGCCAGTCCAGCCGTCATAGGACTGTATTGCGTTATTAATGCAGATACTCTACGTTGCCTATTCTGAATATATTGTGCCAGGTTGCGACAGCTGTTTAAGTACAACCAGCCAGTGTGCTGGCCTGAAATTTGTTGGATGACTGCTTAGGTTTAATAAGCTTACACTAAGAGGGAGAGGGGAAAGGAGGCATTTGCTTGATGTGTGTGCTAGGGTATCTCCATGTGCAGCATTAACCCAGTCAGCAGGGACATGATGATAAAATTGGACGTTTGTTTTCTGCTATCTTAAGCGTTTTTTTAGAAGTACACAGAAAGGTTTATCTAAGGAAAATAAATCTCATGTTTTCTTTGGTTTCTTTCTGCTAGATAGGGAGTTGTGATTTTGGTGACAAGCTTCTGGTTTTAGTTGTTGCCCTGTGTTCAAACTTGGGGGTCTTTCTTTGTTTTCTTTTTTTCTTTTTTTTCCTYCCCTTTTTTCCTCATGTTTTCCAGATTTTTCAAAAAAAAAATTCTATCCCTGCTAGAAAAACCTTTAGAGAGAGTAACCGCTTTCCGCAGAGCMGGGTAACCTTTTCCACGATGCTGCAGCACGTGTGTGCCGAGCGGTGGCTCCGGTTCCGAAAGCGCCTAAATCACTGGGAAGAAAGAAAAGGGAAAACAACCCGAACGTGCAGAAAAAGGCATTACTGCTGATTCCCAACACCTCAGGCAGCAGCAAGAGCCCGTGGATCTCTGTCAAAGCCAGCAAAGAAAGCGCTTGCCAAGTGCTGTTGGCTCATTTTGCRCTCAGGCTGCCGAACAAAGGTGCTCCTGGAAAGGTGCGCCGTGTCCTTTATTTGACCTGCTCTTGATGGTAGAGGAAATCC
>NW_028187188.1:9749-23844 GCF_003343005.1 Rhea americana | reverse complement strand
AAAAAAAAAAAAAAAAAGAAGGGGTAAAGAAAAGCTGAATGGAGCCTAATTTCTTTTCTACAGCTCTTTTGTTTATTCCGAGCTCCTAAAAAAAGCCTCCTTCATTTCAGGGTGAGTTTCACACAATAATATTATTTTTTTGTTGGTAAAGAAAGAGGAAGGAAAGTTTCTTTTTATGGGACAGTCTGTCCTTGCTGGAAGGTAGATTAAAAGCAGAACTGTGCTTGAAAGAGTGAAGAGGGAAAAATTAAGAAGGTAAAATAGCAGATTTTTTTTTTTTTTCCTCTGAAACTGTTGGCTTGCTTCAAATGTGAAGAGGGCAGAGTTTTGAGAGCCAGGAGCTAGTCTACAATTTGGCTTCTCAATTCCAGTTTCAAATGAATTCTCTCTACCCTACCCCTTGCAGTCAAATGAAATGCATCTCAAGCTGACAATTTTTACTATGGGCCTCTCTCTGATTTTGTGAATTTTGGATAAAATGACAAAAAACTGTGAATGGCATAAAATGGAAATACCTGCCTGTATCAGAATGTTCCATGCCAGGGACTTTCAGGAAACCTCTGTTAGTTTCTACTCTAATCTCTGTATCTCCTGGATAGAGTGATAGATTTTATGTACAGCTCAGTTACAAATAGTAATTAGTAAAGATTTTCAAATAAAATTTTCAATAGAGAAAGTTGTAAATAGAGGGAAAAGTAAACAGCCTAGGTAAATCTTTATTTTCTTTAGACACAGGCTTAAAGTGGTATATACGGGTTTAAAGGGTACATAGGCAAAAAACTAGGCATGGGTTACACAAATTTTCTTCTGCAAGAAAAAATTAAGTAGAAAAGTCCAACATTTGCTTCTATCCGACAGGTAAGATTGCATGATAATACTGTTATTTTTTTCCCTTTATAACTAGTATTCTATTAGTTAAAAAGCGCACTATTATTAACAATACTYTCCCCTTTTCTTTTGCTTTAAGTTATTTATGAATGTAAACATTTTACAAAACTCGGTTTTCACTAAGAAGCAGTTAAGTGAGGAGGTTAACTAGTGATAAATGAAGCTCCACATATTGCTGCAATAAAGCACTTTGTTAGACTTTGCCCCTTACAGGTGTTATTTGATGCCTTGCCACTGAAAATGGGCAGTCTGACAGCTAGATTTTGTTGCATTTTTGGCTTTGTAGGGATCTTGGGAAGGACATCATTGCTTAGTGATTAAAGCAACATAGTGTTAATTAAGAAACCTGTTCTTTCTTCTGGTGGCACAATTGACTTTCTGAGTTATATCTGGAGAGTCGTTTAGTCTCTGTGTGCTTTATTTTTTCCTCTTTTGGGGTGGTTTATAGCTCTCTGGCCACTTCTGTTATATGATATGGCAAAAATGTGGGGGAGAAGCCCTGAACCAAGCACACTGACTTTCCATACAAAGACAGAATAGGTGTTGAAATGTTCTGATTTGTGAAAATATTTTAGAATTTAGTTTTCATTCTACTATGAGAGAAACAAAAAAGAATTCAGAAACTGCTTAGAAAAAAAAAAGCTATTGTCCCCAAGACAATTCTGAAGATAAAGACGTAGTTCATATAGTGAATAAAAGACCTTATGCAAAGAGATCTTAAAACAAACATTAGTAGTACTTGACTGAAAAGCCCTATGCAAATGGTTTCAGGAGATGAGACATATTCCTGTTATTTCTGTTGCCAATCTATCTTGTCATATCAGATCAGCCTTTGGAAGCAGCAATAGCTTTGTGAAGCAAACTGAAAATGTGGGTTTGATATTCTGTATGCGGTACTGTGTCAAATTTTTTAGAGGGCAACTATCCTTAGCAGAGATCGTTAGTGGAGATCCTCTTTCTGTTACACTTTGATTTTTAATCTCAGATATTTCAGGGCTGGTTTATAATCTGGTATACAAATGTTCACAAGATACTGTGCATAATTGTGGATGATCTTTGTGGTAGTCATGTGAGAAGGGTTAGTTCCACTTTCTGTTTGATCTATGCTTGGACCTCAGTCCTTTGAATACTTCACCACTGACCTGTCTTGGGATGACATCTGAAGGGGTTATTGACCTCTATGGTATCATTCTTCTTCTCACTCACCAGAAATACAAATTGCTTCAGAATAGTCATTAGCTTCTATGTAAAGTGCTAGAGCTTAATTTCAAAGTATTTATATGTCTTTTTATGCATGCCATTGAAAGGCAAGGAGACTGAGAAACAGGTAAATACTGGTGCTGCCTGGTGGGCGACCAGTTCAGCTCGGTGAAGCACAGGAGCCCCACTGTTTCCTGGAGGTGCTTTCGGTACAGTTAGACCTTCTTATTGTCGCTTTGGGCACTTGAGCAGCTGTACTTAAGATTTTACTGCTTTGGGCAGAAAAATTTCGTTCAGCCTCCGTTATGCTAACTGTTTTCATCGTGGTGGTAAGATATATGGCATATTGCTGTCGGGAGGGAGCATGTGTTCGGTTAGCTTTCGATAGCACCTTTCCAGGTATATAGATTTATTAATGCTTATTCCCCTTGGAAGTGGTTCTCCAGTTGTTTAATGCCACGTAGAACTGTTTCGGTCTCCTCTACTGTGCTTCCCGTGGTCACTGCTTGCTGCTTCAGTGTCTTTATAGGCTCTCTGCAGTATGTCCCAGTTTTGGTTGCATGGGTTTCTGTCTCATTGACTTTCCTTAATAACTGCTTGTGTTTGTTACCCAGTGCAGCCACARCAAACATCTGACAGGTTTTCCTTGCATCTTCCAGAAGGGCAGTGCTTGTTGAGACTGTGGGATGGGGATGTGCCAAAACACATCTGTTTTYGCTTACGGATGACATCTTGGTGGGCCAGCTTTGGGAGCGCACAGCTCAGGGCCTAGGGAAAAATATTCWGCTCCCATTTTGTTCTGATGTTTTCCTAGTCCCTGGTGAACTTGTCACTCATCAGCAAGTACATTTTATGTTGTCTTTCTGCTGTTAATACAGCAGCAATAGCCACTTGGAGATCCACTGAAGTGCAACCACTTCTACTGGCAACGCCCTGCGTTTCCCTTTAAATTACAGCCCTCCTGCTGTGATTTACTTGCCATCATCAGACTTTTACACAAAGGTTGGTACAAACTAAGGTTTTCAAAAGTTGCCCAGTGGTATTATTCCAGAATAAAACTAGTGTTTGTGAGACTTTAATCACTGATTTGTGAGGCACCTTTAAACAGGTATGTTCCACTGGTCCCAATTCTGAACTCTTTTTTTTGATGAAAGTGTTAAACTAGAACAGCTTTATGGAAATTAATGGAATGGTTCTGAATTTCCAGCAGTGTCACTGGGACCAAGCTCTAGCTCACTTAATGTGATGGCATTTCTCATGAATATTTATTTTAATATGAGATCGAAATTAATTCTTTGTATGGTTGTAAATGGTTGCTAGGTGTAATCTGTGCACTTCAGTTAGGCTCTGGTGAAACGTGTGAGAATCCACCTCAGACTATTTCTTCTGGGTCTATTCCAAAGATGTTAAAACCTTTTCATTCAAGACGTGATCTTACAGGTGGTGGGATTCAGCGCAGGGGTTTCCTGCCGTGTTAAATATGAATGCTCTCTGGTATCTTTTGGTACTAGTCCTGGATAGGACAGGAGATGACTTTTTCTTTGACCTCCCTGTACAGCATTTCAGCCTGGCATACTTGCCATTCTCTGTCAGGACCTCACGTTCCTGCCCGGTCTAGTTTTGCTCCCTTACCATTTTTCCAGCCATCCCCTGCTCACGCACTGGCACTGGGACAGTCATACGTGGCGTTCAGCTCCCATCGCGTGCCACCAATACGCGTTATCATGTTCTAGCACATTTGTTACAGTTTAGGACTGAGATTAGGAAGTGTGATGCTGGATACAGCACTCTTGTTTATTGTAGCTTGGTGCTTTTATATCAAGGTAAAGAATAAATTTGTACAAAAAAGCTTCTTACAACGTATAAATAGCATATAGATATATGATTGTTATCTACAAAGATTAAGGTGTCTTTTTAAAAGAATATGCTCTTTTTAATGATTGGAAGATGCACTACTTTGTGAAATCTAGTCTAATTAAGGAAAAGTGGGAAAATTATATATGAGAAAAAAGAATTGTTTACGTCTTCCTTACGGTGCTATTGTTTTGTAGACACTTTTTAATTACATATTCAGGTATATTCTAATTTTTCTGGAATTTTGCTCAACAAAAGGCAGTAAGAGTTTGATAAAACAGAAACCTCAGTTACGGAGTTTGATTATAGAGTTTAGAAAAATTTGTTTTTGAATCAAAGTTTTCCTCTTTTTAAATACCGTTTGAAATACCGTATTATTGGAGCTGAACAGAAGCTGAAARAAGTATCTTCAAACAATCAGGCATAGTTTTATATGCTATATGTTAAGTACTAGGATTTCAAAGGATTAGAATTTTGCGGGAATTTTAACTAGATTTATTAATTTGCAGAAAAAGCAAATTTGGAAAAATCAAAATGCATCATTTGGTTTCATTTTGGCATGAAACATCTAAAAGGTTTCAAAATCACTTCTTAATTGCCAAAATGTAATTTCATAACTCTTAAAAGCTTAATATTACCTTTAGTTTTGACTTGAACACGACATTTCGGTGAAATCCATATTTAAAGAAATTGCTTTTCTTGTAGATTCAGAGTATTCTTCTAYCCTTTCTAATTTTGGCCAGTTATTCATGCAATTCTGTTTACAACTCCCTTTCGTTCCTTTCTGCAGGTTTTCATAGCTATTATTTTTTTTCACAGCTATTTTTGTTTTAAAAATATTTATGTGCGCTAATATCACTACTGGAGAAGTGGCATCCATTAGATGCAGACATCACTATTTAAATGATTAATTAAGAATCACTTAGAAAGTTTATTAAGTTAAAAAAAAGTTTTGAGCTGTTAGAAAAGTAAGCATTATTCAACTGAAATCAATTAGAGGAAAAAAAGGTTTGTGTACCACCATTATCATTAAAACAAAAAAAAAAACCCAGGTTCATTATGTCAATCAGATATGTTTCTGAGGACCTAGAAACCCTCTGGAATGTGTGCTAGAATATAGGAGTCTGATCAAAAATGGGGAAAGGGACGTGTGCTCTSAAGTCTGCGTAATTCAGTTTGCAGCCTGGCATTTCTGTGATTTGTCTCCTAATAACTCTGGGACGGTAATAATGTCCAGTGCAATAGCACATCAGTAAATAGTAATTGTTTTCGTTTTTATGATTAGTGTGTCAGAAAATATTGCAGGGAAGTCTGAATGATCTCTAATTCATAAGTGCACTTCTATTAAGCAAAGAGTTTATGCGCATGTCGCAGATGATATACAACAGGGGAGATGGAATATCTTATCATTTCTATTGCCAAAGGGGCTATTAGCAATGAACCGTGAATTTGTCTCTCTGTGTGTTTTGGAGCTGATGGGAGATGCATACGTCCCGTGGCAGCTTTGTGAATGGCCATAGGTGCTGAATATTTATTTCCTGCTACTGAAATCRGAGCAGGTCATCTGCCTTACTATGCCCTTCACATTTTACATTTCCTGATGAACTGTAAAATAAACTCTCTGACTTGTATTTTACCTTGTGTAAAAGACGTTTCCTGGGGCACTGCTTTTAGCAGTGGTAAGTTCCCGCTAAGGCAGCGCATGGCAAAGCTTGCAATTATTTCAACAGGTGTAGGATAAGACTGCTGAAACATATCCTGTAGGAAAAGTTAGTATTACCATCCCGTTAGTTAAATGACTCAAGTCTTATACCTTTAAAAAATCTTACGGATCTTCAATTTTTAGATTATTGCAGTAAATACAGTAGCAACACCTTTTCCTCCAAGAGCATAGAATAACAGTGAGGAGAATAGTTTTTTTTTTTTTTTTTTTTTTTTTTTTGAGAAAGTTGGTTCCCACTGTTAGGAATGGATTCCCAGATCTGTATCCTAAGGGGAATGAGGCATTTCTCTCACATCCTTAAGTCAGGTACCTAAGCTCTGGAGAAGTGAGGTTTCATAAACACCTGTATGGTTGGTATTTCCTAACAGCTAGCTCTAGGTGCTGCCTGCTCTCTACGTATGTATTTTGGACAAAATTTCATGCACTGTMGTGAGAAGCCAGGTTCCTAATTCTAGAGCTTTGATTTTCTTTAGTCTAAAGCATCTCTGCTGAACTATCTCACTAGATACTTTCTGAATTCCTCATTCAAACTGGTCTATAAGAGGAGAAAAAATATCTTTCCTCTCATGATCTGAATAACGTATGCATATTCTCTCTCTCTCTTTCATATGCATTCACAAATTAAATTTTAATTATGAGTCCACATCAGGGACTGAATCATAATTCTAGCTACCGAACAACAACAAACAGCAATAATTCCCCCTCCCCTGACAACCCAAACCCCTTGCTAACAATTGGGCCATTTATTATTCTCCTAGTATAAACAACTGTACTATAACAGCTGAAATGAAACATTGCCGCATCACTCAAGGTGTCTGCTTTTGCTAGCGTCTTCAACGCATCCAGCTCAAGGTGATGTAAAAAAATCCGAGCTGGGCTACAGAAATATGAAGAATGTGGGAGAACTTGCTGTGTGCTCTGTGAAATGTTGACCATAAATTAGACTTTATAGTATTATGTCATACAAACTGGCTATTAACATTGAAAGCAGTTATTGTCCAGAAAAATTGGCCAAATTGTTGTTTTTTTATTATTATTCTTTAAAGCACACCTTTGTACATGATTTATAAATATGTGTGTGTGCGTGTATATATATATGTATATTCTTTTTGTATATGATTTCATCCAATTTCTTAAAAGTTGTTCCCCATCTCCCCACCCTTCACAATTTTTGCTTCTGAAATTCTGGAGGTAAATGCTGAGGAGTAGTGGTGGGGAGAGGCAGTCTCAAAATTAGTAGCACTGAGAGGTGGTAGAGCTGGAGAAACAAGAAGTTTGCTGGAGCAAATTTTGGTCTTCGTTAGGATGGTGTGATACCAGGCCAAGGCTACTACTCAGTCTGTGAAGCCAGATGTGAAGCTTCATGCAGAAAAGGAGACTTGGCTATAGACTCAAATGCAGCAGCATCACTAGCTACTTACTCAGGTGATAGTGCTCTGGCACTGGTAAGCCCTGCAACAGACATAAAATAGCAAAAAAAAAAAAAAGTGTCTTCCACAAATCCAAATCTGTCAATAATTTTTTAAAAAAGAGTGAAAAAGAGTTATTTCTCTTTTGCCGCCTCTTTCCTCAGCTATTTTGTGTCTCCAGGAGCAGACAGGACAGGAGCTGTGGTTCTTGGGTCTAGGTCTGCCCATAAATTAGGTTGTCCTCCTGCTCCTGGCTCTCAGCTTTGGCATATTGCTTATATTCATGGCTTGTTTCTCAAGCAATAGCAAGGAGTACTCCTGGGGGATTAGGTTCAAGAACTAACTAACGTTGAGCATCGTTAGAATGTGTGTTTGTGAGGGCTTTGTACGAGCAAGTTTCAAGTTTACCGCATAATCCTTGGCTGCAGGTCTTTTTTAGTGTTTTTTTTGGGGGGGGTGTTTGTTTGTTTGTTTTGGATTTTTTTGCCTTTTCCTAACTAGTGGCAAGCAGTATGTATACTGTGAGTAATATCTGTGACTTAAACTAATTTGAAATTGCGCTGCGTTCTGTCATTATCAATGCTTCTCACTCCTCCAAATTTCACGTCTCCAATAGCTTTAGGAAAAAAATGGCTTTTGCAGTGAGTATTTCACTCGTCTCTGATTATTCTCAACCAATGCAGAAAGTACAAACGTAATAACCACTCTTTTCTACTGTAAGATGGCTGCTTCATGCATTAGATTTTGTCATCGATACTGTTTCATAATTTATTTTAATTCCCCATAAGTATATCCAGCAAGTAGTTTATGTCATCTTGGGAAATATTCCTTTAATAGTTTCCATGACTGAAAAGTTGGTTTATTTGCTATAACACTTAAGCTCTGTGGAAAAATTAACGTTTCTCTCTTTTTGAGCTTTTGTTATTGAAATCACAGAAACATGCTTTATTAAAAAAGAAAAAGGAAGGGAGCAAGAACGAGGCTTCATGAGGAAGATCAGGGTTCTGCAATGAACTAGGCTACTTAGAATAAGCTCTTTCGAGGGGGTGTGAAAAAATGTTCAAGTAAGAGCCTTGATCTGACCTTATTTTCCTGTTGGTGGCTGTACTTTCCAGACTAAAAGCTGTTTTCTTTTATTGAAATCGAAAAGTACCAAACATTGAACTTGCTTTGTAAGACATACATCAAGAGGGAAAATATTTCAGTGCAATGACATGACCTGACATTTTAAAGCAGATAATAAATGACACCTTGTCAATGCCACCAATTTATTAGTCTCTCTCTTGTATCTCTGTGCCGCAGTGGGATACCACATTCTTTTTAATCATGGGCCTGTGTTAAGCAAATTTTTACTGGCAGAGAATGTAAAACACCCCTAGTTTTTTCCCACTCTCCTGACCTCCCAGCCATCCCACTGGAACATATAAAGACAAAGGCTGTGTTGAATTTTTCATTATTTTATTCAATTTCTGATCCAATTACATGAGGGTCTTCCATCATGCGCATGAATGTATATGCTATAATGTCAGCTTCTGCACATTAATCAGATTTTTTTTTTTTTTATTCAGTGGACACTGGTGCTAAATCATCTCACTGGAAAAAGTAGGACAAGAAATAGATGCAAATGAGTAAGTGGGAAGCTCCTTTTTGTGCAATTATGGCAGGAAATCATTAGAGTGGGTGGCCTTCCGGTCAAGTCCAGAAAGACCTGGAAATGCACCAAGTTGTTGTAAATCTTTCATTTTCACCTGATTGAAAAAAAGATGGGACTCTTTCTCCCGCGGCCTCATTACTTCATTATCTCTTATGACCCTGCACCAGCCGCTTGACTTGTGGTTGAGATGTCGCTGGTGTTGCTTTATTCTTGCCATGAACAGGCCGGTGAGCTGAAAGTGTGTGCTCCTCCGATCGTCTCGCGAGCAGTTGCCATGGTTGATTTCTGGAAATGTGTTAGGAAGAACGTTTTTACTGGGATGTGTGTCTCCTTTTTTATTGGGCTGTGGTTACTTGTTGGTTGCTAYTTAATTTCATGGATCAATGAAGGTTAGGCTTTCTGAAATGCACAGCAGCCTCTGAATTTGATATTTATTACTTTATTTCAGTGAACAGGGAGTCATCTCCAAAATCTGTGAGATTTCTACATTTTAAAGGCCTCGRTCTCAAATTCATGTTAGAGTTTAAAGTTATGCTCGCGATGAGCCCTGATAGGCCCAAATGCCCCAAACCCTGGAGTAGTAGTAGATTTTCCTCAGTCTTCAAAGTTAGGACTAAGAATACCTTACACGGAAGAACCCAAAAGCTTCAAGGACATGAAGTTGTGTTGTATTGTGTAGCCCCTTGAATTTGCAAGGCCTGGTATCAGAAGAGGTGAACGCATTTTCTCAGGTTGTGGTGTGCCACCTGGGTGTACGGAGGGATGGGCTTGAATTAACTCGACCGCTTCCCGAATGTAACCGGTTGCTGGATTTCACATGACTCGGAGAGGGCAGCTGTCTACTAAGACGTTGTCTTGGCTGATCTTGATGCTCCACAGACTGAAATTAAGTCTGTCGTAAGAAGTAATATAGGTTACTTTGTATACTGTATGTCTTATAAATAATTGTCTAAGGTACATGTAAAACCTCCTCTGTAATCAGTGGAAAAATTGGTATGGATGTGCCATACAGTAGAGAATAAATGGGGGGCACAACCTGTTTTTCAGCCTTTCGGATGCTGATGATTGCAGTATTAGCTACCGTAATACCCGAGGAAGTTCCTGGTTAAAGAGTTTTCTAAAGCCAGTAGACACTGACGTTATTAAAATCAGTAATGGATTTTTAGAAAACAAGACTATTTGGACTTGTGTGTTAGATAGTGGGGTGGTTTATTATTTATGGATTGGGCTCTGTCGATAGTTAAATGTACTGGAGCTTTTCTAATGCTATTTATGATTTCTGTTATTTCTTCTGCATGATTCAAACATCTTCACTCTCACAGTAAATACAAACATTTTAAATTTATGATATATTTGAATTTCAATCGCCTATGTCATACAACAGCCCTATGCTACATTTCAGCATACATGAGAATACATGCAGTATCGAAGTTTGTACTTTGGCCACAAATTATAGATGTATATTTAAAGTAAAGTCAAACCTATAATCAAGCAGATGAGAATGAAAGATAGCATTATGAGGGTTTTTTTTCCGCTGAAAGTGAAATTGAGGGTTATTAACTCCAGGATGCCTCTTGCTTCAGGGATAGGCTGGTCTCTTTTCAGTAGCTCTACAAAACCTTCCTACAATTTTTTTTGGTCATCCTGTCTTGACAGTGACACGTTGTTGCAGTGTGTTGCGATAGAGGTAACAAGAAACTTCCCGCAAACCTGTCACAACAAGTAAGCTGCATCATGCAACATCATCTTACAGTGTGTAAGAAGCTGCTGATACATACCTGTATTTTTTAGTGATGTTCATAGGTATCRTGGAGTGGTTGAGCTTTCATTTGCTTGTGCCCTAGCCCACAGTGGGGGTTTTGCCAGCCATCCCTGGGCTTGCAGGGATGGGCATGGGGCAGCATGGGCTAAGTGGGAGAAGGGACTTGCAGAAGGGAGGTATGGGGACCTCCACAAAGCAGTGTCCATTTTTGTCTGTTTTCCAGTTTGCAACTACTTCGGGTTGTGTATGTATTTCTGAAGAAAAAAAGTGCAACTCGGMAGTAATCTTGCTTCTGTATATAATCTCCCCATCAATGCTGTAGCCTGCTATTGTGGATATATCACCTGAAGTTCTTGTCATGTGTCATAAAATACCATATTCTCGAAGAGCAGAGGGGATATTAATTGTTAATTCTTCTTTATAAAGTAGGGCTGTTTTGGCTCAGGTTTGGTCAAATATCTCTTGATGGGTTTTGTCCTAATTGCATCTTACTTCAAGTGACTTGAAGAGTTTTGTTTATTCTCCAAAACCTCCTGTCAGGAAGTAATATTAGTAATATTACTTTACACTATTAAATGACTTAAGTTGATGATGTCGCAGCCCATCTAGCAAAGTAATACTTGTACTTAGCTTGTAAAATGCTAYGGATCATTTAGATGTAAGGCATTATGTAGCCCAAGCAAGATGCTATTGCAACATCAGAGTCCAAAGCGCTTTGTCCCTTCGTTAACACCAATTTTGGCTGCAACRTGTCCCGTGAGTCCAGAGGACTGGGACTGGCTGGGGCAGTCTGTGCACTCAGCGCTCTGCRTCCTCAGTGCTGCCTCTGTGTGGTAATACGGATAGCTTGAACACTTTTGAGCTGCCAGGAGAGGTATTAAAGATGGGCCACRGCGTGCAGCAGATGTTGCCCGTGGCCGACTTCAGCAGGCTACTGGTCTGCAGCCTGCCAGGGCCACGTCTTCGGTGCTGCCTGCTTAGCTCTGTTGAATTAAAGGGGAGATTAGTTGGAAGAAATCTGAARAGTTTCTCTGTAAGATTGCAACATGTGTTTGCGTCCTCGCTTCCGCATGATATTTAACAATTCGGTTACTTTTGTCATTCATTTTTCCAGCGTAGTGATTTAGAAAAAATACCAAAGGGTGAAGGCAGCACAGTATAGTTAGTGGGAGAAATACTAAGTGAAAGGGTTAAAAGACCCTACACTTATATTGCAAAAGCAACATCAAGATGGATGTAAAAAAGAATGAGCTGTCATATGRAGAAATTACATTTTTCTAACTCTGCCATCCTTAGTGTATTAGGGAGCAGTATCTGTGATACAGATGTAATACAGTATATGAGTTTCAACATTTGGCTAAGCCTTCTACACAAGTAGGTGTCTCCAGTGCAGCTTAGCCTGGCCAGCTAAGGATAAGAGTGAGTGACTGAAAAAATCACTTTTTCTTCTTTAAAAGTAAATGCTTTTCTGCAGCCTTGGTAAGAATGCAGTCTGAAATGTATGCCGTTTGGGGCTTCCCGCCACAAGAGTGAACTTAACAGATTAGATCCAAGAGAGGACAGCTKAAATGCAGATAAGCTAACTGGCAATTATATCTGGTACAACAGAGAGATGTTTGTAGTCCATTGTACGCGTGTGGGGGGCGAAACAGAAGACCACTGGGAAATACAGTGCAAACTTATACAGTGTGTATGGTATTTTGTAGGAATAATTTTTTTTYCCTCCTGGTCAAAGAGAAGGCTTTTCTGTTTTCATTAGGCTTTGACTCAGGCATAATTTAATCAAGAGTAACATATCACTGTAAAATAATAAGCACCTTTACCAAAAAGTGTCAGGAAAACTTGTTTAATAATGATAGCAGAGTTAGGAGTGAGAGCTTCAACAGGGAAAGGAAGGAAGAAGGACATCTTTTTAATAGTCAATAAAACAGAATGATAATACAAAATAGGAATTGTTGAAAATGGAAAAAAATCTCCTGAAAACAGAGACTTTTCAGACAAGATAGAGTGAGCCGCAGCCTGCTCTGCTTGACACTCTTGCAAGTCCAGTGTCATTTTGCTGCACCCTGGGATTATCCTGACTAGTAATGGGAAGCAGAGTCTGTCTTGGGGAGATTTGTGTTTAGTGGCCAGTTAGTAAAATCAACTGCCTGGTGAGAACTCAGCATTTTTGATACTAGAAACTTCTAAAATGGCCAAGGTAAAATTCCATCAGTCTTAGCACTAAGTAGAAATTGCAGTGGAATACAAGAACCTGAACTTTAGGGCCATGGTTTTAACATTGTCTCGAACTTTACCTTTTTTTGTGAACTTCATACACGTTGTGGTTTTCAGTCACGCTTTGCGCTGTTTGACATTGACTTCTAGCCCTTATCAACTGCCACCAACACTATCTCACGCGTGGCTTTAGCAGTTTGCCGAAGCGCTGTCATGGAAGGATGCCCGTCTACCCCAGAGCTTCCGATCTGTCTGCCTTTGGATTTGGTGTCCTATTGCAACCATCCTAGATTCTGYCAGGGCCGCACCTTCCCCTCCCTTATAAAAGCAGTCAAAACTTTCAAAGACAGGCTAAAATCCTTGATTACCCCGGAAAAAATCACTCCTGTTTAGATGAATAATAGCATCATTTTACTTTAGGTGACCTTGATAAGGAAATGAAAAAGCAAGAGGATTAGAGTATTGCAGGAAGAACATAAGAAACTTCAGGTCCATACAAAGAATATTCAGGGTCTGATTTTCTCTTGTTAGGCCTGTAGATGTCTCTTTTTTATTTTTTTCTTGTCAACTTTGGTGGCATTTTTACTGATGTAGAAATTGTTTAAGGGAAACATTCAGCATCTGGTTTGTAGAGATTAAAGGGAAAACATTGCAATAGTCTCATGTGCCATTTCTGAACGCAGCTYTACCRTGTACGCTGCTCCAGATAATSTGCAGCTCAGCTCGCACACACACAACTTGGGAGGCTGTGAGGTCACCCTCCCTGCAAAGCCTCTTACTGAAGRGATCTGGTTAATCCTCGTAGYCTGGTTCGAACTAATTAGGATAGAKATGGACCCCGGAGAGAAAAATAGACCAGCCGTCCTTGAGAAATCCCCAGGGACATGGCAGCCGTGAAAAAGGCCGCACAAYTGCTGACTCTGGGGAAGGCTCTGCAGGAGGCTGCAGAGCGTCGTTCCAGCACCTTCTCCTACAGCTCTCAGCYTTTGAAATGAAACCTAGTTAAGCATAAATTTCTGTGCTGGACTCCCCCTCTGACAAGGCAATATAGGACACTCAGAGGAGAAGGAAGTTATAAGCTCTGTTTTTTAAAAGTTGTTTCATGTCCATGGAGTCGTCCAAGCATCTGTTTGCTTCACCAGCAGCATCATCACTTAGCAATATAAATGGATTTTTTTTTTATTGCAGTGAGTATGAGCCATAGGTTTGATTTCCCCCCTCACACTGGCGAAGCGGAAAGGAGGTGCAGTGGTTTATCTGACCAGTTCTTCTTGCTCTAAATTCTTTTCCTGCAAAAGGCAGGGTTTGACCCAATGCATGCAAGAAGGACAGTTTCCTGAAACTTGCATAATTCGCTTGGGGATGGGAGATGCTTTCTATAGTTTCTG
>NW_028187188.1:0-9631 GCF_003343005.1 Rhea americana | reverse complement strand
AAGAAAAAAGAAAAAGAGAAACCCAAAGCCTCACATCTGTATAACAATATAGGGAGGAAAATACCTTCAATCTTTAGATCCCTTCAAACATGGATCTGCAGGGTAAAATGGATAGTGTGTTTTTGTGAGAATGTAGTGCTTTGGATATTGTCTATGACTTGCAAAAAAAAGAAAAAATCACAATGCGAAAGACTATATAATTCAAATGAAATTCACATTGTTAAGTTTTTCACCTTTATGCAAAGTCTGTCCTGGATTGTCAAGAGCATGCAGTAGTATATTAAATATTCTGGGTGTTCAGCATTTTCCTGAAGTTCAGGTCTTTTTGCTGTATTGCCAACAAGATACATAAATTCACTAGTCACCTTTAGAAATCTTGGTTGAAGCCTGAAGAAATTTCAGAAATGGTTATCATTAGAAATGTATTCTCTTTTATAGTTTTGTCTGGCCTTAAGCATTTCTCTTGAGAAGGACTTCAGTTAGCATGAGCAAAGCTGCATGGTGGATGATGCAGATCACCATTGCAGGCTGCAGATGTTAACCTTCACTAAACCACCCCTGCCTTCATTGCTGTTTGGGCATTTTCACTGCTCTGATGTCAGTATTCTTAGAGAGAAAAAGAAGCTGCCAACCTGACCCGTAGATGATCTTATCTTCGCAGCTCCTTTAAATTCATTACGACTGTATCAGTCTACGCTCTTTCATGTCACTTGAAGTTTTGGCCATAGGGATCTGCAAGGAAGTTATCCACTGTTGCTCTTAAAAGTTTTCTTTTGGTTACTAAATAGAAGCTCTAGGGTCTGATTATCACATGAGCACAGGTAGTTTGATCCACGCTGTAGTAGAAGTCAATGAAACCACTGAATCCATGAAATATTGCTTCAAAAATGTGAGATTTTGAAGCAAAATCTTGTAAGTAGTTTTTCCGCATTTTACGCAAGCAAATTAAATACATTACCCGTGCCTGTGCTCTTCACATATAAAATGTGATGAAAAGCAAACACAACTGCGCAATTTGAAGTTTGACGTGCAAGCAGATGTTGCTTTTGAGTGAACGTCTGCTGCTGCTTAGCCACTGGCTCTACTGATTGCCRTCTAAAGAGGAAGATGAAGCAACTTTGCATGTTGTAGATGCTGGTTGTCAATATGGAAATGAAATTGTAGCTAATCCTCAAAAGGCAGTACCTCTACAGTCAATGGGTCGGCTCAACTTTTAAATTTGACTGCAATTTGCCTTTGGAATCAGCTTCTTTTTTCTTAGCTGGGAGACTATTTTAATTCTYCACATTAAAAATGGAAAACATACAGCGGGATAGATAGTTTAACCCAGCTCACTGGTGCACTAGATATCAAGATTACAAAAATAGCATTCTAGTTGGCAACTAAACAGTGTGTACTGTGCTAGAAAAGAAAAKACCAAGAAAATACTTTGCAATTTCCCGATCACAATGTCCCAGAAAAATTCTTATTTTCCCCTACTTCTTTCCTCATTACTAAGGAGAGCTCTGTGCATTCATGCCTACACRTAGACAGATCAATCTTTTCTGGGCAGTGGGATCTTTAGGTCTTCACTCGCAGAGTGCCCAAGCTCATAGTGAGAAGATACTATGATTCGGCTGCTGCTGAAACGCAAAAATCTTCGCTTATAGAAGTTGCTTCTTGAGGATTGTTGCAGGCATATTTACAAATCTRAATTATTCCAAGATTTGGGAGGTCTCAGATATGGCTTTTAGCTGACTTTTCCCATTATTGCTGTCCTTCTGCTGTGTCAGCAACTAATCATCTGACCTATAGTACTCGTTTGTAATTACAATTACATCAAAAATGTAACGATAACAGCAGTCTAGTTACAATGCATCTCTACCTGAAATGCAGRTATTTCTTCCATTAGAGTAATTAAGCTATGAAGTTTAGAGCCTCTGATGTTTTGAAGTAATTAGCAACATGGGGAAAAGATCCTGCTTTCTGCAAGTACCAGCAGCKGATTTGTAAGAAAACCAATGTGTTTGGTTTTCTGTTATTAACTAAGCTGTATCATTCATTATTTACCAGTATTTCACCAGCTGCCAGACATTTATGCAATTGTTTGTATATCGCTAACACACTGCAAAGATGAGGCCAAATTGTTCTAGTCTTCAATTGCTGTTTACATGACTGTAGCACGTAGGAATCCTTGTCATGCAGCAGAGCCCCATCAYGCAAAGAGCTGTACAAACCCAAACACAACTTTTTGCAAGCTTGATAGCAGACACCAGTTATTCAATGTTTTCTTTTGTTTATTCATCTTCCACTAAGTCATTGGTAATTTAGGTAACAACCCATCCTTCACGAGTACAAATAACGAATAATGAACGAAAGGCCAGAAATGTTTTATAAATAGTCCTTTTGGAGAAATCAGGATCAGTATCAGTAGAACGTAGGTCTAAAATGGGGGGATATGGCTTTTGCCCTGAGATTTCATTCACTGCAGGCCCTTGACCGGTGCCTGTGTTGTCTGTGTTGCTGTGGGACTGCAGGAAAACGCAGCCTGTTCAGAATTGCACGAAGACGCGAGCACCAAAAAATGCCTCCTAGGTGGTCTGCGGGCCATTGCGTATTGTATTCCTGGACCCGTGGACAAGGTGTTGGGGGAAAACAGGCGCGTTGGGCGCCCAGGTGGCGGAGCATCCTTACAGTCCAGATGAATATTCAGCAGCAGCGTTAGAAAGCTGTTTCCTCCAGCCTGCTGGCACTGAAGTGCCTCATTCTCCCRGGTCTCACACGGGCATGGGGAACTCCCGGTTTTACCCCAAACTGCAGCTCTTTCATCTGCAGAGCTTCTCCAGCTCAGCTAAAAAGCTAACTGCGCTCTGAGCGTGCATTTCTTCCYCTTGCTTTCCTCCTTTTGAAGTACGTTTTGCTTGTATAAGTAGTAATCATGGATTATTTTACAGGCTCCTTCTAATGAGGTCAAGCCATTAGCAATCTGCATGGCTAATAGCAGAGAAATACAACGTTTAGCTGCTCAGCTTGTGCAAAGGCAGCATGTTAGCCTTTCCTGCCTGATATTTGTCAAGCTTGTTCTTAAAATCCTGCAAAAATTGAAGTTTTGCGTTTTCTCTGGGGAACCTACTGTGGTGTTTACCTATCTTTTCATGTTGTAAACTGTGGCTTGCAGGTTTATGTAATGCACAGGATAACAAATGCTAACCTCTTAAGTGAAGAGTAAACAGACTATTGTAAACTGTTGTATCTGGTGTAAAAAGCAGAGTAATGAAGAATAAAAACTCTGTTGTTTTACTGAAGCTGAAATTATAAACTGATTTGTAAACAGATTTAAAAGTATGCTGAGCCATTTACTAGATATTTTCTAAACTAATTAAGTTGGATGTTGACCCTGCATTCTGACACTGAAATGAGAGTGTTTAGATGTTGGCTGAGTGAGGCCGATGAATCAGATTGCTGGTTGATAAAACAAAATTGAAATTTGTGCGTGAAAACATGAATTTAGGTAGTTTTAAAAACTATGCCTAAACCCTGAGCATTGATCAGATTTGAGTCACTTTTATGACAACTTCAGTGCTTTATTTGTTTCTCACTTTCTTATGTTATTTTTTTTTTTAAAAAAAGGTTTTGCAGTGTTTCACTTACAGAAGTAATATTTTCATTAGCATCCTAGTGAACTGATTCTGGGATTAGCCTCTGCCATTTTTGCTGTGGATGGGCAGGGGTCAGGAACAAGGGAGGCGCCTCATATCTTTCTAAGATTTACCTATGATCTTGACCATCTTCTGTGTGCTTAAAGTTAAGCAGGAGCACAAATGCTTGAGCATTTGTAAATATGCTCAAGCATGTGGATCAAAATATTGCTTTCCTATTAGAATATTTCAGCCCTGAAATATTTACAGATTATCTGGGTACATTTTTGACGTTACACATTGAGTGTATAAAGCACCACTTACAGATGAGGTCTGTAACATGCTGTAATCCCTCCCCTTGAGCCGGCACCCCAGCATCAGCCTCCTCACAGATTTTAAGAGTCAAGTTTTCATAAAGTGACACGAAGATTGCAAAGGCAAAGGTATTGCATAGCGGATGTGGGTGCTTCTGGCTAGATCTGCAGGTGCAGCTTTAGTGCCCGAAGATGGGCCTTTGCATACCTAGCTTCAGAGGTGTGGGTGCAGATCAAGCTCAGCTTATTTGCGCGCGTTTCATAGTTTGCCCTATTTGGTTGACGGACCAGGCTCTATAAATGTGATGAAGTTTATAGTGCTTATTCTTCTGATGGTTGTCTGAGCGCTCTGGTAGAGGAGGAGTATGAATAGTGCCTTGTAGCAGTATTGAAAACTTCACCTACATAAAAACTAGGGCAATATTTACTACAAGTAATAAATATTTGTAATTGTTATGTGGTGCTTTTCAAATGATATTTCATGTCTGGTTTTATTTTGAGTTATTTTTTAAAACTTCAGTTCCTCATGAAAACAAGTTGTATAGCTTATGGTATTACTCTGGCAAAATGATTTCCATAAATAAAGCAAGATGCAGTAGAAGGGAACATATATAAAGATTAATGCATCAGACTTTTAGGCTTACCCTGACTAACAATAATTTGTAAGACTTCAGTTATTGGAAAGGAAATCTCTCTTATGGAAACAGGTAGCAAATCTAAAACTACCTGAGCAGCACGGGCAATTTACTTGCCTTCCACTTAAAGAATTATATCTTTATAGCCATTTTGCCTGAGCTTATTGATTTCATAGGCAGTTTTCTCCAAAGCCAGAATGCAGCTAGGTTTAGCACGCAAATGGGCATGGACGGTAATTAATGCCTGTGCTGTTTGTGAGCCCCGCGCAGCCGGAGAGGCTGGCTGCAGGCATCGCGGGGCGGTGGCAAAGGCAGGTTAGTGCGCCTCGCAGCTTGTGTGAAGCGGTTCCATCGTGAACTGGGAGTAAAGAGGGTCAAACAGAGCTGTGGAGAGCTTGAAACCAGTATGCGTGAGAATTTACAATCTTGTGCGGTGTTCAAAGAAATACTCATGACTTTAAGATGTTAGAAGACGCAGTTTTCTCAAATTTTCCGCTTTTAGTCGAGATAGGTGATACATACATGAGAGTGACAGTATTTATTTCTAAAAAAAAAAAAAAAAACCCATAGTCAGACACAACCAGAAATTGGCATCTTCTGCTGTATCACTTTCAAAGTAATATCAATTAAATTAACGGTGGAACAAATAAGCAAAGAAAATGGCAGAGAATGTAAAGTCAATTTGCTAATTAAAGGCAGATAAGAATCTTGCCATTAAGTGCTACAGGCCATGACCAAAAATAATAATAAGCAACATAGTCTTGATCCCAATTAACGTCAGCAGCATCTGGGAACCAAATACCATCAGTTTCTTTTGAAAATCTCAGCTGCATTTCTTACTACGATGAAAATAATAATGCAGTTTGTTAGGAACCAGCTTAGACTTACTTTAAATAGAAAGAAGTACGTGCAGAGTTAGGCCCTAAATCATTCATATATCATAATATCATTCTTAAATAACRGAAAGATCACAGAATAATAATAATATGAGAAAAATAAGTAAAACTGGAAAAGAATGTACACATCTTTTAAAAAAACAAGAAATCTGTGAATTCAGATCAGGGGCAAAATTTGGCTCAATTTTTATTTCATTCTTACCTAAGACTCTTCTACTACAAAGGACCAGAACAATTTACAAAACAACATTCAAGTAAACTCCTGTGTGTGGAAGTTACTGCAAATTAAAGAACCCGCACTGGTGAGATTCTCTTACTGTACCTAGAATAATAGAGATGTCAATGCTGCCGCGCTGCCGGCTGGAAAACACTAATTATTTAATGAGATCCAGGGCTAGCAAGTGAGTCACTAATGATCGTTGTCTTTTGTTTTCTGTTTAAAAAACATATTCACTATAGTTGGCAATCATTAAAACAAGGCAGACTCAAAAAGAAGAGCTCTCATTTCCAATTATGGGCAAGCCACACACATTTAAGCAGCCTGGAGATATAGGAGACCAGATGCAGCCTTTCACCCTTTAGATCTCTCTGCTTTCAGTCCTTTAAATTTAAAATTTTGCTACTTTGCCATTTGCTCTGCGACTGCAGGGTGATCCCATGCTCTGTGAATGTGTAATGATCCAATGTATAGTATCTCACAGTCTCGGGAAGCATAGTGGGTTGGTTGAATATGCTTCTCCCACAGTGCACTTTGTTAACCTTAAACTAAAGCCCAAAGAGTATATTGATGATCAGAAGTCCTTACGAAAATGCTTGGTTAGAAATAAATCACAAAGGAAATTCGGCAATTCAAGTTACTTTAAGAACACAAAACCACAGAAATTAAAAATGTAAAAATTCAGAATCCATGGGGATGCTATGCTGACTTCTCAGCAAACTGATCTCTCACTTTTGCTGCCCTTGTTTCTGTCAGCCCTGCTTCGCATGCTGTGCTACTTTTGGAACAAGGGATTTTTCTAGGGACTGTAGGAAACGGTCATCCGTGGCTCTCGCTTTTTGTATGGTCTGTGTTTACAGCTCGCAGGTGAAAAAAATTGCCAACTTGCAGGACCGAACTTTGGTTCCTGTTGGATTAGAGCAAAGACCTGAAGATGGACTTTGCACAGCGCGTAATGGCACGAATCCCTTTGGCCACACACGGTCACAGAGGGGGTTTCTGTGGGCGGCTGCTCCCAGTACACTGAGTGCCCTGAGCACGTTGCAGCACGGAGCCTCTAATGAGGCTCAGTCCCTTTTGCATGCTCTTTTGTCTAACCGAGACTTCAGTAAATCACTGTTTGTTTGTGGGGAAGCAGTCAGGAGCCAGATGTGGTGCAGTTAGGGAATAGTTGTTTTGAAATGAGTGTCTTGTGCGGCATTGTAAGATTTTTTTCATCCCTGGGAATAAGATATTCTGAACCCTGACTTGTAGAGGGCATCAGTGCAAGGGGCAGGCTGTGGGTAGCTCTTGCTGCTTGAACTGCCTCCGGGAGCCCTGAGGCTCTTCTAATTTATTTAAGGACCTGCGGAGGCAGCTTTGCCCTCTTTCTCCCCGTCTGCACAGTCCCGCACCCACAGTTCCTGATAGGATTAAAATCTTCATATGGGAAGGCAACTCTTTTGGTAGAAATCACCATATCACGTCATCTCTGCTGTCCCATATGGGGGGAATATGGGACAGAGTGATAACAGCAGAAATCCCTGCAAGGAGGGGACACAACAGCTCTGAAATAAGGCACGGGGAATGTTTATTTTGCAGAGGAGTCTGTTAGAGAAAAGATCTTTCTGATTTGGACCATGGAGACAATTTCTGCTATGGCCCAGTGGATATACTTGACAGGAAATTCAATTATTTAGTGAGAATTATGTTTAGTGTTTTCAGCAGAAACTGAGGGCTCGGAGAAAAATCATTCCTAGATCTGGGACTTCATAGTATAGAAATACAGGAAGTTAGACTGAGTGAAGATCTTTTGTCCTTGGCTGGACACGGCACATGCRAAGAGAGAGTGGGTTTAATTTGGTCTCGCGTCCAGTATTCCTGTTCTAACAGATGATATTTGTGTGTACCTGGCTCGCTTCTGATGCAGAAAACTAAATGCATATTGACTGCTTGAAATACGTGCTGTCCTAGTGTGAAGGCTCTCCCCACTGTGGTAAGGAATGTCTGAAACACCTCCTGTGCGGTACCTATCAGGATAATAAATTCTGGGGTTTTGATACCCATAATCCCTTTCTAAAAGAAAGCAGACTGCTTTTGCAATTTTTCTCTGATAAAACTCATCAATCATACTGCTTCTCAACTGTATAATCTCTCATTATTGCATTGTGAATTTATTTGCTTTAGCTCCCTTGCTTCTTAGTGTTTTGCACGTGTGCTCTCCGTTCCTATAAGATTTATGCACCTTGGTCTTGACCTTCACAATAGGGTAAYGGGTATTTAAATACAATTATTTTAAGTAAACATTAGAAGTCACTGTTTGCCGTTATTGATTGGGAGGCAGATAAGGCAGGAGTTTGGAGGGTTGTAAATTGTGCAATGAACTAACAAATCATGTCCTGCATGCGAGTGGTTCACCTACAGGAATAGCAAACAAATGCCCTCACCAGACGAGGGAACGGTAGGTCTGTTGGATGAGTAGGGATTCGAGAAGTCCCCGTAAGCAAAGAAAAACCTAGGATTCTCCTTAAATCATTGTTACTTTTAGGAAATTTTCTTGTGAGGTGAAAGGAGGTATGACATGCTTTGGCTGTAATCTCTTTACCCCCCCCCCTCTCCCAAAATCACTTGAACTGCTTCTCCATCAGCATGAGCATCTTAAGGTTTATTGAGAAGCTTAGCAAACCCAGTGCATGTGGAGGTACCTGCAAATCAGCTGGATTTCKAGGCTCTAACTCAACCCTTATTCTCTCTTGGATGCAAGGGTTTCAGTGTGCTTGTGAGAACATCCATAAATTTCTTCTGTTGCTGTCTGTGTGTCTAAGCAGGCTTCGCAAGAGCTGTACATGTGTAGGAGTCGGCAAAGCAGAGCAGCTCATGTTCAGGTGCAGAAAAAGCAGAGGTGTTTCAGCATCACTCGGAAGCAGGGCGTATCACTGAAGCACAGCCTCCCTTTAGGCAGGAATAGGATGTTTTCTCGTGTTTTATTCCCACCACAGTAGAGGCTGATGAGTTTCTGCCTGCAGCACATTCTTTGTAGTTCCTTATTGCAGTTAATTTTGTGAATATTGTTGAGCTCTGGTTTCAGATCGGCTTGCGTGGTTATTTTGAACACCCGACCGTTAGCGTTCTTGCCCTTAAGCCTGCTCCAAACATAACCAGCCCGGCTAGAAGTGTTTCCAGCCAGGACACTGCAAATCTAGTATATTGGTCAGGAGGCTGCTTTCAGCATTAGTATCTGCTTTTTTCCTCCTGCTTTTGACTCTCGCTAAGTTCTTTACCCTGAAGCACTGCTCCCGCCWCAGCAATGCCCCTTTAGTTGTGCACTGCTAATCATCTTTATTATCAATGTATTTTTCTCARGTTTGTAGTTCACATGATTTCAGAACAGTCCTAAGCTCACGTTTCCTGGCTTTACAAAGCAGTAGGTTTTATACTTGATCATGGACTACGTATAGTGGGACACATACCTAGCCCTTATTCATTTTACGTGGAGGATGCAGTGAAGATGAACTCTGCCCCAAGAGAAGAAGGCCGTGAACGTTTCTGCCTTGAACCTCAGAATATCAGGGAAGTGACCATTTGTCCCCTGGTGCTGCAGCGGCAGAGTCCCCAAGGAAGAGTTGGCCAGTGCTCAGTGTAAGTCGCTTTCTCTTTTTCTTTCTTTCCCCCTGAAAGCTGTAAACCCGTAATGTCCTCTTTTACAGAATCTAATTTGTGAGCTACTCTAACGGGCACTATCTCATTAATCAGCGAAAGCAGAAACAACGTGTCAGGCTTGTACAAAATTACGGGTCTGACTCGCTAACAATTGGAGCTCTCTTGACAAGTAAGGCGTACGGTTGTTTCTCAAGCCCTTTGACAAAAGCCACCGTCGGTAATTACGGATGTGGCACAGCTGTTTTCATACTCTGTCTGGTGCAGCACGAGTTGCACAAAGATGAAAACAGTGCTAATCCCCTTCTGGACTTTT
>NW_028187187.1:7344-8792 GCF_003343005.1 Rhea americana | reverse complement strand
GTAGAAGACTTCTTCTTCTGTAGAAGAGCCTGCCGGAGCAGCGTGCTTGGAGAAGGGCAGCATGAGTACTGCTCCCAGAGCTGCCAGCCAGGGCAAGGGGCACAGCGGCCTGCCCCACACCCTGGGCACAGAGGGGGATAGGCCTTGTCTGGGCTGGGCTTGGGGGCTGTGCAGCCGTCCTTACCCGGCACTCGCCGATCCTCCATGTCTGCGCTGTCTCTGCCAGGTGTCTGAGCTGCTTCCACTTAAGGAACTTGGCAGCACCAACGAGGGCTTCCTGCGAGGCCTACACAGCACCAGAGACAGGAAGATGCCACCACAGCCCAGGGGACAAGAGCCTGCATCCCCCTCCTCTTGRCAAGCCTCAGGGCCCTCCCTGCCTCACCAGGGGAAGTGTCAGCCACTGGACACCCAGTCTGCCATGGGGTTCAATGCCCCAGGCAGAGAGCGGGGAGCAACAGGCCACCTAGGCTTTCTGAATGTGGGTGCTGGGCTCCCTGGCTGCTTCCAGAGCTTTTACCTGGGACACAGGGCCTGACCGTTCCCCTCACTGCATCTCCCAAGGAGAGGAGGTCSTGGAAAGGCCCATGCCCAGCTTCTCAGTCTCTGCTTAGAAACTTCTAAGCCCCTGCTTAGAAATCCATACCTGCCCCATGCTTGGGCTCTCATCATGCGCGTGGAAGAAGAGTGGGAGCAGGCTCCTGTGTACTTGCTGCTTCAGCTGATGGTCTCTGGTGCCCACCACAATCTCCAGCATGTCTTTGAAGAGCTTCATGGAGAGCTCTCGCATGCAGCTAGGCTCCTGGTGCGAAGGAAGATGGGGCAGCTCAGCACTGGCTGCTCCAAGCCTATGGTCTCTCTCGCACCTGGGCCTGCTCCTGGTGCTGCGGGACCAAGCACAACATGGAGCAGCCGAGGGCAGAGAGGGCACTGGMGCAACGCAGTCCTATAGGCCAGGACACCAGGCACAGGAGAACCTGCCACAGCCGTGAGCCCTGCACACAGCCTCACAGGCACACCAGCAGGGCCCCTGGCTCTCCCCGCAGCCTTACATCATCAAAGAGTGGCAGGAGCGTCTTTGCCAGATGCAGAGCGATGCGGGTGACCTTCTGCTWGCCCAGGAGGTGCACCATGTTTCTGAGCACCACCAGGGCCTTAGTGCCGATGTCTCTATCTGCATCCCACAGTTGCTCCATGATGCCTGGCAGCAGGAACTGCATTTTTCTTACCTGTGTGAAACACAATCWCATTTGCTGAAGAAATAGAGGACTGCCCTGGCAAAAATGTCTGGCTATTAGACTCCAGCTTGCCTTCTGGCTTCCCAGAAGCTGGCAGGGCAATTACTGCAGCCACCTGCTGCCAGGCAGGGCTTACTGGCAAAGCCATGGCGGTGTGGGGCGCAGGGAGGTGGGAGAGGGTAGCACCGGCTCCTCTCCACCTGACCAGTC
>NW_028187187.1:5017-6124 GCF_003343005.1 Rhea americana | reverse complement strand
TTCTGCTTCTCCGCTGCTGCTTGCGTGCTACTTTCCCTTCTTTTTTTTCATTGCTCCTTTTTTCCTCACCTCTCTGTTCTGCGTCCTGTTCTTTCTTTCCCTTCCTTCTTTTCTTTTTTTCTCTCTTCCTTTCTTCCTCTTTCTCTCTTTTTCCTTCCTTTCCTTCCTTCTTTGCTTCCTTCCTTCCTTCTTCCTCCCTCCCTCCCTCTTTCTCTCTTTCTCCCTTTTTCTTTCATTTCCCGCCACCCTTTTCTTTCTTCCTTCCTTCCTTTCTTTCTTTCTTCCCCCCTCTTTTTTTTCCTTGGTTTCATTTTTTTTTTTTTGCTTGCTCCATGCTGTTTTGGGGGACTGTAGTTGTTGTTGCTTCTTTGCGGTTATGTGCGTGCCTGTCCTATTGCTTCCCTTTTTTGCCTCGCTGATTTTTATTTGTATTTTTCTGTGTTGCCTCCCCTGTGTTGTCTTACCTGACCCCGGGCTGACCGGCGCCCCCGGCTGGAGCCCCACCCCTCGCCTACTCTCTTCGGCGCCCCCCGTGCCCCCGCTCGGTGCAGGTGCTCGCCAACGACCCATGGCCCCGTGCAGCCTCCCCCCACTGGTGTCGCTGGGCACCCTGCTGCATTGGCGAGGTAAGAGCCAGGCAGCGCCGGGGCAGGGGAAGGGCGGGGGGGAGGGGTGCTCTTGTACGGATCAGCACCGTCCCCCTTTTTTGGCCGTGTTCTTTTTTTTCTTTCTTTTTTAACCGGTTCTTGTTCTGTTCGCCTGCCCTCGCCCCCTGCCAGTTCATTGTCGCCTGCTTGCTCCCTCGCATTCCCTTCAGCAGCGCCGCCACCCTCCCCGGCAGCCCCGGCTGTTTCTGAGCTTGAGCGGCCAGCATGTCGCTGGGTGGTCGGGGGCGGGGGGGCGGCTGAGGAAGAGTCCCTGACCCCGGGCTGACCACCGCCCCGAGGCAGCAGGGGGGCGCGGGCGCCCGCCGCCTCCTCTGCCGAACCAATCTCGCTGAGAGCCCTCTTGCATTCGCTCCTTTGCAAAGAAAGAGATGCGCGACCCTGCGGCAGGGGAGGGTGCTGGCGTACACACCTGTGTCACTGTGGCCAGCGTTTGCGGTCC
>NW_028187187.1:0-2182 GCF_003343005.1 Rhea americana | reverse complement strand
CAGGATTATAAAGAGTTGAAGTAAGCAACAAGCCATTCAAAGGTCACCAAGGAGGAATTCCTTGAGGGCAAGAGGACTAAGAAGATAAGATAAGGAGACGCCTGTAATCACTCACAAGATATGCATCCAGAAAGGGAGTCAACCCAGCAGATAAGCAGACGCCTGTAATCACTCACAGGATGTGCACCCAGAAGGGGAGTCAACACAACAGCCAATTAGAAACTGAGCAGATGCACGTGGACAATACTAGACAACCAATAGAAATGCTTTGCGAGGCGTGTGGATGCATGAGCTTGTTGGAAAAGATATATAAGTTAGAAAGACAAAGGAATAAAGTTGGATTGAACTTGCATCACACTGATGTGTGTGTTCCTTCCCGTCTTGCCAAGAATGGGCTGCAGCATCTGGTGACCCTGACGTGATCCTCAGAGACCAACTGGGGTAGGAGAGGAGCCGTAAGCCGGCAAGGATCCTGCATGGCCAGCGACAGTAGCTGGGCGCCCGAAGAAAGGCGGATGAATGGCCAGCGACAGTAGCTGGGTGCCCGAAGAAAGGCAGATTGTGTCCACGACTGAATGGTGAGTCGAGGAAGCAGGATGGGGTTCGCTGCATCAACGATAGAGCAAGGGAGCCTGTTGAAATTGGCTCGGAAAATGGGCACCTGGATAACAAAGTCAGACTTAACTGACTTGTTACTGTGGTGTCGAAGAAAAGGGCTTATAGTAGAAGCCCCGCAAGTACAATGTACTGGTAAGGAGCATGAAGGCTCAGGACCTCAGTACGAGGAGGTGCCTGATAATGACGACCTCAAGTGTCCCCTGCGTGCCTGTCCTGTGTCCGTAGCCGAAAAGGAGGCTTTGGGGGAGATAGAAGACGATTTGCCACCCTGGGAAGGGGAGGACCGTCCGGCGTCTACCACTCCCCCGGCGAATATGGACATTGATCCAGTAAAGGTCCCGCTGCCGGATGATGAGCCAGGGGACCAAGAGCAGCTGAGAGAGATTCGTCAAGAGCTCCGCGGCCAAGCCGACAAGATGACTGCTTTATTGGAGCAGATGAAGCGCCTCGATCGGGGATCGGGACGAAGGGACATACAGGCAGCGTATAAGGCTGCCCATAATACAATCGTAAAGGGGTGTTGTCATGGTTGCAGTCGGTGGTGCATGGCAAGGAGAGGTAACTGTTCAGCTCTGCGGGGAAGGAAGGCAAAGATGAGGTGGTGCCACCTCATGACCCGAATTTTAACCCTGTTACACGTTACAAGGGCCTTACAGAGAATGCTAAGTTGGAGGGAGAGTTTCTGTTTACTCCTATGGCCATGGCAGTTATACAAAGAGCGGACGGACCAACATGGGAACCAATAGATAAATAACAATAAAAATAAATATATATTAAATATATATATATATATATTTATATAAATAAATATAAAAATAAATAAAAAGGATAGAGGAAAAGATAGCCAGCACTGCGGCTTATCGGTACCAATAAAATTTGCCAGTGAGTATAGTCGTTTACAACAAGCATAAAGAGGTCGCAGCTGTGATAGCGCAGGTGAATAATCAGAATCACTTACAGATTTTAGAATGGATGTTTTTAGCAAGCCATCTGAAAAACATCATTACACAAAGATTTGAAGCTATAGGAACTATCTTGCTTAAGGCCAGGAAGCGTCTCCGTACAATTCAGGCGGACAAGCAATAATCGAACGACATCATCAGGACTTAAAACACCTTTTGGCTGTTTTTAAAAAAGAGGGGGAGTTCAGCCCCTATGATGTAACCTGTAAAGCATGTTGTCTTAAATTGGCTGAACCCCTGTACAGATGAAAAAATACCCATTTTTGCACATTTTTCTGAAAATACCGCTGATTTTTCGGGAAAACAGGTTCCGGTGGGGTTTTTCAATCCRCAGACATGGGAAGGTCCCAGGGAATTAGTAACCTAGGGAAGGGGATATGCTTGCGTCGTTGCAGGGGATGGAACTACGTGGATACCAGCCAAGTGGGGGTGGCCGTGGCTGACAAAGGAGAGAGCCRAGACAACAAAGGCATTACAGGGTGCTGAGGCAAACCCAGAAGTGTTGCCTACAGAAACATGAAGGCRCAGTGGGCTTGGTGGCTGGGATTAACTGGCGTGATTCATGTATGGTCATTAACGAATATTAATGAGAGAGAAAACAT
>NW_028187186.1:6427-8437 GCF_003343005.1 Rhea americana | reverse complement strand
GTGTGTGTGTGCGTGTGTGTAGTTGTGTAAGGGCTGTCCCGGGAAGGGTCACAGCACCCATCCAACTCCTGCGTGGGCTGCAGGATGGTGACAGGGGTCTTGTGTTTGCACACATGCACAYGAGGGTGTGTGGGCATGTGTGAGGGTGCATTTGTGTGTGCATATGTGTGCACAGGTGCATATACAGCTGGGGGGTGGGCATTTGTGCATGCCTGTGCGTGTACATGCATGCACAYGCATGGGCCCGTTTGTGCATGCATGTGCATGYAGGCACATGCGTGYGTGCATGCATGCACGTGTGTGGGTGCATTTAGGCATGTGTTTGTAGAYGCAAGCATATGTGTGGGTGCATGCACGTGTGTGAGGATGCATTTGTGCATGCATGCATGTAGGTGTATGCACAAGTGTGCATGGGTGCATTCACGTGTGCTAGCAGGCACCCTGCATGTGCGGGGGGGGGAAGGCGTGTGCAGGCTGCACGCGTGGGCCTGGCTGCTGCACGCCTGCGCGTCCCGTCCCTGGCAGTGCCAGGCGCGAGGGGCCCGCGGGGGCCTGGCCAGCAGCAGGGCCCGCTGCGCCGCTCGCCGCAGAGATGCCCGCGGCCGCCTCCAGCTCCGAGGGGGGTAAGGCATGTGCCGAGGCGATGGGGGGGGGCAGGGAGGGCACATGAGTGTGCACACGGGGCCCGGTGCGTGTGAGCAGGCTGCTCAGGCACTTGCACGCCTCACGATGGCTTTTCACCCGGCTATACCCACGCTGGGAGTCGTGCGCAGGGAGCCCTGTGGCTGAAGGGGGGCGGGGGGGGGCTGGCGTAGCAGGAGGTGCAGAGTGTGCGTGTGTGTGTGCGCAAGTGCTTGCACGCGTGTGCAAGCATGGCGCGGTGCTGTGCACGCCCGTGCGCACGCTGCGGGGGCTGCCGGGCCCTGCGGCGCGCGGGGGGCGGCGTGCCCCGTGCACCGGTGCGGGGCGCGAGCCCCCGCGGGCGTGTGCGGCGCTGCGCGTGCAAGGGCGCGCGGCCCCTNTAAAGGGACCGCGCCCCCGCCGCGTCCCCCCGCCGCGGGAGTCTGCACGGAGCGCGTGCCCGGGGGGGCTCCCACGGGTGAGCATGCACGGGGCGGGGGGGGATGCGTGTCTGCGTGTGCATGCATGCGAGAACGTGCACAGCGTGTCTGTGTGTGTGCGCGTGTGTGCATGAGTGTGCAAAGGTGTGAAAGCATCCATAGAGTGTGTGTGCATGGGGATGCATGCATGTGAGAGCATGCACGGGTGTGTATGCATACGGGTGTGCACACAGCAGAGAGCATGCACAAGGCGTGTGCATGGGTGTGCACACAGAGCGCATGCACGGGTGTGTGTGCACATGGGTATGGACACGTCTGAATGTGCAGAGGTGCATGTGTGTGTCAGCATGTGTGCAAATGGAGGTTCACATGGGTGTGTGCACGTTTGAGGATGCACAAGTATATGTGTCTGGGGTGTGCATGCACGCACAGGTGCGTGTGCATGACAACATGCTTATTTGTGCAAGTCTATGAGCACAGCGGTTTTCATGGGTGTTTGTGAGTGTGTGAGCCTCTAGGGGTACGTGTGCACATCAGCATGTGTACATGTGGGTGTTCACATTGGTGTGCATGTGTGTGTGAGCATGCACAGGCTGGTGTCTGTGCTGATGTGTTTACGTGTGCAAGCTCCTACAAGTGGGCTTGCGCAAGTGTGTGAGCACGCAGAGGGATGCGTGCATTTCCCGGTGAGCACGTTTGTACGTGAGCATCCACAGGGGCTTGCACGCTTGTGAGCACAGCCACGCRGGTGTGTGTTGCACGTGTGCTATGCATGGGTGTGTGCATGCACTGCTGCATGCTCGTGCGATAGCTATTCACGCGGGCGTGCCCGCAGGCAGGAGCGCGGACAGGTGCGGCAGTGGTTCGTGGGCGGTTGCACGGGCGCTGCTGCGCGTGCAGGGCTTTTGCACGCGGTGCCGGCGAGTGTGCGTGTGCAAGGGTGCAGGCG
>NW_028187186.1:3729-5628 GCF_003343005.1 Rhea americana | reverse complement strand
CATCCTCCCCACCCTGTAACTTAATTGCACCGCCTGGGTTGCTGCATGTCCTGGGGAGGTGAGTGGGAAGTAACCAGGGGGTGTCCCCATCACCTGGGGTGCCTGGGAGAGGGAGGGCTGAGCGGGGGGGCCCATCCTGGCAGGGTGGGCGGGGGGCCGGGGGCACCCCGTTGCCATCCCGTGCCCCCCGACCCCGCCAGCTGCTTCTGACTTTCACCCCTGTGGCTGCTCTCTCCTGCTCTGCACCCCGTGTTCCGTGGCCCTGCGCCCCCGTGTCCCCCCTGTGTCCCCCCCCCAGCCATGCAGCAGGTGCTGGACAACCTCATCGCCCTCCCCAGCTCGCCGGTGGCCGCAGACCTGGACCTCATCTTCCTCCGCGGCATCATGGAGAGCCCAATAGTAAGGTCCTTGGCGAAGGTACAGTGGCGTGGGGCACTGGGGCTGGCCCCGTGGGCTTTGCACACGAGTGTGCGTGTGCACAGGGGGTATGCGTGCCGGGGTGTGTGTGCACTGAGGTGTGTGTGTATGCTTGCAGCTACATGCCTACATGCGTGCATATGGGTACAGCTGTGCATCTGTGAGTGTGCAAGCATGTGTGTGCATGCGAGTGTACATGTATGTGTGTGCAAATGTGTATGCGCAAATATGTACGTGCGCACAGGTGCATGATAAATGTGTGTRTGTGTGTATAGGTCTGTGCAAAGGTGTACATGTGCACGTGCACACACATGCCTGTATTGCTTGTGGGAAGATGCACCTGAGTGTGGCAGTGTGCATGCAAGGAGGGCACGTGCGTGTGCGTGAGGCTGTGGTGTTGGGGCGAGGGAGGGCCGTGCCGGGCCGTGGGCGGCGTTGGGCGCGCGGTGCCGGTCGGGGCACAGGCGGTGTTGGGGTGGCGAGAGGCAGCGCGGGGCCGGTTGTGCGATGCCGGTTGTGCGATGCCGGTTGTGCGATGCCTGGGCTTGCGTGTGTGTCACCCACGGGCTGTGCTCACGGTGCGCCGTCGGCTTCCCATCCTGCACGTTTGCCAGTGTGTGTGTGTACGCTTGTGTGTGCACAGGCTCGTGCGATGGTGTGCATGTGCATGGGTCCGTGCAAGACAGCATTTCCATGTATGTGTGTGTGCAAGGGTGTGTGCGTTCATGCCTGCACAAGCACCGGGGCACGTTTGAGGGCRTTCACGATCAAGAGGGTGAGTTTGCATGCGTGCACACGCAGGGTGCTGTGCATGTGCACCGTGTGTGTGCGTGCACTCGTGCCCAGGGTGCCGTGCAGCCCCTGGCCTGGTGGTGCCCCAGTACAAACCCCTGCCTCTCCCAGTYGCCGCTCCTGTGCGGCCCAGTTCAATGCCGGGATGTACTGGGGCACTCGGGCCACCTGGAGGTAGCGGGGAGAGGAGCGATTCCAGCAATCCCCACAACTGCTCCCAGTTCAGCACTGGGATGCAGACAGCTGGTCTGGCTAAGCCATACTGGGTTGTACTGGGAGGACTGAGAAATCCCCCAGTCTGTGCTGGGTTAGAGTAGGGCCTGACCTGGGCCRTTCTGGGTTGGGCTGGGCTATACGGGGCATCCCCCAGTTGTATGCTGGGCTGGACTGGGCATGATTGGGCTGGACTGGTCGCTCCCCTATTGCATGCTGAGCTGGACTGGGCTAGACTGGGCTGGACTGGGGAAGTCTCCCAGTATATGCATGGTGGGTTGCTCTAGAGGCTCTCCCATTGCATGCTGAGCTGGACTGGGCTCTACTGGGCACTCCTCCATTGCAAACTGGGTTGGACTGGGCTCTGCTGGGCACTCCCCCATTGCACGCTGAGCTGGACTGGGCTGCACTGGGAACTCGCCCACTGCAGACTGGGCTGGGCTGGGACTCCCGCAGGGCAGGCTGGGCTGGCCGCCG
>NW_028187186.1:0-1437 GCF_003343005.1 Rhea americana | reverse complement strand
GTGTGTGTGTGTGTGTGTGTGTGCACGTGGGGAGGGGGTTGCGTGTGCACGCGCACTGCATGTTTGCGCGTGCCAGCAGCAAGGTGTGCAGTGAGGGTCGTGTGTGTGCGTGGCTGTGCTGAGTGGTGGCGCCGGCTGTGTGTGTGCATGTGTGCAAGGCGCATGTGAGCGTGTGTGTGTGTGTGAAGCGCAAGTGTGTGTGTATGCGTGTGTGCAGGGAGCGTGCAAGCGCGTGCACGCAAGGCACGTGCAGGTGCATGTGGATTTGTGCTTGCACGCGGGCAAGGAGCCGGGAAGCACCTGCTTGCAGGGAGCGTGCGCGTGCATGTGCGCGCGTGCAAGCGCGTGGGCGTGCGGGCGCACGCGCGCGTGCCCGGCCCCCTGCGCCCCTCGYGGAGCTGCCGCTGCTCCGAGGCCACCGGGCTGTCGCTGGGGAAACTGAGGCACGGGGGGTAAGGCAGAGCTGCTGTGGAGCGTGGTGCCCCAGAGCCCGGGGGGGGGGGAGGACGGACCCACGGACGGGGGGCGTCCGGCGCCCCCCCCCCCGGCGCCGCTCAGCCCCGGCGCCCCCAGGTCTTCGTGAGATGCCACTTCGACTACGACCCCGGCGCCGACAGCCTCATCCCCTGCAAGGAGGCCGGGCTGCGCTTCGCCGCCGGCGACCTGCTCCACGTCGTCAACCAGGACGACCCCAACTGGTGGCAGGTGAGAGGGGACCCGAGGGGGGCACCCGGTGGGAGGGGGGCACCCGGGGGGGGGGCCTCTCCCTTTGCCCCCCCCCCAGCCTGGAAGGGGGCACAGGGGTCCCCCTGTGCCACACCGTGTCCCCTAGACGTGCCACCTGCAAGGGGTCCCTTCGGGACAGACCCCCCCCTGTGCCACACCGTGTCCCCTAGATGTGCCACATGCCAGGGGTCCCTTGGGGGACAGACCCCCCCTGTGCCACACCATGTCCCCTAGACGTGCCACATGCTGGGGGTCCCTTGGGGGACAGACCCCCCCCCTGTGCCACACCGTGTCCCCTAGATGTGCCACATGCTGGGGGTCCCTTGGGGGACAGACCCCCCCCGTGCCACACCGTGTCCCCTAGATGTGCCACATGCCAGGGGTCCCTTGGGGGACAGACCCCCCCCTGTGCCACACCATGTCCCCTAGACGTGCCACATGCTGGGGGTCCCTTGGGGGACAGACCCCCCCCGTGCCACACCGTGTCCCCTAGATGTGCCACCTGCAAGGGGTCCCTTGGGGGACAGACCCCCCCCGTGCCACACCGTGTCCCCTAGACGTGCCACCTGCAAGGGGTCCCTTGGGGGACAGACCCCCCCCCCGTGCCACACCGTGTCCCCTAGACGTGCCACATGCCAGGGGTCCCTTGGGGGACAGACCCCCCTGTGCCACACCGTGTCCCCTAGACGTGCCACATGCCGGGGGTCCCTT
>NW_028187185.1:6553-8431 GCF_003343005.1 Rhea americana | reverse complement strand
CACACTGCCCAGTCACCCCACAGATCAGGGCCCACAGCCATTTCTGCAGTTAACAGTCTCTGTGCAACATGTCAGGAAGGAGCCCCTGCAGCCCTTACCCTTGGTGCAGAGCACAGGAGACTTGGGAATAAACAGCTGGAGTCCAAGCTGATAGTGTCAGTGCAGGAGGTCTCCACCTGTCTTGCTCCCTTGCCCTCAGCTCACCTCTCTATGCAGGGAGGAAGGATGCTCTTCCTGCCTGGTCACCCAAAACTCCTCTCCAACATGTCCCTGATCCTTTGCCTAAGAGCAAGCGGTCCCAACATGTTCCCGCTGCCTCCTGTCCCTGCTGCTTGCCATGAAGCAGCTCTGAAGGGCAGCAGTGGGGARCRTGAGAGCAGTGCCCAGCAGCGCCTGGGCCTCGCAGGGAAGTGAGGACATCACCGTGTCACCAGGGAGACCTTCCTGTGATGTGTCACATCCCAGTGTGACCTCAGCTCATGTCACTTGGGGGCTCAGTAGGTCATTCCCATGGAGATGGCACAGCCAGGGAGAGAGAAGAGAGGTTTCCCTCATGTCCTGTAAAGCAGTCACCTCTCCTCACCCCAGTTAGGTTCCAAATATTTCTAATAAACCCCTCAGGAACGTTTGCAGATGGTGCCAAAGGCTGTGAAACATTTAAAATGAGGCACTAGAGAGGTCATGTCTGTGCCCCTGCACGAACAGGTCTCTGCCCTAGGCAGACCTGTGCAGGAAGCTGGGGTTTTGGGTTTGTTTGGAGGTTGGCATCTTTCAAAGACAGGATCAAAGTCATATGGCATCCACGTGACAAAATAAAGTGTGACCACGCACTGAGATGCTTTTAGTGAGCTTGCAAACTGGTTTCCTCTGCGGGTCGCTTTGTCAGCTTCAAAACTGATAACTACTGTGGGTCACTCTCTTTGTAGAAGTGGGATATAGAACAGTGTGGGACAGGATGTGGTCTTCCTCCCTGAAGCACAAACCAGATTATTTGTTTTTAAAAGTGCTCAGCAAGGTTTTGTGGTCTACAGTGCTTGAGATGGAGATGATAAGCCACAAAAGAGCAAATGTGCCCTTAATACACATCATTCAGAGGGCTTCACCTGGGGTGCTGGTCCTTGCCAGTCTCCAAAGCCGCAGTGCAGACCAGGTGGTAAATATGAGGAAGTGTTCCTCTTTTCCATGAATTTTGTCAAGCTTTCCTTCTGGCACCCCAGCTGGACATTTTAAGTTTCCCCCTTTTCCAGTTTTCCTCTTCCTCTTATGCTTGATTCATAAAGGTACTGAGCTGCTGGTTTGCCCTTCAGGGAGTTTAAGGCTTATTCCATATTTCAGTAATCTGTCCCTTTAGCCAAGTCATTAATTCTGATTGTCTCCCCCATTTCCTATCTGTCCAAAAGATTTCTAGAGAGGCTAGCTCTTGTGGAAAGTGAACCTCATTGAAGGCAACTTAGTAGAGTGTTGAGGAGTGTAATTATTTTAATGAAACTATGTCATATTTTGTTTCTTTTTATTTTCTTTTTATGTTTTTGCAATAAAAAAGTCGTTGATTTGCAGCTAGTTCTCTAGGTAAAGCAGGAGCGAACTGGGACCTATGAGTTGTAACACTCAGTTGCAGACTTGAGTGGAATAAGGTTAGCTTTTACCAAGAGTGATGTCGGTCCCAGGTGGCTGAGGAGTGCACTGGCTGTGTTGGGCACATGGGGAGGAAGATTGTCCTCCCAGGGTCTGACCACCAGGATATTGCTTTTCCTACATGTCCTGACTTCCCTAGGGGAGACACTGGATGGATCTCAGCAGGAGACTCTTGCTGTCATTTATTCTGAAAGCTCTAATATAATAATCCTGAAAGAAACCCTTAAAAGTAGGAATTTTTGT
>NW_028187185.1:3560-4763 GCF_003343005.1 Rhea americana | reverse complement strand
GTGCAGGGACATGGCCCTTGTCCTTGCTGAATTTCATGAGATTCCTGACCTGACTTTCCTCTTGCCTGTCTAGAGCCCTCTTAGTGGCAGCCCTCAAGCCTAAGACTGCTCCGCACTCAGGTTGGGGTCATCTACAAGCGTGCTGACAGTTACCCTTTCCAGGTCATTTGTGAAGGTTTAAAACAGGGCAGCTTCCAGATAGGAGCCTGTGTTACTCCATTACTCTTGAACTCTTCAGGAAGAGTACCGTCCTTTCACCAGTATCTTCTGAGCCTCATCATCCAACAAATTATGTGGCCATTTGGCTGTCTGCCCATTCAGACCATGAAGACCTAATCGGTGTGCAAGCTTCCTGTGGGAGAAACTGTCAGAAACCTTCCTAAGCTCAAGTTAACTGATATTCACTGCTCTCTGATGGTTCACCAATACAGTTTGTTCAACATAGATGGCCATACAGTTGGTGAGGCATGATTTACCCTTGGCAAACGTATATGGACTCTTCCCAGTCACCTTCTTCTCCTTCATGGGCCCAGAGCTGTGATCAGAGAGGACTCGCTCCATGACACTCACCTGATCAAAGTGAGGCTGAACAGCCTATACTTCCCCAGGTTGTCCCTGTGGCCTTTTTGGAAGATAGATGCAACTTTGCCTTTCTCCAGTCATTGGGACCTCCTCGAGTCTCCACACCTTTCCAAGATGATACAGAGTGGCAATGCAAGATAGCTGCCAGCTCTCTCAGCATTCTCAGCTGCAGCCCATCCAATGCCATAGACCTGTGTTCTTGCAAAAAATTCCTGACTCAACTATCAAGCACTCCGGGCCCTGCAGAGGTGCCTCCCATGGGATCCCTATACCAGCCCCCCTAGTAGGCCCAAGTCTGCTCTCCTGACCGCCAGAGTCTGGAGTCTGTTTCTCTTTACAAGCCTGACACTGAATATCACATCCCTGATCAGTTCTTCCCTGTTGGCAGGTTCCAAGGTCAGGAAAATGGCACCTTTGTTGGTATAGCTGGCTTAGCTGTGCTAGGAAGTGGTCCTCCACACCCCCCAGAATCCCCCTGGATAGTTTGAACCCTGCTGCACTGCTGTCCCAGTGAGAGTCAGAGAGATTGATGTCCCCCCCATGAGAATCAGGCTCTGTGATCCATAGGCTTCCTCAGGATGCTTCAAAATGTGGCAGTTCTGTCACAGGTTGTGCATCTCT
>NW_028187185.1:0-1976 GCF_003343005.1 Rhea americana | reverse complement strand
AGCAAGGCTCAGAGCCAGGTTCTTTCCCTCTCTCTTTAACTGAGAAGTTAAAGACAATTGGGAGTGGGAGGATGGCTGAGAGCTCCCTGCAGGGATAAACCTTCACAGCCCCTGGCACAGTAAGTCTCTGGCTGCAGGGCAATGCTGCTGTGGTTCCTGGCAGGTTCTTCTGCAGCTGGCACCTTCCACAGCTGAAAGGGTCTCTCAGGGTGGCTCTCCCAGCTCCTCCTGTTTGGAGCAGGTGGTGCTTCAGGACAGAGATTCATTGCTATGTGGTCAGAGGGAGAGGGCATCACAGGACATTGCAGGGGTGTGAAGCCAGAGAGTGCACCCAGGTCTGCCCAGGGCTGTAGTTCAGAGCAGTGTCCCTGCGCCCCGTGGTGCTGTGTGCCTGGGGCAGCGACTGTGCTGCCTGTGAGGGTCAGCACTCAGCCTGCCTGGGGAGGTCTCCACAGCACTGTGGGGGGAAGTTCTTCCTGGAAGGAGTGATCCCTGGCAGGGCAAATTCCTTCTCCTGTTTAGATGGTGCTGTGGGGGTAAGAGCTGCTCTCAGCTCCAGCTCACCCCTAGCATATTTCAAACAGACCTTTCCTAGAGAACAGTTAGGACAGGGACAGAGGTTACCTTAAAGATTGGAGGCTCTCTTGAGTCTGTGCTTTAGTTTTACTGCTGTTTGCAGAATGCTCTCAGGGAAGAAATAGGGCAGAGATAAACAGCTCTCATGAGGAAAAGCTCCGAGCAGTGAAGATATGATCAGTGAAGGACAGGAAACTAGAATGATAAATGTTGTGGGAGGGGGAATTTGGAGACTTCTCTCTCATCCCCTTCAATTCAATCTCTAAGCAAGCGCTTCTGGGTCTCCTCTCCCACTCAGCAGATCCTCTGCACTCAAGGCCAGTGGGTCCAGGGAATGAGCCTCCTCCCCGGCAGCCTGAGCTCCAGCAGAGGAGAGAAGCATCTCATCTGCAATGTGCCCATTTCCCATTGTGTGGCAAGGGAGCTGAGAGCCACTGTCCTGTGATGTTGCCATCTGGGAGGTGGTGTGCACAGCTGGGTGAGGGGAAGGCTTTCCTGAGTGCCCGTCTCTCCCTCACTCTTTGCTTTTCCCTGTGGCAGGAGCAATAGAGCAACTACTCCTTGTTTCCTCACCTCTCTGTGCTGGTCTGTTTTTGCTCTCCTGCTCTCTGGGGCTAAGGAGGGGGTTCAGCTGCAGCTGAGGCAGTAACATCACACTCCCACTACGTTACCTGGAGAAACATTGCAGTTAGTACAGTGATGGGAGGGCAGGGTCCTTCTCAGTTGGAAAGACAGGTTTAAGAAGGATCGGGTCATCCCCTGCCTTCACTGCACTGTTTCCCTCCTTTGGCAGAGTGGGAGCTGGTGTGATTGATCCAGATACAGACACCCAGTTCAAGAGGGTAAAGCCTGGAGAGATGAACACCTCAGAAGGACCTTCTCTTTCAGACACAGCTGCCAGGAGCGCTGTGTTTGTCTCTCATAAGGATAAAAAGAGAATATTCCCCCTGGGTTGCCAGACCAAATCCCCCTTCCTCAGCTCAGGCATCCATCCGCAGGTATCCCCACCAAATACACGAGGAAGTCTGACACCTCCATTTACAAACCACGGTGGAGCAGAGCTAACTCCTCTGGAGCCCATGGGCCGAGGCCCCTGTGCTGCAGGACACCCTCAGCACAAGCCAGAGGTCAGGAAAGGAGCTGAACAAGGTGAAGGAGAGAGACAATGTGGCAGGTTCTATGAGGACTGGAGTGGGTTTTGCCCAGAAAAGCCTGTTCTAACATGCCAAAGCCTTTTCCTCCTTGGACAGTGCCCGGAACCAAGACATAGTCAATGTCCAACAGCAGCTCCCTCAGTGAGTTCCTCCTCCTGGCATTTGCAGACACACGGGAGCTGCAGCTCTTGCACTTCTCGCTCTTCCTGGGCATCTACCTGGCTGCCCTCTTGGGAAATGGACTCA
>NW_028187184.1:6699-8575 GCF_003343005.1 Rhea americana | reverse complement strand
TCACTGTTTACTCATTTAACCCACACTTCCTGAACTTACCTATGAGGATGTTATGGGAGACAGTGCCAAAGCCTTGCTGTAGTCAAGGCAGAAAACATCCACTGTCCTCCTCTCATCTACCCAGCCAGTCACTCCATCATAGAAGGTTTTCCTCCCCCYACCATACACCATTGTGAAGATCTTGGCTTTGTCTTCTCAAAAATGTCCCTGTTGCTATTGAAAGGTTGCTTTCAGCAGATTCAGCTGAAGTCTTCCCTTCTCCATGCTGAACAAGSCCCATTCCCTCARCCTCTTCTCACTGSGTAAAGGCTCAAAATCCCTGACCRCTTGGTGGCCCTCCACTGAACTCCACTCTGTTTCTCCCTGTCTTTCCTGGATTGAGGATGCCAAAACTGGAGGCAATATTACAGATGTGGTCTAACAAGTGCCAGGTAGAGAGGAATGATCACTTCTTAATCTGCTGACTGTGGTTCTCTCCATACAGCCCAGGATGCTGTTGGTCTTCCTTGCTGCCAGGGATCACTGCTAGCTCATGTTCAGCTTAGGTCCATCAGCATCCATGGCCTTTCCCACAGAGTTGCCCCCAACCAGCTGTCCACAGCCTAGACCATAGCGAGGGGCTGTTTCTTCCATGGRCAGAACTTTGCATTTGTCATTGTTGAAATTCATATGGTTCCTGCTGTCCCATTCCTCCAGCCTGTTAAGGTCCTTCCAGGAAAGCAGCTATGTCCTTGAGCATACCTACCAGTCCCCCTTCCTTAATATCATTTGGCAATATGATGAGCAAGCACTATGTCACCTCTCACATTGATAAAATTSATTGTTAAAGATGATAAAAAGCACATGTCCCAGAACACACTCCAGACATATGCCACTGTCATAGTCCTCCTGGTTGATTATGACCCATTAACCACTATTCTCTGCATTTAATCATCACACTATTTTTTTTTTGGGGGGGGGGCTTGTTTTGTTTTTATGCATCTAGTTGTCCAGCCATCTAAACCTTAATAACCTAAGTTGGATACAACACTGTTGTTGGAGACCATGTCAGATGCCTTGCTAAAGTCAAGGTAAATGATTTCCAGTGCTCTTCCTCCTTCACAAATCCAATCTTTGCGTCATGGAAGACAATCAAATCAGGCAGGCAGGACTCACCCTTTGGTCACTTCATGCTGACTGTTCAAAGTCACCTTCTTCCACTGTCTTTGCCCAGAAATATCTTCCAGGAGGACTCTAAGATTTTCCTAGGCACCACAGTGAGGTTGACTGGCCTGTAGTTCCTCAAATAAACCTTGCAATCTTTTTTGAAGATGGATGCAAAATTTGCTTTCCTCYACTCATCACAGTTCCCCCTAATCTCCAAGCATTATAAAGACAATAGACATAGATGAYAGATGCCTTGCAAGGGTGTTTAGCAGTTCTCTTAGCACCCTCTGATTCAGCCCATTGGGCCCTATAGGTCTGGGTGTGTGGAGTTCTCCTTAGTTATCCTTGACTCAACCCTCAAACCCTGCTGCTCATTATTCRTCTTCTTGAAACTTTTCACTGATTCACAAGGCCTGGGAGACCCTGCTGGAGTAGGCTGAGGCAAAGAAGTCTACCTCAGCCTTCTCTGCGGCCACTGTCACTAAGTCACCCATTTAGTCATTTAGTGTTGGGCCCACATTTCCTTTGTCCAGCCTCCAATGTAAAGGTAGAAGCTCTTCTCGTTGCCCTTGACATTCCTTGAAAGCCTCCACTCCAGCTGAGTCTTGACTTTCCTAACACAATCTCTACATGCCAGGGCAGCGTTTCTCAATGGCCCCTCTTTCCACCTCCTGCATATGGCCTGTGCATTCTGGAGGTCTGCCGTGGCTTTCCTGCTTAGGCAAGGCAT
>NW_028187184.1:4704-6369 GCF_003343005.1 Rhea americana | reverse complement strand
CACTACCCTTCTCCAGGCCTTGTTGTGGAGCAGGAAAAGGGAAATCATGAGCATATTGCCAAGTAAGTTTACCTCAGGATCCCCTCCAGTTATACTGGCTACCTTCACACAGGATAGTTTGGCAAGACTGTCCCATCAGACCCACACTCTCAAATGTCCCTATGGGCTGTCATGCTACAAGCTAGGACACAGATCCTGAGCCTCAGCATCACTTGGTCAGAGCTGTCTTATTATTTATGAGGGTAGCAAAAAACCAGCTCCCCTCCCCAGAAAAAGCACAAAAAATTATTTTGTTTCTCTACAAGAGCACAACAGGACTGCCTATGAGATCACCATAAGCTCTGAAGGATATCTGTCTCAAGTGCTATCAAGGGTGAATGTGCTGCATCTGCAAGGGGGGAGAGCCTCTTCAGTGAATCTGCTTGTGCAGAAAAGCACTAACATGCCTAATCCTCAGTTAGCCTTGTCCTAACCTGGGTAGATGAACTGGACCCTGGAAGTCCCCATAGTGGGACGCTTTGGTGTTTGCTCATAAGTAGACATTCACACCACAGACAGGTCAGATTAGGTGAGAAGATTCTCCCCGCTGCTGTAGACTCTCTGAGAGATAGGATCCTTGAAGGAGTCATCTCTGATCTGATCCTTTGGGCAATTCTCTTGTTCTCCAGCATTTCATGAGGGCATGAAAACCTGGAAGTGGAAGGAGAAGAAGTTTCAAAATGAGAAGGTTTTTATTCTTGTAGACTTTAGATGAGGTTCATGTGCCTGAATTCCCTGAGTCAGAAATCACCAGCTTTCAAGGGGCAGATGCTCATAAGGGAGCCAATTATTTTCTCTTTGCCATATCTCAGACAGTCTGTCAAGTATAATTGGCCCACTGTGTAATGTGCTGTCTTCATCAAAATAAATAAATAAATGAATGAATGAATAAAAAGACTTTGAGCATTCTCCTGAATATTACTTTCTGGACCTCTTTCCCTGGGAGGTTTCAGATTTATAACTTGCTATTTTTTATTTATTTTTTATTTATTTTTGAGATGACTAGGCTCATTCTCATAGCAATCAGCAGCCAAAGCCCACACAGACTACAGAAAGCATTTTCAGTTCTCATGGTATGGATTTCAGCTTATCAGAGCCCACATATAACAGTCATAGTTATATTATCAGCAGGAGTGAAAACTTCTTTTTATTCTAATACCTTGAGGCCTGTCACTCACTGTATCATACGATTGCTCCTTTGCATTTGCCTCACTGTGGCCCATGCAGTAATTCTGTTAGAAAATGAGTTCCTCGGATGTTATGCTATAAACTGGGAATGTAGGATCCATCTACTTTCACTCTATCTCTCCACAATTTGCCTTGGAACTGAAGAGCTAATCAGAAACTTGGACACAGCTATCTTCAGCAAGTTACCAAAAATAAATAAATGGGGTGCCCTTTGCACAGGTAGGTGCAAAAGCATAGACATAAGAGCAAAAGAATCTCCTTTGCAGATACAAATTTTGGTTGCTTTTTGCATGTGTGACTTGGAAATGCAGAAGTAGGAAATGTAGGATGAAAATAATCCATCGCATGTTGTGATTTGATGATAATTTTGACTAGTGGTAACAGGGAGATTGAAAGACCTTGGCAAGCAAAAGCCTGCTTATTTCATCTTTTTTTAAA
>NW_028187184.1:0-3904 GCF_003343005.1 Rhea americana | reverse complement strand
AACTGAATGATTTTGTGGTGTCCTTTGTTCTGCTCCTTGGCTCCTTGGCATTCACTGTCATCTCCTATGCCTGGATTATTTTGATCATATTCCGGATCCCATCTGCCCAGGGCAGGCAGAAAGCATTTGCCACTTGTGCTTCTCATTTCATTGCTGTTTCTCKGGGTTTTGGCATCTCCATCTTTGTCTATGTCAGGCCTTCTGAGACAAACTCTATGCACTCCAACAAAATCCTCTCTGTTTTCTCCAGCATTGTGACTCCTCTTTTAAATCCCTTCATATTCAGCCTACGGAATCAGCAGATGAAAGAGGCCTGGAAAAATGCTTTGCACAGCTGCCTGGGAACAGCTAAAGAGTCCAGAAAGCCATGAGAATCATCATGATTTGCAGGAAGTCAGTCCTTGAAGAAATCTCAACAGGACCTCTGCATTCATGATGTCTTTTGATAGACTTTGGGAGGAAGCATCCCATTATGGCCAATGCAGTGGATGAACACGTCTCAAACATCACGTTCACAGCAATACTGTTGTGTCAGACCCTAGTGAAATTCCCCACAGACATTTGACAGTGATTATAAGTCTGTGTGTCTATGGGGTGGTATGTGCCTGTTGGGCAAAAAGCAGTCTCCTCATCTGGCCAAAAGGCTGCAAGACTCAAAGGAACAGAAAAAAACCCAGCAAAATAAAGGAGTGGCAAAGTGAAAAGAAATGGCAGTCAAATTGTAATTATTAATTTTRCTAAATTTTCATCATATAAYCATATTTTCAAAGAAAGAGTCCYTGTTCTGCTGAATACTAATATCTCTGTCAGTATAATGCATCATCTTTGAATTGCAAGCTATAGCTGATACAGATGAGATGGGGTACATAAATGCACAAAGAGATGGAAGGACTAGAGGATAACAGAAAGAAAGGGAGAAACTGAACACTGAAGTGGAAGAATTCAGATCTCTACCTGAGTTATGACAGTTTTCTGTTTCTTTAAAGAAGAGATAGGACTAATGAATAACAAAATCACATTTTCCTGCTCATTTGAATGCATAAAGAGGTATGTTAGGAAACAACTGAGGGATACTTCCCCTCATACAAATCTTTTTATCTTGGAGATTTTGAACGGCACCTCTAGGAGACCTTCAAACATACACCTCAAAGAAAAAGACAAGAAAGCCAAGAGAAGAAACAAGCAAGCAAAACCCTATTAAGATTTTATAGGCTTGTGAATTCAAGTTACTCTTTTCTGCTGTGTACATGATCGCCTTGGTGCTCAGCATCYTTCACTTTTTTCCTGACAGTTTTTATTGCTCCAAAATTATCAGGAAGGTTCTGAAAATCCCTTCAGTTCTGGGCAGACTGTGATTGCAGCACACTGGAGAGTATCCCAAAACACCTTCCATAACGCCCAGATGCATCTAAAGCGTCCCTAGGCATCCTTCAGATGATGTATAGGAAAATTGTTCAGGCTGTCTTTAATCTCAGTGCACAACTGTTGCCTGATGTGTTTGTTTTGGTTTAAACTTTATAACGATGTTATTGTCTGCTTGGCCAGCATTTCTGACACTTTAATTCCTTTTAAATCTTGAATGTGTGACACATCCTTTTGCAAGGGGAAAGACAGTCAGGATTGGAAGGAACTTAACTGTGTCATCAAGATAGATGTATGGATGCTATGGCCTGYATCTGTTGTGATCATTTCCAGGAAATGCTTTGTGGAGTTGATGTCCTCAGCATTTAGTCAAGGCCACATGGGATGCACTTGGCCTGCTCAGTTTCACACAGGCCCAATGTAGGCATTTTAATCTCACCTAACCCCCCACGCTTCTCTAAGAAAGGAAGTTGAAGAATTGGCACTTCCGGGACATAAATCACCCTGTTTTCAGAGAAACGATTAAAAACTCCAAAGGAGAAACATTCATTCAGAGATGGGTACAGCCTATTCACGAGAGACTCACCCAGAAGGGTCAATGGGAGAGCCTCCCAGGATGGCACTGCACACTGAGGATGGGGTTTAGCACCTCTGGGCATATAAGACTCCTTCTGGGATGCTGGGAAGAACATTTTGGAATTGTGCAAGGCTTACTCTGGGGTGTTTAGAGAAAGAGCAAAGGTGCAAAAAGGGAGGGAGTAAGTGGTTTGGGGAGATAGAAGCATGAGACAGTAGAGGAAATGGGATAAAAGGAACTGATGACTTGTAAACAGGTTGCTGTCAGTACACATCTGGCCATTTTCCAGGATGAGGGGGCTCTCTATTCTGTGTGTGTGCGTGTGTAAAGAGATCCCAGTGCCAGTCACTGGGCACTGGGAGTCATAGGGGTGATGTGCTTGGGATGCCAGCAGCTGGAAAGAGTAGAGTGTCGGGGCCCTGTGTCGGGGCCCTGGCTATTTTACAGGAGTGTGAAGAGCTGAAATAAGCAACAGGCTGTTCAAGGTTACCGAAGAAGAAGTCCTTGAAGGCAAGAAGAGTGAGAAACCAAGATAAGCAGAAATATGTGCACCTGGGAAGGGAGTCAAAACAGCAGCCTATTCGAAACTGAGTAGATGTGCGTGGACAATGCTAGACAACCAATAGAAATGCTTTGCGAGGCGCATGGACGCATGAGCTTGCTGGAAAGGTTATATGAGCTAGATAGGCAGAATAATAAAGTGGATTGAACTTGCATCACATTGATGTGTGTGTTCTTTCCCGTCTTGCCAATAATGGGCTGCGGCAGTAGAGTGTGCRAGTACTGTGTGGCTGTATATGTCAGTATGTGTAATCAACAGTGAACATCAAGCCAGACTAGCCAGTGAGCTGGGTAAGAGGCTTRGGAGGCAGTTATCAGAGCCCATAAGTCTGGGCTGTTTRTTGGAGAGCCTGGAGGGTCTSTGAGTTGGCTACTGGAGGGACCAGGTGGTCCAAACTAGCTACTGGAGAAACTGTRGGGCCTGGGTTTCTGGTGTGGGAAGGGCCATAGTTCTGGACCAGGAGGGGAAGTTGCCCTTTATCTGAGAGAGTGGTGGGAATGCATGGCACTCTGGCTCGGAACAGATGGCGAGTAGGTGAGAACTGATGGGTCAGGATTAGAGGGCAGACCCACATGAGTGATGTTGTGATGGGTGTCTGCTACAGAACACCTGAYCASGAAGAAGCAGGTGAGGCTTCTTCAGACAATTGGAAGAAGCCTCATGTGCACAGGCCCTGGTCCTCATGGCAGACTTGAACTACCCTGGTATCTGCTGGAGAGACAACACAGCATGGCACAAGCAATCCAGGAGGTTTCTGGAGTGCACTGATGATAACTTCCTGACATAGGTGAAAACAAATAAACGTGAGGGATTCTAGCCCTGTGGACMTTCTTCCAGGTGGTAGTGCTTAGAATTGCTGTTGCTTCTTATTTCTAGTGGTCTCCCTGTATTTTTAGCAGAAGACTATTTCAGTCAAAATACAGTAGTCTCTGGAACAGCGAGAAAACCCCAGAACACGTCCTCCACCTTTAGTCTCATTTGGTTTTGGTGTGTCCCTGATGTGCCTCTTCTCAGAGTTGCTCTTGCAGCTGGCTTCCCAGACAGAACACAGACACAACAAGGTGCGTTAAAGGCCTTCTCCACCTACTACTCTACTTCATCACAATCACTGTTTTCTACAGCACCCCTATCATTGTCTACATGCTGCCCAGAGCCCCCACTCTGAGGCATCTCAACAAAGTGTTCTCCTTTTTCCACACCATCCTCACACCCTTGGTCAATCCCTCATCCACATTGTGTGGAACAGGGAGGTCAGAGAGACCCTGAGGAAAGTGCTCAGGAAAGCCTGCCCTGCAACCAGAGCTCACAGTAGGTCAGGGCTCTGAGTTCATAATTATGCCCTAATGGCCCTGACCAGCCCCACACCCTCTGTCCATGGGCCAAGGAAACCCAGCTCAGCTCTG
>NW_028187183.1:7365-8411 GCF_003343005.1 Rhea americana | reverse complement strand
CTCTGAGCTCCACAGCTGCATTCACAACCTGACCCTGGGCACATCTTCACCCCTCACAGAGACAGGAACCCAACAACTGTGAGACATCCTCAATTTCAAGCTACAGAGGCTTTGGGACACTCAGACAACTATGTGGCATCACAGCCTTCTTGGAAAAGGAGGGAACACAGTAGCATTTGCAGAGCAAGCTGGCACTAACAGCATTTGTGCGATGCAGATGTTGCAGCACAGTGGACGTGAACCTACACCCCAAGTCACCCATGGAAGCCAGGCGCACTTACAGAAGCCTTTACACCAATCGTAGCAGCCTCACCTCATTCAGCACCTCACCTCTTGCAGCTGCTTTCACAGACAGATCACAATGGTGGCAAAGATGTTGACAGGTACAGGCACACACCCTGGCATCCTGCCTCCATCCTCAGCAGTTCTAGGACTGCACCAGCAATGTACGGGACTGGAGTAACCTAGAAAGAAAGAGAAAATCAGAGTGTTACTGTCAGCTCTGCTGGCCTTCCACAGTCGCAACAGTCGGCGGCAAATGTCTCCCCTCTACGCTGAGCTGTATTTGTGAGAGCACAGCCTGTGGGGCCACTGAGAGCTTCTGCTCCTCTTTTTGGCACAGGTGAGACCATGTCTGTATATCGGGTCCCCTCTGGACACCCCAGTTCTGCAAAGGCACGAACACACAGCAGGGAGTCCAGCACAGGGACACCAAGACAGTCAAGGAATGGAGCATGGGGCATACAAGTAGAGGCTGAGAGAGCTGGGATTCTTCAGCCTAGACAAGACAAAACCAAGGGGAACATGCATGCTGTGCACAGCTGGCTTATGGAGGGCACAGACAAGACAGAGATGGATTTTTTTGAAGGTGCACACTGAGAGCATGAGAGGCCACAGGGACAAATTGGACAATGGCAAATTCCTCTTACATATTAAGAACCCTTGTTCTCCAGGAGGGTGGCCAAACTGTGGCACAGGGATCCAGGCACGTTCCCACATCTCCATCCAGGCAGATAATCAAAACTCCACTGAGAAAGGCCCAAATA
>NW_028187183.1:4156-5902 GCF_003343005.1 Rhea americana | reverse complement strand
AAACCTCTGAGCAGCTTGTTGCTTACTTCAGCTCTTCATAGTCCTGCAAGATAGCTAGGGCCCCGACACTGGTTCCACAAGGGGTCATATAAGCTTTTGTGCTTACCATAATTTATTTGTCTGACACCATGTCTCAACCCTGATTGTTGTAAAACCTCCTTCTAAACAATGAACAAATAGTTACAATTTATTACATCCATCGCCCCTTGCCTCTAAAACCGGTTGTCAGCCAACATCCACAATTGCGTCAGCGACACACACAGCACTGCACAACATATGACAGCTGGCAGGGCACCCCTACGTGCCCCACAACACACAAAACCCAACTCTGCATCCTTCAACTCCCTTCTACTCCTCCAAGGCCTTGCAACAGGCACTACCTCTCAACATCCACTCACAGCCCAGGGCCTGCTCACTTCCCGCCTCCAGAAAGCACAGAGCAAGGGGCTCTCACAAGGGAGGAGCAGGCCAGCTCTTGCCTCTTGCTTGTGTCTCAGCTTCCATGAAAATGCAATCTCTTTGAAAATGGGGCCCATAACTTTGGGGGGATGACATTCCTTCGTTTTCCTCCAACACCCTTTGCACTCCTTCTCCAGTGABTGCATACTCGGACAGAAACTCAGAGACCTCTAACGTGTTACACTTCCAAGTGTGTCATAAAAGCAGGTGGACACCTGAAAGACAGGCACAGCATTTACATCTTGCAGGAACGTCTCACAAGTGTTTCCACAGGGGGAATTTCTGAAGCACACACATACCCTGGGAATCAGAGATTACTAATATCATTGTGCACATCAGCACTAGATTCATTTAGCACCCTCAATACTCTACTTGGACTCTAGCTGAGTAGGAGTAGGCTGCAAGACTCTACTCAGCAAGAAGTACAAAGTCAAACTCCATGTCCACGTTCACCAGAGAACATCATCTGCATTTTAAATGTAGCAGTACTGACATGCAGCAGTACTGACACAGGATGATGGAGTGGAACAGAATTTGTGTCAGACGATGTGGAACGTCTGCTTGACTGAGTAGTTACACTTACATATTGCTGTAGAGCTCTGCAGCAGTCAGTCCCCCCTCTGGGCACACGCAACAAACCCAGAAGTCACCTCACCACCACCAACCAGGCCATGTCTCTTCTCCTGATCTATCACCTGCTCAGAGAGGTGACCTCACAAGTGCAAACACCCAACACATGCCTACAGCTGCTATGGGCTTCAGAGACACACGTTTCCTCAAAATAACTTTCCCAGCCATGAACCGCTGCTGCCCGGGCATGGAACTCGGACAAAAGAGACCTCACACTCAACGCCCATGCCTAACACACACTCTAGGAAGAAGAGATTACTAGCACCACTGCGATGACAGAATAGACTAGAATTTGGTCAGATGATGGGGGACATCTGCTTGATTAATTAGTTGACTTTCTGTGTTGCTGTAGAGCTCTGCACGGGTCAATCCCTCCTCTGGGCACACGCAACAAACCCAGGAGTCACCTCACCACCACTATGTGGCTTCTCCTGACCTGTCAGCTGCTCACAAGGGCAAACCCCCAACACATGCCTGCTGATGGCCTACGGGCTTCAGAGACACTAGTTGCCTCAAAATAACTCCCCCAGCCATGAGCCACTGCTGCCCAAGCAGGGACTCAGACAAAAGAGACCTCACACTCAACACCCAGGCCTAACTGCCTGCTGCCGGTCTATCAGGGACTCAGAAAGACGGGACCTCACAGTCACCTACACA
>NW_028187183.1:0-2826 GCF_003343005.1 Rhea americana | reverse complement strand
AAGCAGCCCCCTCGCCAGCACCGCTGCCCCTGCTGCAGCGAGAGGGCACCTGCCGGCATTTGAACGCACCCGCCCTCCCACCAGCCCCATTTGCACCCGCTCTCACTCCTGCTCCCTTCTCGCCTGCTTCACTCCCTCCCCTCTTGCACCTCTCTCTTCTCTTGGCCTTTTTCCACTCTGGACTCCAATTGGCTGAGACAGGCATCATTCCAATCCATCCCCGCCCTCTTCCTCAGGACAGCCAATAGGAAGGCTGAACTCAGGTGATGCCATGGCAACGCTGCGCCCTCCTGCCCAGGCAGCCAGCTCCGCCCTCTCCCCTGCAGGACGGCGCCATCTTGTGGGCAGAAGCGTGGGGCGTGGCAGGGCCTCGGGGTAGCCTGGCGCTGGGTGCCCAGGCAGTGCGGGGCCCTGGGTCTGGCCGCTCTGCCGCAGGGGCCCCACGGGGCTCCTCACTTCCCTGCGCACTGGGGGCCATGCTGGGCTTGGAGGGCAGCCCTGGGGCCTGTGCTGGTGCCAGCCCTGATGCTGGCGCTGGGGCCCTGGGAATGGCCAGGGTGCCGGAGCCTGTGGGCGACATGCTGCTGCCGCCAGGGCATGGCAGTGTCCTCTCGGTCCTCCTGCCCCAGCCTCTTCCCCAGCGTAGCCCCAGGGCTTGGCAGCCCTCCTGCTGCACCTGGCAGGGCTGGGAGGGGGTCCTGGAGGGGTCACTCCAGAAGGCAGTGAGGGGGAGACCAGCTCTGGGCCTGTTGGTGCCAGGGAGTGGAGGTGTGGGGTCAGGAGGAGGCTGGGGAGAAAGCCATGTTGGGGGTCACCCCAGCAGTGCACCCCCAGAGAAAAGTCCTTGGGGTAGCCAGGTCTTACAGGGTGACAATGGTGCCTCCACCTGTGCACAAAGTGCTCTCCCAAACAGGCTGTGTTTTGGGTGCAGAGGTTGGAGCCCGTTTTGCAGGAGGACACAGGCTGTGGCCATCTCAGGATGAAATCTCAGAGCCCCAAATCTGCTTTGCCAAGTTAGAATCATAAAAGGTTACAAACGGTGTCAATCCTCACTGGAGAGCTACAGAAGCACTGGAAACAAGGAAGTGCATTCCTGGCTGATGTCCCTGCAGCAGTCCTCCATCTCGCTTGCCCACCTCTCAAGCCCAGGACAGCGGACACTCTTCCCATCTCATCACCCAGGATGAGGGACGCTCTTCCCATCTCTTCACCCAATACTCCTTGCCAACATGCTACTGCTCCTCTTCATGTCGACAAGGGCTCCTAGTGCAGCCCCGCTGCCTCCTGTCCCCCATCATTGCCATGGAGCCAGTACGAAGGACAGTGGTGGGGACTGTGTGAGCAGTGCCCAGCAGCGCCTGGGCCTCGCAGGGAAGTGAGGGCCCCCACCCATGGCACCACGGAGACCTCCCTGTGATGCAGCACATCCTGCTGTGACCTCAGCTTGTGTCATCTTGGGGCTCACTATGCCATTGCCGTGGAGATGGCCCAGCAAGGGAGCAGAGAGATTTCCTCTCACGTCCTGGAAAGCAATCCCCTACCTTCCCCCAGTTATTTTCCAAACATTTCTGACAAATTCCTTCATCTCCAAGGGGCCTTGGGCATCAGGGCAGCCCCAGCTCCAGAACCCAGGAGTCCTGGCTGTTCTAGTTAGATTCCCGGGGGCCAAACATCCGGTTTGGCTGGCCAGCACAAACTCACACACACATGCACAAACATTCTTCAGTAGCAAGCAGTTTATTAGGAGATACTTATAAACTGACCGATCCGATGGTAATCTCGAGAAGGACCACCTTAATGCTTGTCCCGATCATCTGCATGGTGAGAGGGAGAGTCGGCAGGCACAATCTTTTCGGGCGTCCCCGAGGAGGCAACGTGGTCCTCTGTTGTGTAGCAGCCTCTCCCTCCTTCGGAAAACTCCGGTATTTATGATTACTTGCAGGAGTCCTGGCACGAGGGGCCAGCAAGTGCAGGGAGTCTAGTCCAGCTCCGCCCCGGTTGCATAACCGGGCTATGATATTGCGCACGTGTGCAGACATGTTTCGGGGGCCACATTTGGCTTTGGGGGTCACTATTTCACTACTCTTCAGCTTCTGACCTTCAGGCTGACTGCTTCTCATGGTGATTCTGCGGCTTCCAGCCACAGAAACTGTATGTGACCAACCGCTGTTCTTTCTCACAGATTTCCATGACCTTGTTAGTTACTTGTTTGTATCCCCCTTAAGACAGCGGTATTGTTCTAGGCACTAAAAGGCTACAACACTAGACTATTCTCACCAAGTAGCAGGTGGTACAGATACAAAAGTTGCAAAACGGACCATTCCCATCAGTACCACATAGTACGGATACAGTGGGGCAAACCGAGAGCAGGGGCCTCCGTTGCGCTCCTATCTGCCGAGACTTAGAGGCGGACAAGCAGGCAGCTTCCCGCTGTGCGTGCTGCTGTCCGCAACCAGCCTCCAAAGAAAGCAGCGCGCTAAGGCAAGAGAACTAAGAGCCCCAGGAGGGAATCTGCCTGCGAGGGAAGCTGTGCAGCACATCCCTTGTTCCGCTCACCACTTCCCTCACTCTTGGGCAAAGCCCATCTCAGCTTGCTTGTAGGCGTGCCTCTGTGCTCAGAAGCAGCCCCGTGGTAGGCAAGATTCAGCGGGATGTCTTCTGGGCATGCAGCATGCTGCTTCCCGTGCCCGGAACAAACCGAGAGCACGTCCCTCAATTGCGTTTCTATCTACTCAGAACTGGAGCTGCCCAGCGCGCAGCTTCCCGCTGTGTGTGCTGCTGTCCGCAACCAGCCTCCAAACAAAGCAGGGCGCTAAGGCGAGAGAA
>NW_028187182.1:6949-8755 GCF_003343005.1 Rhea americana | reverse complement strand
GGATCGCTGGGGGCACCCCCAGCACAACGCCTTGGCAGTCCCCATGGGCACACCCATCCCAATGGCCTTGCCTCCAAGCCCCTGCTTTCAGCTTTGGAGCCTGCCTGGCAGCTGAGAGCTGGGCAGCACCACCAAGTTGCCTCTCTCCACCCCTGCACTCCATGCCCCTGCACAGGCTGCCCTTCTTCAGGCACTCCAGAGCACACAGCCACTCCAAGGCTACCCCTTGCTCTGCCTGCTAATCCTCAGCCCTCTCCAGTGGCTCCTGGTGCAGCCCACACCACAGCTCCCTGCATTCCTGCTGCTGTCGTGACGGGCTGGCCTTTCCCCAAACCACCTGGCACCTTTGGTTGTCATCCCAGGCCATCACTTCCTCAGTCTTCTTGCAGTCAGTGTCTCCTCTAGGTTGCTCCCCTCACCAGCTTGCCCAGATGATTCACCATCAGCTCAGCACTTGGCAAGTCTCCTGCCAAAGAAACGCTTCCACCCTTGTTTGAGCGATGCTGTGAAAAAAAACCTGCAAATAATAAACAAGACTCAAGGAAAACAAGGGAAGAAGAGTAAGAAGCAGAGAATTTGTGCTAGCTTTGTGGATCTACCTCCTGGCAGCCATCTCTGTGCAGAAATGAAATAAACAATTATCTGGACCCTGTGTGTCTATTGGGTGCTTGCACACTGGGTAACAGAACGCAGTTTGGGGACAACACAGGGATAACTACAAACAGGCTGATCACGGGCTGGGGAAGCTCTAGGGTGAAGGGGTGGCCCACGCAGGGCAGGGTCATTCCCCCACGGAGAGGGGGCTGCATGGGGTACAGCTCCTCACAGCTCCTGCTCACCCCCAGGACACTTCCCAGGGGCTTCTCAGCAGGTAGCTCCAGGCAGGGATGACACCAAAGACAAGGAGCTTCCCCACGTCTCTGTTTTCAGGTCCCAGCTGCTGGGGTGGGGGGGAAGGGAGAGGAGCTGCCAAGCCTGCACAAGAGCCCAAGACTCCAAAGCTCATGGAGAGACCAGCAGGTCTGTAGCGAAGCTCACAAAATTCCTTCCCCGACATGCACAGCACCAGCAGCACCTTTGCTGGCCCCAGCAGGATCTGTCCCTGCTACCCCGAGCACCTGCCAACATGCAGATGCCCCTCAACACTGCCTCGCTGGCAGGAGGTGTCTGTGGGGCAGAGCTGAGCACACAGGGCTGTGATGGGGCCTGTGGGTCATTGCTCTCCTGAGGAAATGTCACCTTCAGACCCTCAACTGTCTCGAGGTGTCCTGAGGGGCTGTGAGTGCCCTCCAGAAGGGCACAGCTCTCCCACAGCCGCTTTGCCGCGATACCCGAGAGCCTGGCTCTGGCCACGGCCGTCAGGAGCCTCCGCACATCCTGCTCCTCACGGTGCCCACAGCTGGGCTGGGCTCAGAGAGGAGCTGGGGACCTGCCCCGGGGAAAGCGGGGCTGTCAGCAGGGGCACCGGGGCGCTGGCTGCCTCCTACCTCCTGCCCGGAGCCCCAACAAGCACCGCTGCAGCCACGGCCTCTCCTCACAGCTGGGATGGCGCTGAGAAATGGCCACCACAGCCAGCACCGAGCCATGGAGCTGTTAGGAGAAAGGGTGCAAGAGCCGGGGACTCCCGGGGGACGGAGGCGGCCCAGGCTGGGCCGGGCCTTCCCCACCGCTGCTGCCACACAGCCGGGCCGCGGCGGCTCCGGCTGCCCCCGCGCGCACGGCCGCTCACTCTGCCCAGCCCGCGGCCCTCGGCCCCGGCGCGGCAGCTCCCGGCGCTGCGGCTAAAGGCTCCGGGCGGCCCCGGGC
>NW_028187182.1:3521-5556 GCF_003343005.1 Rhea americana | reverse complement strand
TGGTCAAACTACTTCTGACCCCCAGAGTGTTTGATAAGGGCAGAACAAGGTCTCCCACATGGTGAGTGCTCTCCCAAAACTGGAGAAAGATGTGCTTCTGTTCAAGAGCAGGTATTGCTCCTACAGCCAGGTATTTAAACTGTCTTTATCCCTGAATGTCACCTTGAGCAGGTTGTAGTGTTCTTTCTCTGTGCTGGCAGGCAGATACTGGCCAGTTGTGACTGAAGAGAGCTCGGCAGAAACTTGTGACTTGCTAAAAGTTGACCTGAGGGACACAGAAATCATAAAAATCATAGAATCACAGAATAGGAAGGGTTGGCAGAGACCTCTGGAGATCATCTAGTCCAATCCCCCTGCTCGAGCAGGATCACCTAGAGCCTGTTAGAGAGGGTTGCATCCAGGCACGCTTTGAATATCTCCAGAGAAGGATAAAAGATTCTGCCCTTCTCACATGGGACAACTGAAAAGAGTTTGTCCCTGTCCCCTGGACACCCTCCCTTCAGATACTTAAGACATTGATAAGATCCCCCCTCAGGCTTCTCTTCCCCAGGCTAAAGAGGCCCAGCTCTCACAGCCGTTCCTCACAGGGCAGACTTTGAGCATCTCTCTCTGCTGGAATCTGACCCGCGCTTGCCTGCCTTGCAGTCACACCTGGTAATAGCAGCTGGACAGTGTGCATTTAGAAGTATAGCAACTGGTGCATAGGTGAAAATCCTTTTCAAATGATATACTCAGGCAAATGGGGACTATCAAAATGTAAAAGTACCACTGAGACTGATGTTACCTCCTGCCTCCTGGGCACAGAAGCAAGACCATCCTAGTAGGGAACCATACTATTTTAACACAGTGAAAAGACCTAAAAAATTAAATCAGTTAATGCGTGCACTGTTCCCAAGTGTGGGTGTCATCTCTGCCACCCTTGAAATCATTCAAAACGCTGCTCTAAGTGTCTCAGGAAACCTAAAAGTAGAAGCAAAGTCTTTCTCTCCATTAGCCCTCTAGAATTGCTGCGCTTTAGATTACCTAGTGGCCACACAGTGGGGAGTGTGTGTGTTGATATACACTATCCGTGTTTTTTTATGGAAATGAATAAAAACAAATATTACGCAAACATCATTCAAYGACATGTGCGTACCTTCCATCGAGTAGCCAAVGAGCAGTAACTGCTTAATTTCCTAGCAACAGAACTGGTCATGGTTGTGGTCATGGCTACCAGGTCTGGGAGTGTGGACCAGATGTATTTTAATAATTTTAACATTAATCCTGGCAGTAGGAACTGTGCTTTTCTCTTGTCTCATGCATGGGTCAAATATGCCTCTCCATGTGTAAGGAGATATCAGTGTAGAGCAGCGTAATACTGCAAGGTGGTATGCATGAAATGAAAGGAGAGAATGTTAAGGAAATTTCCACTATCCTCTAATTTAGCAGAAAAAAGAATATGGAAACTCATGTACCCTGCAAGCAGAACATCTTATCTGACCTCGCCTTAGGCCTGTTCTTGTACAAAGTTGAAGATCTGCAAAGAAGCCAGCTTAATCCAGCCAGCAGTACAAAAGTTGTTCCAAGGTACCAGCAGAAGAGGTGCAAAATCAGCTCATGAAGAAGATGGCCCATATGAGGCTGGCTCAGAACTCTCTTGTACTGCAACACAGCAAGAGGATGGGTAGAAGTAAAAATTGTGGATCGATCTGGCTGGTTATATAAATTAAAGCATTGAACATGTAATAATTAACTATTGCTTCAAAGTTGTAACAAAAGCTGCTTGCGGCCCCTTCTTGTGCTGCCAGACAAGAGGCAGCTTATTGCTAGCAATAAAAATTAAAAAAAACTTAAAAATCTGACTCCTGCTGCACATTACTGGTGCCTGTGAACGCACAAACGAGAACAGGTAATTTTGACACCATAACCCGCTTCCTGCTCACACAGTACCTCTGCCCTTCAACAGTTTTCATCCCCCGCCCAGGAGTTTTGTGGCCTCGTGTCCCAGCAGGACCTCTGGCTCACGTGTTCCTACTGCCATCACGTTCATTTTCTC
>NW_028187182.1:0-1064 GCF_003343005.1 Rhea americana | reverse complement strand
GGCAGCCTGATGGATGAGGACATTTGGGTAAGGAACCTGGGGGGGGATGCAGACATTTGTGCTGTGAGTCAGCACAGAGAACAAAAAGTTCAGGAGATGTAGAAATACTCAGTAAATTTGTAGAGCAAAACTGAGTACCAGTCCCTGATCTGGGGCTCCTGTGAAGCCAAGGTTTTACAGTCAGGTTTCACCCTGCCTGCTAAATCCCAGGGGAGTCGCTGCGATTCTGCTGTGCCTTGGGCCCTTTCAGCAGGAAGGAGCTGATGCAGAGGAACATTCATTAGGGGACCCAGGCAGATCTCTCTGTGCTCTTTCTCTTCCACAACACAGCCTGCTTTTTCTTTCCCTTTTACACCTCTBATTCCAAGCACCAGCTCCAAGAAATCTTTGGGGAATTAATCACAGCCACGGATTCCACTTTTTTAACCATTTGCCCTTCCAAAAAGGAAACCTTAATGGCAGCCCTAAAGAGGACACTTCAGGGAGGCTGGGTCCAAAGAGATCCATCCCTTCATGGCCTCCAGCACTTCACCTCAAGTCTTCAGCAGCTCCCACTGGCTCGAGAACAAGCGTCTCTCCTGGTTTAAACAATGTCRTGCTTTATAAGAAACACCCTAGCAGAAACCTGAGCCCTTTGAAGGGACATCCCTAACAAAGAGAGGTGCCTGTGGAAATCCACATCGTGATACAGACCTCTGGAAAACATCCTCACAGGCTGATAACTGGAACCGCCCAACCGGTGGTCTAGGTGCCTTCAGGGTGTCTCCATGCTGCTAAGAGCATTGCAGCATCAGCTGTGGCCCCYTGAAAAAACACAGTATGCAGTTATACAAAGATAGACAGGCTTGGAGTGATTGGGTTCAGCTACTGTCAACAGAGGCTCTTTTTCTGCAGAATCCAAAAACATGCATGTACCTGAGAAAGAGTCATCACTACGATCGGAGCTGCTCCAGCCTCTAGGCTGAGGCAAAAAATATGAGATATCACCATTAGAACACAGGGTGTCCTAATTCACCAGCAGTGGACTGAAGCTATTCTTCAAGTCCATATTTTCCACAGCAATA
>NW_028187181.1:7282-8651 GCF_003343005.1 Rhea americana | reverse complement strand
GTGGAGGTGGTGGTGGAGGTGGAGATGGTGGAGATGGTGGTGGTGGAGGTGGAGATGGAGGTGGAGGTGGAGATGGAGATGGTGGTGATGGAGGTGGACATGGATGTGGAGGTGGAGGTGGAGATGGTGGAGGTGGTGGTGGTGGAGGTGGAGGTGGTGGTGGTGGAGGTGGTCATGGTGTCACCCGCCCGTTCCCCACCTACCCCGAGAAGCTGAGGGAGACGTGGAGCTCGTCCACGCAGCGGTTGTCCGTGCCGCAGTCCTTCTCGAAGAAGAGCTGATGGGACGGGGACGGGGACGGTGGGGACGACCGGCGGCRGCGGGCGGAGGAGCCCCCGGCGCGGCCGCCCCCGGCGGTCCCTCACCTGGCCCAAGACGGGCTGCGGGGAGCCGGAGGACAGGGCGGGCGCCAGGCCGCCGGCGCTGCCGATAGGGTCCCCGGTCACGGTGTAGGTCAGCCGCAGCGTGATGGGGGTGAGCGTGTCCTCGGGGCAGACCTGCGGCCGGGCAGAGGCAGGAGGCGGTGGGTCGCGTCTGTCCCTCCAGGAGGGAAGGGGGTCACTGGGGTTGAGGGGTGGTGATGGTGGTGGTGGCAATGGTGGTGGTGGTGGTGAAGATGGTGATGGTGGTGGTGGTGGTGGTGCTGGTGGTGATAGTGGTGGTGGCAATGGTGGTGGTGATGGTTGTGAAGGTGGTGATGGTGGTGGCGATGGTGGTGGTGGCAATGTTGGTAATGGTGGTGATGTTGGTGGCGATGGTGGTGGTGGTGGTTGTGAAGATGGTGATGTTGGTGGCGATGGTGGTGGTGGTGGTGCTGGTGGTGCTGGTGGTGATAGTGGTGGTGATGGCAATGGTGGTGGTGCTGGTGCTGGTGGGGACACGGCCGCCCCCCTCCTCCCCACGTACGGGCAGCACGATGGAGTAGACCTTGCAGAGCTGGGTGACCTTCATGCGGAGGCTCTTGTTGTGGCTGGAGGACCCGGAGGAGAAGGTCGCCCGGACCTTCAGCCGGCCGGGGTCGAGGGCCAGCTGGTAGTGGATGACGCTGGTGATGGCGTCGCCTGCGAGGGGCAATGGGGGCCGGCTGTAGGCGTCCCACCGGCTGTAGGCGTCCCACCGGCTGTAGGTGTCCCGCCGGCGGTAGGTGTCCCACCGGCTGTAGGTGTCCCACCGGCTGTAGGCGTCCCACCGGCTGTAGGTGTCCCGCCGGCGGTAGGTGTCCCGCCGGCTGTAGGTGTCCCGCCAGCAGTAGCTCACCTAGGTTGTCCCTGGTCGTCTTGGTGAGGTTGAAGCAGACGCGGGCGTCGCTGACGCGGGTGCCGAGCGCGTCCTGCTCCTGGCAGTCGAAGGCGGCGGTGGGGATGGCGCC
>NW_028187181.1:3753-5083 GCF_003343005.1 Rhea americana | reverse complement strand
CTGCATCCCATCCCATCCCCATGTCCCATGACCATGTCCCATCACCAAGACCCATCATCATGTCCTGTCCCCACATCCCATCCCCATATCCCAGCCCCACATCCCATCCCCATGTCCCATGACCATGTCCCATCCCCACATCCCGTCCCCACATCCCATCCCCATGTCCCATCCCCACATCTCATCCCTTTGCCCTGTCCCTGCATCCCATCCCATCCCCACATCCCATCTCCATGTCCCATCACCAAGACCCATCATCATGTCCTGTCCCCACATCCCATCCCTGTGTCCCAGCCCCACATCCCATCCCCACATCCCATCTCCATGTCCCATCACCAAGACCCATCATCATGTCCTGTCCCCACATCCCATCCCCATGTCCCATCCCCACATCCCATCCCCATGTCCCATCTCCATGTCCCATCACCAAGACCCATCATCAAGTCCTGTTGCCACATCCCATCCGCCCGAGGTGCCGCGGAGGACGACCATGACCTTCCCGACGTGCTGGTAGCGGGGGGCCCCCAGGACGAAGCCCCGGGCGCCCCCGAGGGTCAGCGACTCGACCGCGTAGCCTGGGCCGGGCACGGCGGGGGGCTCAGCGGGGCGCCCGTGCCAGCCCCAGCCCCACACGGGGACCCTCGGTGGGACACCGATGTCCCCAGGGCCCTCGTGGGGACACCAGCATCTCCAGCCCCACATGGAGACACCAACATCTCCAGCCCCACGTGGAGACCCTTGGTGGGACACCGATGTCCCCAGGGCCCTCATGGGAACACCAGCATCTCCAGCCCCACATGGAGACACCAACATCTCCAGCCCCACATGGGGACCCTTGGTGGGACACCGATGTCCCCAGGGCCCTCATGGGAACACCAGCATCTCCAGCCCTACATGGAGACACCAACATCTCCAGCCCCACATGGGGACCCTTGGTGGGACACCAATGTCCCCAGGGCCCTTGTGGGGACACCAGCATCTCCAACCCACATGGAGACCCTTGGTGGGACACCGATGTCCCCAGGACCTTTGGTGGGGCACCAACATCTACAGCCCCATGTGGGGACCCTCAGTGGGACACCGAGGTCCCCAGAGCCCTCRTGGGGACACCGATGCCCCCAGCCCCCCGCGGGGACCTCGCCGGGACGCCGCTGTCCCCGGGGCTCTTACCCAAGTAGGCGTCACTCATATCCGTGGCAGCCTGGGACACGTTGATGAAGGTCGGCTCCGCGGCGTCCCCGTAGAGGAACACCCCTCCGGACCAGTCGTAGGCGCCCACCGCTCCCAGTACGGCTCCCTCCTGCACCAGTAAGAGCGGGCGGCGGCGGTG
>NW_028187181.1:0-1749 GCF_003343005.1 Rhea americana | reverse complement strand
GGGGCCCTGCTAGACCTGCCCCAGGCCTCCATCACCCCGGAGGGACCTCCATGGGGTCCTGCTAGACCTATGCCAGGCCTCCATCGCCCCATAGGGACCTCCATGGGGCCCTCCTACACCTGCCCCAGGCCTCCATCACCCCATAGGGACCTCCATGGGGTCCTGCTAGACCTGCCCCAGGCCTCCATCACCCCATAGGGACCTCCATGGGGTCCTGCTAGACCTACGCCAGGCCTCCATCACCCCATAGGGACCTCCATGGGGTCCTGCTAGACCTACGCCAGGCCTCCATCGCCCCATAGGGACCTCCACAGGGGCCTCCTACACCTGCACGAGGCCTCCATCGCCCCATAGGGACCTCCATGGGGCCCTCCTACAGCTGCACCAGCCTCCATCACCCCATAGGGACCTCCATGGGGCCCTCCTACACCTGCCCCAGGCCTCCATCACCCCATAGGGACCTCCATGGGGTCCTGCTAGACCTACGCCAGGCCTCCATCACCCCATAGGGACCTCCACAGGGGCCTCCTACACCTGCCCCAGGCCTCCATCGCCCCATAGGAACCGCCACAGGGGCCTCCTACACCTGCACCAGGCCTCCACCACCCCATAGGGACCTCAAGAGGGCCCTTCTAGGCCTGCACAAGGCCTCCACCACCCCATATCAACCCCCATAGAGCTCTCCAGCCTCACACCAGGCCTCTACCATCCCCTAGGGATCCCAATAGAATCCCTCCACCCCATGTCARGCCTTCTCTGCCCCATAATGACCTCCATAGGGCTCCTCTTCCCCCCATATAAGGCCTCCCCCACCCCAACGGACTCCACAGGGCCCCTCTACCCCCCTACCAGGCCTTCCCCACTCCACGTTGAGCCCCACAGGGCCCCTTTACCCCCTGTATCAGGCCTCCCCTGCCCCATAGGGACCCCACAGGGCCCCTCAGGGACCCCATAGGGCGGTACCTGGCAGGGCGGCGGGCAGGGTCTCACTCGTGGCCAGCCAGAAGCAGTAGCCCCTCACCTCCATGTTCTCCCCACAGGCCCGCTGCGCCGTGGGGCCGCAAGCCTGGGGCCGGAGACGGCAGTGGGTCCCCATCCTCACGATGGCCATGGTGACCCCCCCCCAACTTCCCCACCGTCGTCACGGCGACGGTCCCCACCGCCCGTGGAGGACCGGAGGTGGGGACGAAGGGATGGGACCCACCAGGAGCCGGGAGCCGCGGGCCGCCACGGAGAGGCCCAGGGACATGGAGGTGGCATCCGGCGGGTCTGCGGTGGGGGGAGAGACGGGCTGAGGAGGGGCACGGCTGGGGCCCAGGCGTCCGGGAAGGAGGCGATGGGGGCGGGGGCCCAGGCGTCCGGGCGCCCCATCCTGCCCTCTGCTACGTGCGGCCTCGCACAACCAAGCAATGGGCCCAGGCGTCCGGGCTGCCTCTGCTCTGCCCCACGGTTCCACTTCCCCCCCGCCCCGGGTCCTCTTGGGGCCCAGGTGTCCGGGTGGAGCCTCCCCTCCATCCAGGGGCCCAGGTGTCCGGGTGCTCCCTCTCCACCCCACTGCCCTCCCAGGGGGCCCAGGCGTCCGGGTGGAGCCCTCTCCACCCCATTGCCCTCCCAGGGGGCCCAGGCGTCCGGGCTGCCTCCACTCTGCCCCATGGTTCCACTTCCCCCCTCCCTGGGTCCTCTGGGGGCCCAGGTGTCCGGGTGGAGCCCTCCCCTCCATCCAGGGGCCCAGGCGTCCGGCCCCTCCCC
>NW_028187180.1:6389-8544 GCF_003343005.1 Rhea americana | reverse complement strand
AAAGGTTTAATAAATAAATAAATAAATAAATAACGCGGCTCCATGGAAGAGCCAGACTTAAAGCTTTGCAGCTGGGCGTGAAGTAAAAACCCGCTTGGCCTGTTAGAAGGGGGTAAAAGAAAGAAAGAAAGAAGAAACGGTTTTCTTTGCATTTTGCGTGTTGCGAACCATGGATTGTTCGGGGGGGGGGAAGCGATTTTTGAAGGATTTTAGCATCTTCAAGCACCCTAAAAAAAATAAAATAAATAATAATAATAATAATAAAAAAAGCAGCTTCGAAGCAGAGCCAAGGGGCAGCAGGAAATCTGTTTCCAAACCAACCCGGGCAGGTTTTTTTTCCTCCCTTTTTTTTTCCCCCGTACGGAGGTTTGCGAGGGCAAAAAAAAAGGGGCCGAGCGCTGCAAAGGCGTGCGTGAGAGTAACGACGAGTATCGGCGAGTATTAGCGGGTACTAAGCAGCGCGGTGCGTGCACGATAAGCAACAAGCGCTGCAGAGACGCCGGCRGGCGGGTCGGTCTCCAGATTATAAACCGAGAGGTTAAAAAAAGAGGAAGAAAACGCAAGATTTGGGCGGGGGGGGGATTCGCCCTGCTTTGTTGGGGCTTTTTGGAACGGGCTAAAAAACAACGGAAAAAACAAAAGAGCTTTCGCAGGTTTCTCGCCCCGCTTTCGCGCTTCCTTTGCCCGAATTTGCGCCCTTTGTAACCAAAACTGCCGCCGGAAGCGGCTGCGAGGCCGCGCTGGCCGATTCGGTGGCTTTGGTGCAGCCCGGTGCCGGGCGGGCCGGAGCGTCGCGGCGGGTAACGCGGCCCCTTCCCGCCGCGGACGGAGCAGCGCGAGAAAAATTAACCGTGATAACGCAGAGGGGGGAAAAAAGCAAAAAATACGAGTGCTCCGGGGCAAACGAGAAACGAGAGCTTCTGTACTGCCCCCCCCCCCCGCCCCCTGTGCAAACCGAATTGCTCCCGTGCACGGTGCAAAACTCGAGGTGCAAAACCTTGCGCTTGCAAACCTCTTTCCCCTCCCGAATTGCAAACTGCAAAAAAAAAAGAAAAGCAAGCATCGATTTTTAGAATTTGCATTCGCATTCGTAACCGCCTTTCTGCCCCCCTCCAAACTGCAGATCGCAGAAAGAAAACGCAAAGATTGATTCTGTTTAGAATCGCTTTCGCATTTGCAAATCCCGATTTCCCTCCCAAATTGCAAAAAAAGCAAAAGAATTAATTTTTTAGGCTCACACTCACGCTGTCAAATGCCGCTTTCTCCCCCAGATTGCGATTCCCCCCCCCAACCCCTTCTTTTCCCGTTGTTTGGGTTTAGGGGATTTTTTTGCTGTTATTTCTTCTCGCCCGGCAGGCTGCCGCCCGGGAGGGCTCCAGGGTGCTCAGGAGGCGCCTGGCGAGTACAAGCAGGTTTTGCCAAAAAGCCGCTTTTTGCCTGCGAGCTGAGGCCAGCCCCCGTTCGGGGCTCTTCGGTGCTGATTTATGCCTGTTGCTTCCAGAAAGAGAGAAAATAATAATTGCTATTAGTAACAGTAATAATATCAGCTTGGCTCCTGGCACTGATTTTTGGTGGAAAAATCACCTGTTTTGGGGGGCAGGGTGTCTTCACAGTCCCAAACCACACGTAAATACCCAGAAATATCTATATATAYCCCCAGGCCCCCAGTATGTTCACACCTGCCTATGTACTTTTTGCACGCGACCAGTTTCTCTGCGTGTCCTTAGGCATCTACGGGGTAGACAGGGCACGTGCGCACGCAGCGCGTAGCTCCGCAGAGCTACGCACCTCGAGGAGGCCTCGGCGCGCACCGTGCGCTATCTTCCACCCGTCGCAACGCCGTCGAGTAACGCACGCGCAGGTGCAGCAAGATACCGTCCGGTGCGGCGTGCGAGAGCCCTCGGGGCCCCGTTTCCAGGCTTTAGTTACGGCTCGGAATAACCTCGYGAGTAACCTGGGCAAAAGCCGAATCCCGTCTGCAGCCTCCCTGGGTACGGGGCGGGGGGGAGAGGCCAAGGCAGCCCCGCGGCGGGGTGGGGGGAGCCCGTGGGGCAGGGACGGCCGCGGCGGCGCGGCGTCTGCGGGGCCACCCGAGCTGTTTGGATCACGTTTGACAGCGCGGGTTATAGCGCCGCTCACCGCTGCCCTTGGCTCG
>NW_028187180.1:1669-4856 GCF_003343005.1 Rhea americana | reverse complement strand
TAGTAAACACAGAACACGCTTGCTCCAAAGCACCCTGGTTTGTCAGGAACTATAAGTGAAAAATAAATCCACAAGCAAGGTGCAAGCCCCAGACTGTTTCCAAGTGGATGAGTCCCTCCAAATAAGTAAATAAATAAAATTATAAAAGGGGGGGGAAGCAGAGAAGTGGAAAGAAATTAGTTTTCCCCAAAATATGAATACTTCATAACCCCAGCTTTCCTCCACCACCACTAGAGCCTCACAGCAGGATGAGGCCTCTCTTGCCAGGGGAAAAATCCTTGGAGGCGATCAAAAAGCGGCTGAAACAACGAAGAACTAATTCACCAGCCAGTTTAACTTCCGTTGATTAAACCCTCATAGAAAGTGCTTTCAGTAAGGAAAACAAAACGGTATTGCTTCTTTTTCCCTCTTTCCTCTTCACGTTTGCCAGAAGGTTCCTATCAGTTTTAAGCTTTGGTTGAGCAATTTCCTTTCGTTTTATTTCGTTGTTTTCTTCTACTACGTTTTATCTCGTTTTATTGTTTCCCACCACGATGAACCAACGAGCCCTCGAAGTCTCCCAAGTAAGGCCGGGAAAACGAGAGAGAGGGATCACAGAGCTCTGTCCCCATTGGCCGTAAGGACCAATTGCGGCTTCCTATTGGCTGCCGAGATTAACCAATGAGAACGGCGCTTTCCAAGCCGCCCGCCGGAGGCCAAGATAAGCTCCGAGAGTAGTTAAGCGATGGGGGGGAGCCAGCGGCTGCCGTCAGCGGGGAAAAACGCCCCTTGAGGGGAAATAAAGACGGAGCAACTCGCCTCATTTTCGTCTGCGGTTTTCTTCCGTTTGCATCACCTCTTATAAAAGGCTCTTCGGTATCCTAAGGCCTAATCAGTGCACCCAGGCTCGCGTTGTCAGGAATCACATGCTGCCAGCTGCTGGACCCCAGCCATGCAACATGCCCTGGATAAGGCTAGCAACAAGTTACAAACGCCGCCACCCTGTGATTACGCACCAGGGCGATGAAGTTTCAGTGTTTGTAACTCAGCATCCTCCATAGCGAGRAATCCTTGCTTTGCCTCAAGGTAATTAATTAGCAAATACCACTCTTCAGAGAGCTCGCTGCAGTGCAAATTCCAGTATCACCAATAAAGCGTCAGCCTTCCACGTAATTACAGTCTTTAAACAAATTACTATGAATTATGCTATGTTCTTTTTAACTACAAATCAAATTGCTTCATCGTGGCATCACAAGCTGACGACAAAATATGAGTTTCTAATGCTGTACTGTTTCTGCTTTTCATCTGAAAAAGCTTTCTAGAAATCCAGCTCATCAAAGATCTGTGTCATAAAATAAATACTAAACAAAGTAAGAAAAACGAGAGTCCTTTTTTGCCTCACACCCAGCTCATACTACCCGAGTCACCTCTTCAGAGCCGGCCCCACATTGCAAGGTGGAATCAGCTTCTCCGCCCTCGCAGGAACCTCACAAGCTTCACATCAGCAGCCTGAACCACGGCTCGCTTRGCGTGCAGAGCGCACTGCCCCCAATCGTCGAGCAAGGCCAGTAAATGCGCCTCACAGCCCACCTGCAGAGCCGCGACGGCAGCCGCCTGGACCCTAAAGCCTCTCCGGAAACCAGGAACCCCCCGGAGCAACCTCAGGATCGACGAGGCAGGCAAGAAACGAGGCAAAACCTTCGAGGACGAACGGAGCTTCTGCCAGAGCGAYGCAGCTCGCTGCACGGAACGCTTTGGAACTCGTTTTTCTACAAAATCAGGCGTTTTACGGAGCTTCTTCACCCGCTCCCGGGGGACCCGCCGCGCGGCCCCACCGGCCGCCGCTTGCTTCGCCCGCACCATAGCGCTGCCGCTAGCTCACACCCCTGCCCCCCCCGCCTTTTATAGGCGCCAGGCGCGTGCTGATTGGCTGCCGCTCACCACGCCGGCGTGCCATTGGCTGCTCCCCACCCGCCCACCAGGCCTCCCCCTCCCGCCCCAACCCGAGGGGAGGACCTGAGTGGGGACTGCGCGGCCGGCCCAGGGCCGCGCCCGCTGAGGGGGCCGGACCTGAGTGGGGACTGCGGAGGGGGCGGGGCTTGGGGGCGCGGCGGTTCCCGCCAAATCGGGCGGGGGAGGAATTAATTAAAATCTTTATCAGCCTCTTGAGGGGGGCGTGGGGGGATTTTTGATCACGAAGAGGCAGGGGAGCGGCGGGTTTGCAGGCTGCGCCAGGCGAATGCTCAAAGGAAGAACGGAATTGGGCTCAAAGGGCTCCTTTTCGGGACCGGGAGCAAAAATAATGCCAAATGCCCCCAAAAACCGCAGCTGCAGCCTCTGCCCCGCTCGGCCTGGGCTGCTTCTCGCCCCGTTTCGCAAGGCGTGCGTCTTCCTGAAGACACCCCGCGGGGGCCGCGGCCCCTCCCCGCGCGGTGGCCGGAGCGCGATCTGCGGTGGGGTTTAACCTCATTTTCCCCTGCTTGGAGGGGATGGACAGATGGACGGACGGACAAGAAAACAGCTCCGAAAAGATCCCCTCCGCCCCCATTTTTCCCAGACCCCGGCGGGCGGGYGCCAATCCCCAGCTCTCGCCTTCCCATGTAGACTGGTGTAGCAGCAGTATATACAGCACAGGGAGCAGTTCGGATGGAGCAGGCCATATAGACAGTGATGCAAGGCCCAGGCCATATAGCCCTATATAGGCCCTGGACCATCGAGCCCAATATACAGCCCAGACTATAGGAACTGGCCCCTACGGGCCAGTAGAAGGCCTGGAGCGGAGGGCCCAGACTATACAGGCCAGTTTAAGACCTGGCCTATAAGGAACAGACCTTATAGCTGCCCAGTACAGGGCCCAGCCCGCAGCACGGTATAGGCACATAGGGCTCAGATCACAGCCAAGTATAGGCTCAAGAGTATAGGGACGAGAATGTATAGTCCAGTACAGGGGCCAGGCCACACAGCCCAGTATAGGGCCTRGACCATATAGCCACCAGCCCACATAGCCCAGTATAGGGGCTAAAATTAGAGCCCAGTATGGCCAGGCCTGCAGTATAGGGCCCAGACCACAGAGCCCACTATAGGGATCGGGCCGTATAGCCCCATACAGCAACTGGATCACGTAGCCCAGCATACGGCCTGGTCTATAGGAACCAGCCYATACAGGTCAGCATAGGGACGGCTCCATGGCCAGGATCCAGCAACCGGG
>NW_028187180.1:0-1086 GCF_003343005.1 Rhea americana | reverse complement strand
GGGGACGCCGCTAACTCCAGCTCGGGTCGTAGCCCGTCCAGTCCGAGGGCGGCGCCAGGTAGACGCGCCGGCCGCGGTAGACGAAGCTGACGATGCCGCGGTAGCCGGCGCGGGGCACGCCGGACTTGAGGTCGTCCATGAGGCCCAGGGCCTTGGCRAAGGCTTTGAAGGAGTCGCGGCCCGTGTACTGCACCCGCACGGCGCCCAGCTCGCGGCGCCGGTTGCCCTGCAGCTCTTCGACCCGCACCTCCGGCGCCGCGTAGACCCGGGGCAGGAACGAGCGTTCGTACTCCTCCTTCTTGAGGTAGGAGAGGTCGAGCCGGGTGAAAGGCACGAAGCGGTCGTTGAGCTTGATGAACTTCAGGTACTGGTCGAAGAACTGCCCGTGGCTCACGCCTTTGCGGCCGAACGTCATGGTGCGCGACACCTCCGGGCGCACGCACGAGCGGCCCCGGCGCTGCTCGGGCTGCCGCATCCAATCGTCCCAAAACGCCCGGGGCCACTTGGGTTCCAGTTCGTCCCACAGTTCGGCCAGCAACAACCAGCCGAGACCCGGGAAGAAATCGGTGCGGTAGAGCAGCTCGGCCTGCCCGGCGTCCACCATCTGCTCCTTGCCGTTGTCGTTCCACGCCGAGACGCACCAGAGGCTGCGGTCGGCCAGGAGCAGCGGGAAAGCGGCTTGGAAATACTCGAAAAAATCCGGCGCCACTTCCAGGTCGTCCTCCACCACGATGGCGGCCCGGTAGCGGAAAGTGCGGAAAACTTGTCCCAGGGCCCAGCGGTAGTGCCGGGCGATTTTGTAGTAGCCCTGGAACTTGCGGTGCTCGGCGGGCACCGGGATGTCGCTGAGGTCGGGCTGCCGGATGTGGGCCACGGCGTCGCCGTACGAGGCGATGACCCGCGCCGTCTCGGCGTGCCCGCAGTCCTGGCTCACGATGACGGGGAAGCGTTCGGGCGAAGGCCGGTAACGCAGCAGCTTGTCCAGGCAGCGACGCACCGTGCTGCGGTCGCAGGCCATCACCAGCACCGGCAGGACGACGGAGGCGGCGGGCGACGACGGAGGCGGCGGCGGCGCCGGGGGGCTGG
>NW_028187179.1:0-8299 GCF_003343005.1 Rhea americana | reverse complement strand
TACTCCTTGCCATCCATCTCTACAATCTCACAGCTACTACTCACATGACCCGGCACATTATACTACCTTCCTGCAGTAACAGGCAAGCACCTCCTATGTTAGGTAGCTCTCAGCAACTGGGCTACCAAGCACCTAAAAAAAAAAAAATCCTGCCTAGAAAACCCCAGCCCCGAGGCAAAGCTCCGCATTGACATAGGCAACAATTGTTGCCTCGCAGAGTGGCCAGGACCGGGGAAAAAAAACCCAGCTGGGGGGAAAAAAAAATCCCCCAGCTGGGGTTTTTTTTCAAAATACCAAAAAAATTCAGAATGCTAACTACAACCTAGAGGCAAAAAGAAAAGCATACGACATTAGACACATTCAATACCAAACCCATCCAACTACCAAACAACCRCCTGCTCGCACTCACCGCAGCCATCCATCCCTTCGGTTAGCGTAACTCTCTGCTACCGTCCTTCCTAAAGGTAACACTGGATTGGAATGACCAGGAAGCCCCCCAAACTGGAAATCCTAACTAATAATAAAATAAATAAATAAATACTTCTACCTCTTATTAACCACTCCCTCAATAAGTAGGATAGCTACATTACTCTATTCAGCCCACTACCATAACTACATCCACRGGCAAGGCAGCTCCAAACAAAGACACAGATGTACATACAGACACATACATACACCCTAGCATAAAAAAAGGGCAGCAAAGACAATGTTGCCAGCCGGTAAGACCTATGACGCCACAGCTGTGCAGCTCCGATGCTATGGACAAGCCCAGAAAAGAGAGGGAAAGGCCACCGCTCATGATGGAAAGGAGCCGGCAAAGCTGGGAATACTGAGGAAGAAGAGGCTTGCAAGAAAGACCCAAGCCCGTGACAACGCAGGGAAGAGAACTCTGAAAGGGCACTGCAAAGATGCGGAACGAGAGCGGCCTTGGAAGACGAGCGGCTGGCGAGGCCGCGACCATAGCCTCCGAGACGATCGGCCGCGACGCAGAGTCGGAGCGATGGACCGCCCCTCTTAGTAGGCCGCATGGAATGAGATGAGATCCCTCAGCAGGATGTCGATGACCCACGCCAGGCAAAGGACAACGGATGCCTACCACGCTACTGCTSCACAGCGTGGGCCGTGCTCCCTGAGCACAAAGAACAAGAGCGACGTCAAGACCTGAGCAAAAGAGAGCATAGCTGCAACACACAACACACAGACGACACCCGAACACAGATGACACCCGAACACAGACTACAGCCTGGAGCTGCCTTGCCTAGCACCCCCTCACTTTCTGCCACACACACCCCACCATGTCTACCTCACACACAGCACTCATCCTGAGGAGCCCTCCACACTACAATGAATGTCAGCACACATGCGCGCGCACACACACATGCCCAACACACCCCAACACCCTTTGCCCTTCAGCTTAGTTTTTGGAGTGCTGTCGCTGTGGACATCACCGAGGGACAGCACAACACCGCCCACCACACAATAATGTTCTGACACCAAMAAGCTACCCTCTCGCCCACTCCGGCTCTTACCAGCACTCTACTTCTCTCTGCAGCTTCCTGCAAAACCTGCAAGCACAGAGCAATCATGCACTGAGGTGACGTGTGCAAGACTACAGCCCACCTGCATCAAGCATTTGCTCCCAYACTTTTACCTGCTCCACTGCCATTTTTACCCTGCTGGCTGCCAGGCTAYGGTCACAGTGCCAAGGCCCGCCTATAAAACCGGAACGGTGGCGTGCAACAGGGACGGCGCCAACAAGACGATGGCCCTATATAGGCTCCGATTCATCTCTCGGACCGACATTCACCTTGCTGTGCTCTGTCTGGGCGCAAGTAGTCTGCTCTCTGCATYGCTCCTCATCTACAAGCACAAAGCAGGAATTGATCCAGGAACCACAACACAACACCACCCYGTTTCCAACAACAAAACTCCTAGTTCACCTTCTAAGACCATGCCCCTTTCTTTCTCCGGCTCCCTTCAGTGCATTGGGAATGCTGCTCTGCACTTGACCCTAAGAGAGGGTATGCCTCTCGCTTGCTTCATCTCCCTTGGGCACACAGGCCACTACAGCATGTCTGCAAAACAGCACAAAGGGGAGCGCACAGGCTGGCGGATCAATGTTCCGAGCCATCCCTGCCACACTCTACATCCTACCATTCCTAACAGCCACACGCAAGGTAGCTCCAGCCCCAAACAGACAGACAGACAGAAACATGAAACAGAGTCCTACACAAAAAGAAACACACACACACACACACACACACACACGACTTTGCTAGCCAGAAAGTCCTACAATGCCACAGCTGTGCAGCTCTGATGCTCTGGACAAGTCCACAAGAGAGTCAAATACCACCGCCCATGATGCAAAGGTGCCAACAAAGGCAGGAGAGCTGATGCCAAAGCAGCCAGCCATGGAAGACCCCAAGCTGTGGCTGTACAGGGAAGGGAACCCTGAAAGGGCGCCAGTGAGATGTAAAACAAGAGCGGTCCCAGAAGACGAGAGCCGACGAGGGCTCGATGACGACCGCGGAAACGATCGGCCGCAAACGACCGGAACGCAAAGTCGGAAGACGGGCTGCCGGCGAGGCATAGGCGACAGCCTACGAGACGATCGGCCGCGACGGGGAGCCGGAGCGACGGACCGCCCCTTTTAGCTGGCCGCGCAGAATGAGACGTGATCCCTTGGCAGGATGCTGATGAGTCGCGCCAGGCAAAGGACAACGGATGCCGATCGCTCTACTGCTGCACAGCGTGGGCCGTGCTCCCTGAGCGCAAAGAACAAGATCGACATCAAGACCTGAGAAAAGAGTATCACAGCTACACACAACACACAGACACAAGCTGCAGCTGCCCTGCCTAGCGCACCCTCGCTTTCTCCCGTACACCCTCTGCTGCACTCGCCTCACACAGGAATCACCAGAAGAACCCTCCGCACTACACTGAATGTCAGTGTGCACGTATACACCCCACATGCACTCTTTGCCCCTCAACTTAGCTTTTGGAGTGCTGYGAGTYRCCATCTGTCCTCAGGAGTCAGCCTCGATAACGGCCGCATCCTCTCCGAYCTTCCTTCGGTCGCCACGTTYGCCTTCGTCGCTCGCCGAACCGGAGCGCCAGCGGTCACCCCCGTGCCGGTCAGCTCTGCTCTCTTCTGCGACGGCACCCTCCCCGAAACCATTACAACTGCTCTGCTCACCTGCACCGCACCGATTCCATGCTCCATTGTGGCTGTGAGAACACCCACGGCACCTGGAAAAACCCGAGACAACAAAAGTACTCTTCTGCTAGGTGGCATCAATTTAGCCCTAGAACCAACACACCATTATACTCACCCATTCTACCTCACCTCAAACACTCAAACGTTCCTGGAAAAAGCCCACACGGTATCTCAAAAAGAAGAGAAAAAAAGAAATTACTGACCAGCAGCCTGGCATTACCYGACTGGACAGGGGAACTCCAGCCTGACAAGTGCCCCTTCTCACCTGCTCAGCCTTCTTGTTGCTGCTCACGTTCTCCTCTCCGCAAYGTCCTGCAAAACCTGCAAAACCAGAGAAAAGACTAGACCTGGAGGTGATGCCAAAAACCACACCCCATCCACAACCATACCTCACGATAATGCTTACCTGCTCCACTCGCCCATCTTGACCACCAGGCTACAGGTTGCCATGCCGAGGCATGCCACACACCTGTAAAATCAGAACAGCGGCAGGCAACAGGAACAGCGCTGACAAGTCAACAGCTCTATACTATGCTCTGCTTCCTCTCTCAGAATGACGCTCGCCTCGTCACGCTCCTCCCAGGTGAGAAGGACCCACACTGCACATTGTTCCACACCTACAAGCACAAAGCAAAAATTAACAAGGGAACCGTTGACCACACCGCTCTCCTTCCAAAAACAACTCTAGCTCATCTTCTTATAGCACAACCCTTTCTTCCTCCATCTCTCTTCAGCCCGCTGGGAAAGCCACTGCATATCTGCCAAAAATCAAAGCAGAGCACAAGGAGGCTGATCAATCGCTGCTCCGGTCCATCACCGGCACGCTCTGCACACTACCGTTGCTAACACCCGCAGGCAAGGCAGCTCCAGCACGAAACAGACAGATAAGAAATGTTAGACAAACATTCAGAAAAGCCCTACACAAAAAGAACTACTTCCACACATAAGATGCTGTGGGTTAGAAAGCTCTACAACATCACAACCGCGCAGCTCTGATGCGCTGCACAAGACCGGAAAAGAACCAAGTGCCACCACTTCTGATGGCGAGAGCTCCGGCAAAGCCAGAAAGATCAACGCGAGACAGGCCAGCAAGAAAGATCTGATGTGGCGACGACGCAGGGAAGAAAACCCTGAAAGGACGCCACAGAGATGCAAAACAAGAGCGGCCGATGATGCCTTGACGACGGCAAAGATGGTTGGCCGCAAATGGCTACGACACAAAGCCGGAGTGACAGACCGCTTCTTTTAGCTGGCCACACGGAATAAGAGGCGATCTGTCACCATGATGCCGATGAGTGATGCCACGCAAAAGACAATGGATGCCTACCACGCTACTGCTGCACAATGTGGATCATGCTCCTTGAGCGCAAAGGACAAAAGTGACATCAAGACCTGAGCAAAAGGTAGCAGAGCTAAAACACACAACGCAGACTACACAGGAACATGGACACAGGCTGGAGCTGCCCTGCCTAGCTCACTCTCGCTTCCTCCCATCCACCCTCCGCTGCACCTGCCTCACACACAGCACTCACCAGAAGAGCCCTCCACACTGCACTGAATGTCAGCAGGCAAACACACACAGCCAAGACAGGCTAAATGGCTCTTCGCCCCTCAACTTAGCTTTTGGAGTTCTCGGGGTCACTATCTGTACTGAAGACACATCTGCAATGGCAGCCGCACGCTCTCCGATCTCCCTTCGGTCACCACATTCACCTTCATCACCTGCCAAATTGGAACACGAGCAGTCACCCCCGTGCCAGCTGGCTCCGGCCTCGTCCGCAAGAGCTTCCTCTGCCAAAGCACTGTGTGTGCACCACTTACCTGTGCCACGCCGATTCCAAGCTCCCACAACTTCTCTGCGGTGATGTCCACGGTACCTGGAAAACCAATGCAACAAACTTACTGTGCTGCCAGGCAGTGCTGACCAGCCCTGGAACAACTGAAACACCGGTACCATCACCTGTTCTGCCTCACTGGAAACCCTCAGCCGTTTCTCAGGAAGGGCGGCATGGTACCTGAAGAAACAAAGCGGGCAGCCCCTAAAGCCAGAGTAAGGGTCAGAAGCAGAGCCACAAAACAGTACGCGGCAGTGCATTTGGGGGCACAAATACAAGAAAGGAGCTGGAAGGCAACACTACAAACTGCTTGCTGCTCGCCCAGGAAAGTCCAGCAGTTTCTTCCTGCTCAGCCCTAATGCTTGGGCAGGAAAAGAGGGGAGCTGATTAGCTGTAAGTAGGTTGATTTTTGAGCTCTTGAAGCACATATGCTTACTTATGCTGGGGTTGTGTTTCCAATGACATGACTACATTTCTGATCATACCGCAGTGGTAGGGAGGGAGGGTGCTTCCTTCTCACTTYATATAAAGTCTACATTCTTCTACAAGTCTACATACTACAAAAATCTCAAACAGTATCTCCCTGACAGGGCTGACAATATTTCTGAGGAGCAGCAAAACATCCATCAAGTCCAGCAAGTAAGCCGTCAGACTAGCTGATGAGAGCAACAGCTCACATGCATCTGAATTACTGGAGATGCTAGACAACACACCACCACCTAGGCTGTGAAAGAAGGAGAAAATGCTTTTTGAGAACCTCTGCTGTCTCCTTTTGTTCGCAGTCTGAAAGAGGAGCAAACAATTTCTAAGGTCTCATCATCTGGGAAGAACCCAGTGATGAAGTTGGGACCCTTCCACAATAAACACAGAAATGCCAGAACSCAATAATGACACTTAACAGAAGATATACCTGGAGACCTGGAAGTCCTTTTCCACCGCTGAACATGCCATAACGAAACACCGACCGGAGAGAAAAAAGGCAGGGTACGAGCAGTTTTCTGTTGTACTTGCGTCTCTGCATTCAGCCGTCCCGTTGCTCTTATGTTAAGGCATGACCCTTGCTACTCTAAATAGAGCAATAAATTTTTGCAGGCAGTCTTATTTCCTCAAATGCTGCTCTTTACAGCATTTGTTATCTTAAGGCAATTCCAGAGCATTACTCTCGTGAGAGCACAAAGCCAGAATGATCTCCCTGAGCTGAGAGCCTGCCTTTATGTAACTCTAGTCCTGCCCACTGCCCTACCCACAAGCACTTGGAAGGGGAGGAGCAAAGCAGTGGAAGCCATAAATACATAGGGCTGGGSAGGAGGAGGTCTTTCTCTTCTGCTCAGACTGCAAACTGAGAAAAGGATCAACAGACCTTTTTGATGAAAAGCGTTATCTACTCTGCTACTGAGACTTCATCTACTATTTCCATGATACCAGGAGGTATGTTGTTAAACTTCTTTTTTACTCTAACTAGCACGAGCCTTTGCATTCAAAACTAGAAACCAGTTCTGCTTATGCAGAACCTGTTATACAGGCTCCTTTGAGACAAGCAGTGGGACCAGAAGGGCTGCCAGTATTTGTACATGTTCCTTTTACAACCTCAGATTTACTAAACTGGAAGCAGTCTATTGGATCATATAGGGAAAATCCTGAGAAGCTGCATCAACTTTTGGAGACTATTATGATAACTCATAATCCTAACTGGGGAGATGTGCAGGCACTGTTGAATACTTTCCTGACAGGAGAAGAAAAGAGGCTGGTAATTGATAAGGCAAAAGAAGAGGGTGAGAGAAGGGACAGAAAGGGGGATCCTGAGGTCTATTTACCCACCAGAAAGGATCCAGAGTGGGATCCAAATAGGACCGGGGGTAGGGAGTTATTGAGGCAGTATCAACAGCTGATTTTATATGGAGTTTGGTATGGGGTTCCGAAACCAAAGAATATATCAAAATTGTATGAAGTAAAGCAGGGGCCTGAAGAAAATCCCTCGGCCTTTTATGAAAGATTATGCGAAACAGCCAGAAAATGGACAGACCTGGATCCAAATGAGGAAGCGAATCAGAGACTGTTTAATACACTATTCATTGGCCAGTCAGTTCAGGATATTAGAAAGAAGCTACAGAAGGTAGATGGAACTGGGGGAATGTCTATTTCACAGCTGACAAAAATAGCGTATAAGGTATATAATAATTGAGATGAAAAGAGAACAAGAGAAACACAAAATCGAATGAAACTACAGGCTGCTATCCTGGCAGCTGTCCAGAGGAATGAATTCCAAGGCAGGGGCAGGGGAAGCAGAAGAGGTAACHGAGGAGGAAGAGGTGGAAGGGGAGGGAGGCCAGGAGGAGGCCTCCCTAGACCCGCTTTGGGTCCAAATCAATGTGCAATTTGTAGACAGGAAGGGCACTGGAAAGATGAATGTCCAAATCGAAGAAGSATAACAAAGCTACAGAGCCCAGCAAACACCGACCTAATTATGTTAGAGGAGTCAGATATGGAATGAAGGGGACCGGGGGAGAAAATTAGAATTTCCTCAGCTGATGCCCTGGTTCCAGTAAAGCTGGGGAATGAAACTATAGATTTTTTTATTAGATAGTGGAGCCACTCATTCAGTGATAACTAGTTGTAAAGGACCCTTAAGTAAGACTRCTACCACYRTTGTTGGGGCTACGGGAAGGAAAGCTTTGAGGCCATTTTTGCAACCAATGGAGTGTACGACTGGAGGTACTAAATTAACTCATGAATTTCTCTATATGCCAGAGTGTCCCCTCCCTTTATTAGGATGGGATTTACTATGCAAACTGAATGCGCAGGTGACCTYTTSTGAGAGTTCCGTGCAGCTCCACATCCCTCCAGAATCGGCATGGAGAGCACAAATCTGCCTTTTGATGGGATCAGCTCCAGACGATAACAGTGCAAGTATCCCTTCAAGTGTATTGGATGCGGTGATTCCCTCGGTTTGGGCCTCAACAAAGCCAGGTAAAGCAAAAAACACGACTCCGGTCAAAATAGAGCTACAACCAGGAGCRAAGCCAGTTAGGGTGCATCAGTACCCTATCAAACTAGAARCACGTAGAGGATTGGAACCCCTAATTAATGCTTTCTTGCAATATGGCTTGCTTAGAGAGTGTCAGTCTGRATTCAATACACCAATCCTGCCGGTAAGGAAACCACGCTCCCAAGAATATCGACTGGTCCAGGGCCTAAGGGCAGTGAACCAAATAACAAAAGATATCCATCCAACCGTGCCAAACCCATA
>NW_028187178.1:6755-8924 GCF_003343005.1 Rhea americana | reverse complement strand
CACAGGAAATGGCATATGAAGATATGCTGTCAGCATGGTTGCACAACGTAAGTGTCATCACTCTCACTCAACCCCTTGAGTACCCAGTGGTCCCCTGCTGGGCTCAGGAAAGATTTATTTCCCCCCAACTCTAACGCATCTTTTGGATTTTTTTTCCCCCATCCTGTGAAGCCCTTCATGTTCCTGCAGGTTGCAAGAGGAAAGGGGTCAGGCAGTGCTGGTGTTCCCTGGTGGGCTTGAGCCACCTTGAGTACTGGACACAGTACTCGAGAGGAGGCCTCACTAGGGTTGAGGAGAGGAGCAGGATCACCTTGCTCAACCTGCTGGCAACACTCTTCCTAATGCACCCCAGGAGATCATTGGCCTTCTTGGCCACAAGGACACATTGCTGGCTCATGGTATATCTGTCATCCACCAGCACTCCCAGCCCTGCACCGACAAGTGTCTGCACAGAGGAGACCTCTGCAGTTATCTAGGGTTTTGGGGATTAGTTTGGGGTTTGGCATTTTCCAAGGACAGGATCAAAATCGTGTGTTTCTGCTGTGTGTTGCTCTCCTCRTAGAAGCAGGAGGTAGGACAATATGGAGCAGAACGCAGCCTTCCTCCGCTGGCATCAAAGCAGGCTTGTTCATTTCAGAAGTCCTCAGCTGGGTCTGAGGTCCTTAAAACAGTGGTCATAAGCCAGAAAACAGTAAACATGTCCTTACCACACATCCATCGGAAGGCTTTCTTGAGGGCCCTGGTGCATGCTATGCTCCAAAACCATGGATGAGGCCAAGTAGCAAACCTGGGGGAGTTTTCCCATTTCCCATGAATTTTGTCCAGCTTTCCTTCTGGCTGAGCCTGCGGAAAGCTATTTTCACTCTTCAGTTGGGCTTTTCAGCATTGCCCTGAGTACAGTCCATGGTACCCCCCAAGCATCCTGGTTCTCTCAAGGAACTGTACAGTCCTGGCTCCCTGCATCTCCCACATTGTTGACCCTGAGCTTCTCAGGACATGCCCACATGCTGCAGTGTTGCTGCCCAGGCTCCAGTGCAGAGCCTGTAAGGCAGCGCAGTGCCTCAGGACCTGCATTTTGGCTCATTCAGAAATCTGGGAGGTGACCAGCTCCCACCTCTGCAGCTGCTGGAGCTTGGGAATGTCCCTACCACCAACCTTCCTGCTCCTCCTTGTCTTGGCACAGACTTTTGTAGAGCAGCACAGCCCAGTCAGAGATCTCCAAGAGCAGCGCAGCCCCCAGCATGACCCAGGACCCCCAGGAGCTGCATGGCTCTCTCTTCRTTTTCCRCATCCCTTGAGTAAATGGACAATTTCAACCATCACCTTTACAGCACACTGGTGGACGCTGTAATTTTCCATTGTTTCCAGTTTTCCTCCTCCCCTTACTCTTGGTTCATTCAGATAGCGAGCTGCTGATTTGCCCTTCAGGGAGCTTTATGCTTGCTCCATCTTTTACTAGTCTGTCCCTTTAGCCACATCCTTAATTGTGATCATATCTATCATTTTTTATCTCTTCAAACAGTTTCTAGTAAGGCTGTCCCTTGTGGAATGTGGACCTCATTGGAGGCAGCTCAGACTCAGCATCGTGTGGAGGTGTGTATTTTTTAATGAAACTCTATCATGCTTTATTCTTTGTTTGTTTGCAATTAAACAAAATGCAAACCTCTACGTCTGTCTGCAACTAGTTGTTTAAGGAAAGCAGGTGGGAAYTGGGGCATATGAGCTGTACAGTTGAGTTGGAAAACTTTGGTGGGAAAAGTTTGGCTTTAACAAGAGTGATGGCAGTCCCAGGTGGTTGATTAGAGCAATAGTAGGGTTGGGGAGATGGAGAGGAATACTGTCTGAATGATGCCTGACCACTGGGACACTGCTTTTCCTACATGTCCTGACTTCATTGAGGGACACTGTGGATCAGCATCAGCTGGAGAATATTGCTGTCATTTAGTCTTTAACTTGAAAAAATAATGATAATGATAGTAATAAAATTTTTATAGTAGAAATACTTCCATGCTATTACAATCTTCTTTCCCAAAACCTCTGCAATTAACCATACAAGACTAGAAGAAAATTCCAGAGAGAGACGAGTTTCCCCAGGATTTTTTGCATTTTAATGAGCCCCATGGTGTATTTGGTCCACCAGCCTCAGCTACTGAGAGGAGACTGAACAAA
>NW_028187178.1:3884-6184 GCF_003343005.1 Rhea americana | reverse complement strand
GCTTCCCCACCTTGCTCCCACCTCAAGATCTCCCTCCCGTTACTTATGTCTCCCTATCCTCCCTGGCTGTTCCTCAAAACACAGAGCCAGGGGCTGATCACAGACCCCCTCTGCGTGAGCTTTTCCACCACAGCACAACTCTTCGAGTGACTTTGGTTCCTGTTAATGTCTGGTTTGAACCTCCCAAGCTGCAGATTGTGACTCTTTCCCTTACTTTTGCTGCTTCTCACTACCAAAACAAGTGCCTGGGAGACACATTCAGGGACACACTACTCCAGGTGTCATCAACCCGGGGCTGAGTGGAGGGGGAATAACAGCTCCTCCTCATGCAGCTCATGGTCACTTGGCGTTATTTGCAATGACTGTGCCTCCCTGGCTCACATAGCATTTCTCATAACACCCAGGCCCTTCCCCTCAGGGGCACTTCTCAGCTGATAAAGCCCCAACTTGCCCTGAAGCATGGAGTTATCCTGCCCCAGGTGCAGGACTTGACCCTTCTCCTTGTAAAACTTCATGAGGTTTCTGTTGGCCGAATACACAGGTTTCTCAACGTCCTCCAGAATGAAGCTCGGGTATACCAGCTTGTAATGTGCATGTGCAGGGGACTCAGGCTGACTTGTGGTGCCTCTAAGAAGGTAGCAACAAATAGAATTGCAGAGCAGCACAAGTAATAAAAGGAGGTTCTAGTTTAATGGAATTCCTGCCTCAAATAGGACTTAACAGGGCAATAATCTCAGAAATACCAAGCGAAGATGCAAAACAAGCAAAACCAGGGCCAATGGGGACGAATAAACATGGGTGAGATGTTTGTATGGGAAGGTATTGTCTCTTGTCCTTGCAGCATGGACCATGATAAATAGCCTTGCTTCATCTTCTTCAGGGCCTCCTCTTAGGTACTGGAAGGCTGCTATTTGGTCCTTCCAGAGGCATCTCTTCTCCAGGCTGAACAAGCCCTGCTCATTCACAGATCTAGTGCTCCAGCTCTGAGACCACCTTTGGGGCCTTCTACTGAATTTGCTCCCATTTATCACCATCTTTCTAGGTCCAGGGAGCCCCAAAGTGGATGCAGAAGTGTACATTTGCTCTAAAGGAGTGAGTAATAGAGAGGGGTCACCACTTCCACCAATCTCCTGTCTGTGCTCCTGTTCACACAGCCCAGGACACCCTTGGCCTTCCTTGCTACCTGGGCCCACGATTGTCTCATATTTTGCCTTCTGCCCACCAGGATCCCCAGGTCCTTTTCAGCAGAGCTGCTCCATGACAGCCTAGTCCCCGGCCTGTATCTTTGCACTGTCTTGGTCTGTCCCAGGTGCAAGAACCTGGTATTTATCCTTGTTGAATTTCATGATATTCCTGGCAACTCATTCCTCCTGCCTGTCCAGGGCCCTCTGTCCCATGCAGACAGGCATTTTAGTGCACACTACAACTTGTGCAAGGTGAATCTCATGTCCTGTGAGTTTGTGGAGTGCATGGGAGGGTCCTGAATCACACTCCATCCCAGGGGTTTCTCAGTGGGCATTAGAGATATTGATTCACTCCTGTAAATCAGTCCCTGAAGCACAAGGAAATGAACTCCCTTCTTGTCCTGGTGCTGGTGTCCTGTCTTCTTATGAGATGGGAGGAGGGCCTTCTAGAGAGAGACATTTCCACCTCTCTTGGAAAACTGTTCTGTATGAGGCAAACTGCAGTGTTCAACTCAGTTTCTCCCCATGGTTTAGACAGGGACCATTGGTGATTACTTTAGTCTACTTCAGTGGTTGTTTCTTGGGGGTAACATCTTGGCCTTTCAGGAACTGCCAGCCCTGGAGCCCAAGGAACATCGTAAGGGTGCACAGCAGACATGAAAAGTCACATTTTTCGCTGATCTGCTGCTGCTAAGCTGGGTCTGGCTCCTGGGACCACGGGACCCAGGGCAACCTGGCAGCTGTTGCAGAGAGACAGCTCTGTCCAGGAGCAGCTCCTCTTAAAGGAGCAGCAAGACTAAGGGCACTGCCTGCAGGCACCAGCATGAGATGAGCGACTCAGAAGCTAAAGACAGTTGGGAAAGGGAGGACAGCTGAGAGCTCGCTACAGGGAGGAATCTTCACAGCCATTGACACAGTAAGTCTCTGGCTGCAGGGCCACATTGCTGCTGTGGTTCCTACTGRGTTCTTCTGGAGCTGACACCTTCCACAGCTGAAAGGGTCTCTCAGGGCAGCTCTGCCAGCTTCTCCTGTGTGGATCAGGTGGGGCTTTAGAGCAGGCATTCATTGCTAAGTGATCAGAGGGACAGGACATCACAGCTACTTCCTTCCAGGGCC
>NW_028187178.1:0-2754 GCF_003343005.1 Rhea americana | reverse complement strand
GCAGGGAGATGTGTCCATGTCCCCTTCCACTTTCCTAGGTGGCAGTACATCTCGTCTGGTGGGGGAGTGATCTGACTCTCCTGTAAGGAGAAGCTCCATCGTTAGCCCTCTTGACTGTCTCTCTAGGGTGTTCTGCCAGTCTGCAAACTGCCCTCCAGAAGATCACAGCTCTCCTGTATCGTATGTGTGATAGCTGAGAGTCAGAAACCTCATCAAATGCTCTGAAGAGCACTCTCTCCATATGTGGGCTGAGAGAGAAGGATTTGGAAATCTTCACTTTGAAAATGAACTCCTCCACTCTCAACTCCATCTCATTTCTTTCACAGAGTAATTTGTGAGTGTGACTGTCCTCTAGCTGAGGGAGGTGTGAACACAGGGCAGCGAGGGGCAAGACTCCTAGACAGACTAGATCCCGTAACTTTGTACAAAGTCCTCATGAGCTCCTTCTTCCCCTTGGGATGGGCAAGAGCTCAGGCTGAGAGCACCTGTAACGCCAAAGATGTCTGCCCCATCAAAGAATGTTCCCATGGTGTGATGGAGGCATCTGAAAACTCAGGAAATATAGAAACAGACCCCTCCACTGCAGCCCATTTTCTGGAGAAAATTAGTGTTTAAATGCTCTCAGTCTTTCCTCAGAACAGGGGGATGTAATCTGCTGCAGGATGTGTACCTCAGAGCAAGTCGCTTCCCACTGCCACTACAGTGCCTGGAGAAGGAGTGACGATAGTCAACTGACATGAGGACAGGGTCTATCCCACTGTGACAGAGACATCTGGAAAGTCCTCACCACTCAGCTCATGGTGCCCATTCCCAGTTATCCCCACCAAACACACAAAGCAGTCTGACACCTCCATTTGCACATSTGAACAGAGCAGAGCCGACTCCTGTGGAGCCTATGGACAGAGGTCCTGGCACTGCATGCTCAGCATGAAACAGTGAGCAGGAAAGGGCAGTGAATGAAGGCAGAGGGGAGAGAAAGTATGGGGAGTACTACGAGGAGTGGAGCGGGTTTTGCTCAGAGAAGCCTGTTCTAACTTATCAATGTCTTTTCCCCCTTGGACAGTGCCCTGAACCACGGCAGAGCARATGTCCAACGGCAGCTCCCTCAATGAGTTCCTTCTCCTACCATTTGCAGACACATGGGAGCNATGTCCAACGGCAGCTCCCTCAATGAGTTCCTTCTCCTACCATTTGCAGACACATGGGAGCGGCAGCTCTTGCACTTCTCCCTCTTCCTGGGCATCTACCTGGCTGCCCTCCTGGCCMATGGCCTCATCATCACAACCATAGCCTGCGACCACCACCTGCACACTCCCATGTATTTCTTCCTCCTCAATCTCTGCCTCRTTGACATCAGCTCCATCTCCACCACTGTCCCCAAATCCATGGCCAATTCCCTCTGGAACACCAGGGYCATTTCCTTCTTGGGATGTGCAACTCAGTTCTTCATGTTTTCATTTTCAGTTGGAGTGTTCTCTTCTTACAATCATGGCCTATGACCGCTTTGTTGCTGTCTGCAGACCCCTGCACTACTAGACCATCATGGACAGCAGAGCTTGTGTCAGAATGGCAGCAGCTGCCTGGGCCAGTGGTTTCCTCAATGCTCTCCCGCACACTGGAAATGCTTTTTCAACACCTCTCTGCCAAGGCAACAGAGTGGACCAGTTCTTCTGTGAAATTCCCCAGATCCTCAAGCTTTCCTGCTCAGAATCCTACCTCAGGGAAGTTGGGCTTATTGTGGTTACTTAATCTGCCTGCTTAATCTTTGGCTGCTTTGTTTTCATTGTGCTGTCCTACATGCAGATCTTCACTGCTGTGTTGAGGATCCCCTCTGAGCAGGGCCGACACAAAGCCTTCTCCATGTGCCTCCCACACCTTCTTGTGGTCTCCCTGTACATCAGCACTGGCATGTTTGCCTGTCTGAAACCCTCCTCTGTCTTCTCCCCATCTCTGGACCTAGAGCTGGCTGTTCTGTATGCAGTGGTGCCTCCAACGCTGAACCCCCTCATCTACAGCATGAGGAACAGGGAGCTCAGAGATGCACTGAACAAACTGATTCAGCTGGTCCTAGTTCAGAAGAAGTAAGCTGCCCATCCCCCTTCACAGTTGGCTTCTAATTTCTCTGAAACAGCTCCTGTGCTTTGGGCAGTCTCTCTGTGATAATCATGTTTGTGCAGAAGTGTTTGAATTCATCCCTTCTCCAGTGGCACGAACTCTGTCTGGCTGAAATACCCTGCTTTAAATGTGCCTGCCACAGTGTCAGACTTGGCTTCACTCAAAACAAGATTTCCTCAGTGCAGTGCTTGAAGGTTGTGCTCTCCTTCCAAAGCTGCAGTCTAAAATGTGCTCAAGGCCTTTCACGTTGAGAAGACTTGTTGCTTTTCCAGGGCCATCCAGGGTGATGAACTTATCTCAAGGTGATGAGCTTATCAGCGATGTGTTAAGAATGAGGACCAGAGTCAGCTCTCATCTGTGAGTGCCCAGTGCTCCTGGGGGTGATGAATGGTCAGGCCCTACTATCTCCAGTGTGACAGGCTGGGAGACAGAGGCCTGTGCTTCCCAAAGASAGCATGCAGCCCCCAGGAGAGCACAGGGCATCTCCAGGGGCACCATGTGCCTTGGGGTGAGCAGAGAATGGAGCTTCACAAAATATAGGGCAGTCATCCAAAGGTAGAGGGTAAAACCAAGGCTAGTGAGAGCTCTGCARTCTGATGAGGGGCAGTGTGGACCCTGCAGGAACAGGGAAGAGAGCCT
>NW_028187177.1:3418023-3432343 GCF_003343005.1 Rhea americana | reverse complement strand
GAGGCCCCGGGACCGGCCCCAAGCCCCGCGCCCAGCCGCAGGCGCCCTCCGCCGAGCGCTCGCCCCGGTGTCGGAGCCGGGGCGGGGTGGGACGGACGGACGGACGGATGGACGGATGCGGACGCCGTCGGAGGACGGTCCGCCGGAGAACCGAAGCACTTCTCAAAAGTTAGAAACGGATGGGAGGAAGGGCTGGAGCGGAGCGCCGCGGGCCGGCCGAGGCCCCGCGCCTCCGGGCTGGGCGCCGCAGCGCTCCACGCGCGCTGCCCCGTGCGTCCGGGGGCTCCCGCGGCCCCGCCAGTCCCGCTGCCAGTGTCTGCTGCGTGCGTGCGTGCGTGCGTGTGCGTGCGTGCGGGTGCGCGTGCACGGGCCGCCGGGCAGCTATACCCTGGTGGTGGAGTGTGAGTGCGGGAGCCCCGTACTGTTGAAGCCGGCAGCGAAGGTGTTGTAGGGGTGCAGGGTCTGCAGCCCCACGAGGGAGTTGGGGATCATGGTGATGGTGTTGGGCGTCATGAGCGGGATGTCATCCGGGCTGCGGCGCAGGGTCAGCGTGTAGTCGGGCAGGGCGGCGAGGCGCAGGGCGTCGTGGGGCGGCACCGCCTCGCACTCGTGGTGCGCCTGGCTCACCTGCAGCGAGGGCATCTCCTCGTCGGGCGCGTGGGCAATGTCGTTGGTGGCGCTGCGCTGAGGGCTGGGCTGCCGGTGCGTGTCCTGCCGGCGCTTGTCCTTGCGGTAGTAGAGCGCGGCGAAGGCCAGCACGTTGAGGAAGAGCAGGGAGGCACCCACGGCGATGGTGACGCTGAGCTCGGTGGAGTAGTCGCGTGGGTTCTCCAGCAGCGTGCCCGCTTCCTGCTCTGGGCTCCACTTCTCCTTGCCGTTCTCACTGTTGTAGGCGGGCGAGATGGCGGGGCGCTTGGTGGTCCAGATCTTGCCRTTGGGCCGGCGGGTGATGTGGGAGTTCTGCGTGGTGTCGGGCGGCGGCACTTTGGTGGTGGTGGAGGTGTAGTGGAACATGTCGTGCAGGTTGTACAGGTGGGGCACCAGATGCTTCCAGAAAGCCACCTTCGTGGCCCGGTAGTGGTCGCGCACTCGTGGCTTCAGCCCAATGTGCAGGTACAGCTGGTCACGGGGGTTGTACTTGGACCAGGCCACCTCCTCAAAGCGGTTGGCCTTGGTGTGGATGAACTTGGTGTCCTGGGGGACGGGCTTGTTGGGGTCCCTGCAAAACACAGGCAGAACAGAGCTACAGCACCAGGGAAAGCCAAGAGACAAGCACTGCCCCAGTCTGTATGAGACATGGGGCCACCCAACAGCCTGCCATGATGGCTGCTCGCGAGGAGCAGTGAGGTGAGAGATGGGAGCCCAGGGAACCTCGTCCTGGGCTGGCCAAGCTCTCGGCTCAGCAGCTTCTCACTACGTGGCTGAAGCCCTGACCCAGTGAGGGKGAAGCTCACGAATCTCTGAGCAGGAGGATTTGGTGTCCCACACTAGGTCTGACACTCCTCCTACCTCCTTGGCACAGCACCTTCCTGAGGGGGAACCGCAATGAGCACAGCTCACCAGGCGCAGCACCGATCCCCCACCCGGCCACAGCCCTGCTCACCCCGTCTTGGCAAAGTTGGTCCAGTAGGTCATCACCACGGCGCTGAGCATGACGTCATTCTTGGAGAAGTTGCAGGGAAAGAGGTCTGTGGGGCCAATCATGGGGATCCCGAACACATAAGGCACCTCATCCCCGTGGGCCGCATCAGACCATGCAGGCTTCATCAGGCTCTGGCAGTGGTGGTAGAAGGCGTAGAAGTAAGTGGGGGAGCCATAGCGGGCATGCAGGTCAGCTGTCACCACTGATGGCTCTACCCACTGGTGGTCGGTGAAAAGGGCCACCAAGGTCTTGCGGCGTGTCTCAGGGTTGTCCCTGTCGGCCCAGTCCGTGTACATGAACTTGATGGTCTCCCGCAAGGTGTCCTTGCCCTCGGGGTAGCCATACAGGTTGTCTACAAAGTTGGACACTGAGTAGTCAAAGTCGCTGCCTGAGACCCCATCCTCAGGGTCCACCACGCCCTCCACGAACTTCAGACCCTCGCCCTGGTTGACGCCCAGCATAATATCATAATTGAGGAACTCGCCCTGCTCCATGAGGATCTCTGGGTCATCTGGGATCACATCGCCATCAATGACCGGCCCAAAGGCCACGTGGTAGCGGGCTGGCTGGATGTCTTGCTCCACCAGCTCCTTGGCACTCTTCTGCCGCAGACAGTCCACCATGTCCACCGTATCCAGCACGTTGCAGCCCACCTTGTCGGCCAGCATGCTTGTGTACTTCACAGGCTGGTAGTTCACTGCCCAGCTGGACAGTGCAGAGCCGCTCTGGATGATAGCTCTCTGGAAGAGACCTGCAGGGACAGGCAAAGAGCGGAGGAAGCTTGTGGCCAGGTGGGCCCAGAGCCACCCCAGCACCCCRTTGCTGCAATCTGGGACACTGTGGAGGAAGTGCTGGTGCCTGCAGACTCCTGCTAGGACCCAGCATGCAGGAGCCCAGCTCAGGACATGYGGAAAAGGCCTGTGCGCGAGGGTGGGCCTCCGCAGATGCTCCCGCTGGCGCTGCAGCCAGCTTGGGGCCCCCGGTGCTGCTGACAGGACGATGGCAGGCCATGCACGCGGGCTGTCGCCAGCGCTGCGAGGTGCCGGGGCTGGCGCGGGTGAGGGATCTCGCCGCCTTGCAGCCCGGGCTCGCTCTGCCGCGGGGGGTCTGCCCTCGCCGTCGCAAGGACGCGCTGCCACGTCGCAGGCCCCCAGCGGCAGCCCGGGGAGGGGACGGCCCCCGCCGCTCCCCGGCCAGCAGCTGGGCTCCCGCCAGGCAGCAGCGGGAGGGTTAAAGCCTCCTCTGGGGCCACTTAACCCTGCATGTCCCGCCCCGCCGCTTTGCCAGGGTCCCCCTCGCCCCCCTCCCCGCCGCTTCCTGCCCAGCTGGGGCTGCTCGGTGCCAATCCGGGCCCCGCAGGAGCGCGCTGCCAGACGCACAAAGAGGGCCTTTCTGCCACCGGGAACACAGAGGGAGTGGACTTTCGCCCTGGAAAGCGGGGCCACAAAGGCCCTGGCCCAGGCGGAGGAATGCGTGGCTGGGCTCCAGCCCCCGTCAATGGCGCTTGTGCTGGGAGTACAAAGGGCTCCGAGGAAACGGAGCCTCCGGGGCGGTGAAAGGCGAGCCGGGCTCCGAGTGCACCCCGGGGTCTCTGCTCTGCCCGGTCCTGCAGCCCGAGCTGCACCCGAGGGCTCGCTCCCCGCGAGAGCCTGTTTCGGGCGTGACTCCTCGGCCGGCGGCGGGGCYCTGCGTGATGCGCGGGCAGCGCGGCAGCGCGGCGCTACACGGCAGCTCCGTGAAACGCAGCCCACCGGCGCRAGCCGCACGGGCTCCCCGGGCGCCCAAGGCTGCGCTGCTGTGCAGGGGAGCGTGCACGCTCCTGCAGCAAAAGTGCTCGGAGGCTCCTGGCTGAAAGCCTTGCTGTCCATAGCTGTGTCTGCACGCACTGCCCTCGCTCTGCCAAGTACCTGAYGTACAGTCCCATGCTCTGGGACAGAGAAGTCACAAGCTCTGTTTGTCACCTCCCGGCGCCCTGGAAAGCAGTGTCCAGCCTGGGCCTGGCCGTGGGCTTGCTTGCTCAGCGCCAGCTTCCCTGTGCCAAACAGCCGGGATGGAGGGTTTCCCTGAGCCTTGCTGGGCTGCTGCTCCCAGATGGTTCAGTCCCAAGACAGCAAGTCCCTTTACAGACCTTTGCGATAGCAGCAGCGATTGCTCCCCGAAAGCAGCAGGTTTCTCCAGACAAGCCACCGGGCTGGGCTCTGCCCTTGCCCACCACTGCACGGGGGGGGAGCACGGGCAGCCGGCATCGCCCGGGAGCCAGGAGCATCCCTGCTCGAGCCCCTCTCCAGCCTCTTCCCGGTGACCCTGCACAGCCCATCTTGATGCAGGAACGCGGCCGGGCGCATCCCGCAWCCCACAGCGAGCTGGCTGCCGCGGCGCGCGAGCTGCGGTGCCATGGTTACGCCGGAGGGTGACCGTGCTGCAGGCTGCAGCCAGATCCTGATTTCCCCTTCGCCTCGCACGTAGCTGAGGCTGGAAAGCACCTTTGGGGCGTCTGKTACAAGCCCTGCTCAAAGCAGAGCACGAAGGCACCGTCCAGCCGAGCCTGAGCACCTCCAAGGACAGAGATGCCCCCGCAACCCCCCGCTTCAATGTCCGACCGCCCTCAGGGTACGACATTTTCCTAGCAGCTGATCCCAAWTTCCCCGTGGCAGCTTGCAGGATCTCACTGCTCTCCTTCCTCCCACAGCACCCAACCTAGGGACCCTTCGCCTGCTGGCACGGTGGGGCCATTTGCCACCTCGGCTGGGTTTGCTCCTCGCTCTGCCCTGTGCTCGAGGGGGTTTCCATTCCGGGCTGAAGGAGCTCAGCAYGTCCTGAGCCCTCTCCTGGGCCCAGATCTGCTCTCCTGGACAAGCCACCTGGCCCCGGAGCTGCCCGAGGTGAGAGGTGAAGAGCCAGCGACCACCGGCAGGCAGCGAAGGGCGGCAGCCCTCGAGGAGCGGGAGATGATAAGGCACAGGAGCAGGAGAGCTCATCCAGGAGCAAATGCTGCTGTGCCTGCCGGGAAGAGCAGTGGCACCGTGTCCTTGGCGAGGAACCACCCTGACTGCAAACGATGAGGCTGGCAGGGGAGCCGCGGGGCTCCCCGGCAGCCAGACGCCGCGTGCGCCGCACCAGCCTCCAGTGTCTGCCTCTCGCAGCGCCTGGCAGAGCAGGCACAAATTAGCAGTTTCATTAATAGCTCTTGATCGCTACGAGTTTTATTTTGATCCGATAAAAACACACCCGCCTGGTCTACAGGCTGCGCCTCGACATCGCTTCCCTGGCGCGCTCCAGAGCGGCTGCCTCCCCGGTCCTTGGGGAGACGGGTGCTCCGGAGCAGGGTCTGGCTCCGGTTGTTTTACGTCTGGTTGTTCTGGTGCCAACGCTGTAGCAACAGAGAGCTTCACCCGTCTCTCTGTGTTTGCAGCCAGCGAGGAACCTGGGGCGCTCAGGACCTTCGCGATACAGGCTGGGGGCCCCGAGAGCAGCCGTCGGATGCCTGGACGGGGCGGTGGAGAGGACGGCACGCAGGCGCAGGGTTTGGGGGCAGAAAGCCTGGTGTCGCCAAAAAGGGGCCACGGCAGGGCTGCAGACCGCAGGCGCCGGCGGGTCAGAGGCGGCCCCCGTGCCCCGCCGCCGCGGCACAGCGCCAGGGCCCCCTCCCAGCAGCACYGGGCAGCCTGGCACAAGGCCCTACAGCAAATTAATGGTAAGAGCTGCTGCCATCATGCTCCAGGTAAAGAGCAGCTCTCCTGTGCGGCRCGCGGCTGCCCGGCTGCGGCCAGCAGGGCCCATTGGGCATGTGCAGGCTCCGGGAGGCAAGGGGGGGGGGGTGGAGGTGAGCCGGCTGGGACCATCTGGGCAGGCAGAGCACACAGTCATGCTTCCAGAGAGGCATCACCATCTGGCTACAAAAACAGTCTGCAGCTCTGGGTCTGCTCTGCCAGAACCACTTGATCCCAGAAAGGAGGCCCCCAAAGTGAGACCACCTTCCTGAGACACCCGCCTGCCCCCAGGCCTCCTGTGATGGAGAGAAGCACCCTAAGAGGCCCTGGGAACACATTACACGTGCCTTCCCCCCTCCAGCCTCTCAAACTCGGCATGGGCATGGAAAATCCTTTTCTCTTCATAGCAGCTTTCAGTCTGCAAAAGACTCCTCATGCTTGCGCCCGTGCTGCCCAGCGTCTCCTGTGCAGATGCAGGGGGGCACACAGAGCACCGGGCGCCTGCACCACCCTGCGTGCGCCCGCAGCCAGCACGTCTGCACCCAAGGCTCAGCAGTGGCCCAGAGCACCCCCCTCCCCGCACGCAGGTGGAGCTCCCCTTCCGCTGCTCGGAAACGAGGTCTGCATCTGGTAAAGATCTGCCCTTGCCTTGTCATTACACAATGCTTAATTCTCCAGCTAACCGTAAGCAAATGATCTTCTGGCTTTAGCTGTTCGAAGTGTCTCTTCCTACGGGCTGGGGAGCAGGAGGGGCTGAGCTGCTGCCTGCGCAGACGGGCAGCGGCGGAGTGGGCTCCTGCGCCCCAGCGTGGGGCAGCAGCCTGGCTCCGGGGAGCGGAGCAATCCTACCCTGGGAATCCCAGAGCGGCAGGGCAGCCCTATTGCTGCTCTGCTCCCAGCCCTGCTGCCAGCCTCGTAACGCAGGCGGAGACTCTGCTGCGGGACTGCAGTGATGTATCCTCTTGCGCAACTCAAGATTTCTGTGTTCTTGAGCTTATGATAGTCCAACRTCCGCTAATGCTCGTACATGAAGAGGATGGGGCAGCGTTCCCAGGAGCCTCCYGCTAGGAAGATGCAAAGGAGGAAGCTCTGAAGGGCACAGAGGCTGGCTTCAGGCACACAGCACTAGGCAGCAGGAACATGGACGGAACACAAGTGTCCCAGTAACTTTACCTTTAGCTTCTCTGTTTCCAGACCTTGCACCTCTACATCTTTATCAACATCACCTTCACCCTGCTTTACTCACACATCCGCTCACAGCAGTGCAATGATGATGCTGATGGCAGAAGAAGCAGGCTTAAGGGCAGCGTGGCAGGTCTCGAGCTCCTCAGACCCAGGAGGCCTGGGACTGCTCACAGGGGAGCACCTTTGGGAAGCTCTCCTCACTGCAGAGACATCCTCATTAGAGCCTACTTGTAGTATCCCAGTAGAGGAGGCACTGGAGCTCCTCTGCTTAGTCTGATTAATGGGTCCTAACAGAGATGACACTGCGGCATGAGCAACACAACCACAAGCCCTGCAAGGTGCCAGCGTGTTGCAGGTGCCTTCCCCAGCATACCCCCTGCCCTTTCAATCTTGGACCAGAGCTGCCTTTCTGCCCAGCGTGCCAAGCCAGCATTTTCTGACCTTTCCAGCCTCCTGGCCTGGCCACGGAGAGGCTGGCAGCCAGCTGTGCCACATGTGCACCCCAGTGACCTGCAAGGATGAGTGCACAGGCACAAACAGCGTGTCAGGCACACTCTGTCCCTGGGGAAAGGCTGTCACCTGGAAATGGAGAGCAGCACAGCACGGAGCACCGCATGTAGTGCAGCACTTCCTGCCCCTCAGCASAAGCAGCACGGCAGCGGGGCGATCCCACCGGGCTGCTCAGAACGGGCCACGCGYGACCCCAGCCGCGCCGTGTCGCTGCGTTGTAGGTGATTGACCGCAGGGGCACGATACGGCAAGTCATCTGCAACGGCAGCTGGACAAATCTGGGAGAAGGCAAACTTAAGACAGCTGTTTTGGGATTGCTTTTGGATTTATGGTGAGCTGTGAGTTTTCTAGGATCATTATGCCTGGTTTGGGATTAGCAGAGCGCCGCAGTTTGCTCTCCACTACTAGCACGTGCTYGGAAGCTCTTCCATGCGTTAGAGCAGCTAGCACCAGCCTCGTGGTGGACGTGGTGTGCAGAAGCTACATTCTCTGAATCAAACACAGCAAATCAGACYGTGCTGCTGGTGCTGATGCAGGTACCTCCGTAGCAGCCTGGGCTGAGATCACTGCTGCTTTAAATACCAGGGCAATCAGTCCATCTGACCAGCTCTCAGGATTGGAGGAAAGGGCGACGAGCTTCGGCAGGCAGCCCGGCCTGCGTCAGCCTCCTCCGATACACCCTCCGCCATGTGATCGGCCGCGCTCCCTTTCTGAAGGTTGCCTTTATGCCTGCGTTGTTCCACAGCCGTCTAGCAGGGCTGGAGCACTTCCCAGCGCTTTCGAGCGTCATTTGGCTTGCGCTCGCCCGTGTTTCTGAGGCAGATTCACCTTTGTGCCCACTGCTCCTACGAGCCCTTTGCCCTTCCTCTCCCCGCACCACACGCAGGGACCCGGCGTTAGAAGAGGCGATTGCAGGCAAACTCATCACACCCCCGCTGACCAAGTCGCCAGTGTTTCTTGGCAGCCTGGTCCCCCGTGGACCACGCTCAGCACACAGTTTAGGCTTTGCCCCTGCTACTTCCTTTAGGAAGTTTATCCAGAACTGTGATGGTTAACAATTTTTTCCCCAATTTTCAATGTAAATTTATTCACAGGTGGTTTATATGCATTTGCTCTTCTGCCAACACAATCCTTTAGCATAAATAATTCCTTTCTCTATCTAGAGTAAACACTCTGCTATATTTACAGATACATCTCCCTCCCCGCACTTTCCTAGCCTAAACAATTCCAGCTCTCCCAGCCCTCCCTCCTAAGATGGGGGCCTCATTCCCTGCCGCCCTCACGTCCATCTTTGCCTCTATTCCCATCTGGATCCCCTTCCCGTGCCCGAGATCTGTACGCCGCGGTCCGCGTGAGCTGTGCCATGCCCTGCRGCCCGTGCGCACACGTGCGCGCGCACACAGGGCGCCGCACGAGGTGCCCCCGCCTCTCCCCACGCCGAGGTGCCCCCGGTCGCTGCCCTGGGGCCGGCCGCCTCTGCCCGGTCGGCACCTACCTTCCGAGTGGTGGGAGAGGGTGAGCAGGCTGACGCAGGAGGCGCCGATGCCGGAGCCGAAGACGGTGATGCGCAAGGGGTCTCCCCCGAAGAAGGCGATGTTCTCGCTGACCCAGCGCAGCGCCTGTATCTGGTCCAGCAGCCCGTAGTTGCCCTTGGCGGCCTGGTCGCCCGTGCTCAGGAACCCTGCGGGCCGAGCGGAGGCCAGTTAGGGCGGCTGCAGGAGGCAGCAGGTTGCTTGCTCTCCCGCCCTCGTCCCTAAGCYGGGGTGAGCTGCTATGGGACAGTGTCCTACCACACCACGAAAGCCCCATTACAAGAGTCCTGTGCACCCTGTGGCCTAGCAGGGACATCTAATTCCTAGCTCCAGGGGTCCTCTCCACTGCTCGCCTTGGGGCGAGAGCCTGGGGCTCCAGCTGCAAGCCCCCAGGAGCCTCTCCGACTGGCAGCGAGCAGTGACGGCAGGATGGGCTCTTTGCACAAAGCACTGTCCCACCGGCACCACCACCTGTGCTAACCACAGGTCAAGRTGTCTCACGCGCCCTCCAAGGAAAGCCGAGCAAGTGCCAGCAACTGCAGGCAAGCAGCGTGCGCGCAGGCAGCGCTTTCTGAGGACCAGCRTGGCCTGGAGGAGGCTCTACACATGCAAGGAGGTGGGCTGGGCAGAGAGGAACCGACTGCAGTTAAGAGCAAAAGCTTTGAGTGTGGAAGATTTTACTGAGAAATGCTTTGAGCAGCAAAGGTAACACCCAAGATAAGCTATCAGTGTTTCATTTAAATTGACTCAATGCAGGAAGCCAAAGTGGTGTAACTGAGGCAAAACCCAGCGCGGTAACGCTGGTAGGCGGGGAGTGGCACGAGCTGCTATCTGGCACCAGAGGTGCTGCAGGGCAATGCAATGCAGCACCTAAGTGGAGATGACGATAGCATCATTTAAGTCTTATTTTGTATTGTAACCTATGTCCCTAAACTTCCACCTATCAGTCTTAAAGACCTAACCTTAACGCTTCTTAAAGAAACCCTTCTTCGTTTTTACTGTAAAGCCTGTTTCATACCAGCAGCCCATGTCAATCTTGACCAAGCTGCGGACCTCAGGCTGTCTTCCCCGACACGGTACAGGGTATGCAGGCTTCCAGAGGGATGCGCTGCCCCAAACACAGGATGGGAAACCCACTTGCATACAGAGAGCTTGGTGCCAGTCTGAATCTCTAGAAAGAGCCTACACTGCCAGCGTCATGGCTTGGGGGCAGTTCTTCCCAAGGCGAACCTGAACACTCCCCTTTCCCCTGTCTGCTTCGGGAGGCAGCAGCAAAGTGCCCCCAAGGCTCCAGGCAAACCCTACCGGGTCGCAGCCCACCGGGGATTTTCGGCTGCAGCAGGCCGGGAGACGCGTGATGCGGAGGGCTGAGCACATCTCCTGTGCCGCAGCAGGAGCCAGCTGGGCATCTCCTGTGGTTCCCCAGGTACCAGCAAAACTGCCCCTCGCCCCTTCCTAGTCCCTTACTTAAAAGAKGCTTTCGGACACATGCATTTCCCGTAAAGGGCAAACAGTGCTCCCAGAGCCTGTCCTGATGCCAGGCGAGGGCTGGCTCGATGCACATGTGCTGCCTGGCCTTCTTCGACAGCATCTATGGAGCGGTGGGGACCACCGCGAGGCAAAGAGGCACCCAGCAGGGGCTCAGATGTGGCACAGCCCTGCACATTGCTCCCACAGAGGACCTGTGCGGTGCCCACAGCGCGCACATGCCACACCGCTGCTCCTCTGCTCCGCACACAGGCTGAGGACCTCGCTGGTGGCCCCCAGCGCCGAGACCCTCCTGGGGGCTCCCCGGCACGGAGGTGCTGGGGCAGCCCGACGGGGCCCCTCTCCGCACGGCCCGGCGGGGCAGACTCGTGCCCCGGGCGCTCGCTGGGAGCACAGGCGAGGGTCCTGCGCGGAGCGCTTCCCACGCCTGCTGCGGGCACGCTGCCACACGATGGCAGCCGGCGAGACGCGCACCGAGCTGTCAGCAAGCAGATGCACGCTTTCAGGAGCGCACAGCCTCGGGCACGCCGGGCGTTGCACACGGGAACCTGAGCCTCGGCCCAACCGGGCACAGCGACTCCGGGAATTGTGCCCAGGTCCTGGGATCGGGCACACGTGGGTCTGAGAGCTGTCCCTGCAGCCAGCGCGACGCACAGCTGCCCCGGTCACACGCAGCGCTGCCCCACGGCCGGAGAGCCATCGCCCTGTGGAAGCGGCCTCGGACGGCAGCACAGGCTGCTCCGGCACCTGGCCGAGGCTGCCGGCAGCAGGGCTGCGGCCTCCTGCCACAGACACGGCTGTGGGGAAGCGACGGTGCCCCTGGGGAGAGCCCATCGACCGGCCCGGGAGGCGGTATGTGCCCGGGAAGGGACAGCAGATAGGTCCCAGGGGCAGCGAGGCAGCACCCGCTGGCAGCTCGCTGCTCCGAGCCCTCTCAGGAGGAGATGCTGGGTAAATACATTTATTATTTATTTAACCACAGACCAATATTTGCTTTCAGCTGAGCCAGGTTGTGTAAATGAGCCAGTGTGGCCCGTGCCAGGAGGCAGCTCGCATGGCRAGGGCCTGCTGTGGGCGCTGCCACGTGGCACCCCCTGCTCAGCTGCCGGGACGCGAGGAAGGGGCAGTGCCCAGAGCGCGGCCGCCCGCCCCCCGGGCCCGCTCTCACCCCAATGGCCCCAGGGGCGCAGCCCCACCATGCCAGCAGCCCCCTGAGTTGTTTCTTTCCCCCCCCAATTTTCCATTTTTTTCCAGTCCTCCAACTACAACCACCCGCCCGTACCGAGCACTCCAACGCGGTAGTTGAGGGTGATGACGATGACGTTCCCATAGCTGGCCAGCACGCTGCCGTCTATCATGTTCCCCGTGCCCTCCATGTACGAGCCGCCGTGGATATACACCATCACGGGCTTGGCCCCGCTGTCCCGGATGTCTGAAAGGAGAGGAGGTTAAACACAGGACCCCGCCGACGGCCGCGGCACCCTGCCCGAGAGGCAGACCAAAGACAAGGGCAATGCCAGCTGCCAGGACCGGGGAGGGGGCGGCCAGCACCCTGCTCCAGCGGCCAAACCCGGAGGCCTCCCGGTGCCCGGAGCCAACCCCGGCAGCCTGGCTCCGGGTGGCGACAGCCGCTGGCCCCGTCCCAGCACTGCTTCCCATCYGAGGGAGCTGCCCTGGCTCTCGGCACGTGCGGCAGTGGCGGCTGCGCGCGGCTGCATCCCAGCGGCACCTCTGCCGCGGGAAGGGGGTCACCRAGCTCCGGCAGGCTGGGGCTGGCCCTCGGCGCCCGGCCCCAGGACGCAGCCCCGCGTCCCGTCTCCCGCTGGACCCAAGTCCTCCGCTCCGGGAGTCCTGGAAGCTGGCATTGCGGAGGGGCAGGGCCGGGAGGGGTGTGCAGGACCTGGAAGGCGAGGGGGGGACACTGACGGGTGCTCGGCCCTCGGATCCTCCCCCCACCCCTTGCACTTTCTTGGGGAGGCAGAAAGCTGCCGGCTGCCTGGCTACAACCCCCTGGCACCCCCGTGCCCAGACACAGACATGGCGATGAGAGGCAGACAGTGGTGCGCGTGTGCATGTGGGGAGGTGACGCGGGGACCGCACAGGAACGGGTCATGAGGAATGGAGTGAGGATGGGGGAACGGGGCCGCGCGGGCCGGGGCGGAAGGACCCCCGGAGCCCGGGGTGACGGAGGAGCACCCTCCTCCCCGGAGGCCGGCCACCCCTGCAGAGCGGGTGGCTGCAGCCGTCGTGGGGACCGTGCCGYGGTGCCCAGCGCTCCCTCGGGCTTCGCTCTCGCGCCCGCTCACCGGCGCCCAGCTCCTGCGGGCACAGCCGGCCCCCGGGGCGAGGTGCCAGCCTCCAGCCCTCGGCCGCGGCGCCGAGCTGCCCCCGGCCGGGCCACCAGCTCCCTGAGACCGGCCGCCGCCTCCGAGGCCCTCCGTGCCCGGTGACCTCCCTGCTCTCCTCCGCCTCCGCCTCCCCTCGCAGGGGCTGCCTGCCAGAGCCGCTGCCACGGGAAAACCTCTGCCCGCTGCCCGGCGCAGCACGGCCAGCGAGGCGACGCCGCGGCCCTCGGCACCGCTCCAACTCCCAGCCCACAGGAGCACCAGCGCACGGACCTGCGCCCTCTCCTCCCTGCCCCACGCCAGCATCCAAACGCAGAGGAACGTCCCCAAACCAGAGCGGCAGCAACGTGCCRGAGACATACCAGGGAATAAACGGTTCCTAATGTTTGCAGCACATCTTACAGTGCAGGGGTTTACCACGCYCAAACCTCTTTGGAGGAATTCCAGTCTATGCCCTGGTACGAGAGGTCCTGGGGCACAGGTTACTGCGAGAAAACAACAGACACCACCACTGCCAGAGAGCAGCTTTCATCTCGGTTCCAGAACCGACGTGCCATCTGCCAGGAGGTGCTTGAGCTGCCCCAGGACTCCCACAGACTGGGAGGGTTCACTGTCCCCAGCACGTCACGGCTGCAGCCCGGCAGACCCTTCCTCCCACCTCCTCTTCCCGKCCCTGCGACATGACGGACCGAGGCCAGACCCTGCGCGCGAGCGACCCTCCGGCACTGAGGACCAGCCTGTCCTGCAGCTTTCTCAGGCCTGCCGGGGACCTACCATCGCCCCCGTTTGAACCGCACTCACCACACCCGGGCTCAACGGGGGTTCTGGCCTCATTTGCACTGGGAAAACAACAGGACAACGTAACCGAAACYGTGCTTGAACCAAGCCTTGAAGCACAGCCAGTTGCGCGGTGGGGACGAGCGCGGCTCGCGCTCGGGCGCCGGGCTGCAGCTTGCCGCCCGTGAGCCGGCTGCTGAGGGGCTGCGGGAGCAGCAGCGCTCCCCCCTCGGGGCAGGGCTCCCACCTCGGGCCCTCTGCTCCTGCCCCGCGTCCCCAGCCCGCCAGCCGGGCGGGAACCTCGGGGGGTTCGGGATCTGCTCGCGCTTGGCTCCTTACCGCGGCCGGCCCCGGGACAGCTCAGGTCCCGCTCCCCAGGACACGGGCCGGAGCAGGGCTCCCGCGGAGCCGAGCGACGCCGCCGCTGCTGCCGCAGCCGGAGCAGCGCGTCCGGCCCAGCCGAGGCTCTCCAGGGCGCTGCTCCCCGCCGCCGTGGCCCGAGCGCACAGCAAGCGCTCGCGAGAGAGCCAGGGCGCCCGCTGGCCCGGGGCAGGACACGTCCCCTGCGGTGCCGTGCCGTGCCGCGCGCGCGGGCCGGGCGAGGGCCGAGGGGAAGGTGGCTGGCTCCGTAAACGGCACGTCGCCGAGTCTGCAGAGATGAGAGGCTGGAGGTGGAGTATGACCGGGCTCGGGGTGAAATGGGCCCAGGTGTCCTAGGGCTCTCCTGCTCCCAAGCTGCCATGCTTCCTCCGAGCCCTCGCTCAAGCGGAGCGGGGCAGCCAGCAAACTTCGCCTAAAGCGGATCCCCCCCATGTGTGTGTCCCCCCCCCCCAAAAGGGACGGGACGGGCCTGCGCGGCCCTGCACAGCCGGCCCCCCGGCCCCCCGCCCCGCGCGGCGGCCCGGCGCGGGCGCACACACACACACGGGGCTCCCTGGCAATGGCAGCGGATGGCGGGCAAACGCAGCTGCTTTGCGTGGGTCATGCAGTGGCAGCCTCGAGCACGCAAATACCTTCGTCTTCATCCCCGTCATTATCCGCTAAGTCCTCGCCCTGTTTCTTAGCGCTGGCTCCTAGGGACCAAACACGAGGAGACAGAACAAAAAGAAAAGAAAAGAAAAACAAAAAACA
>NW_028187177.1:3386021-3417453 GCF_003343005.1 Rhea americana | reverse complement strand
GCTCGGCTCCCTCCTGTGCAGACTCGTCTTAAGAGAGCAATTAAATAGCTCACCTAGGACTGCAAAGACAGCGAGCAGCTTTCCCCGACCGAGCGAGCACCTTGAGAAAGCAACACCTCGTTCCTGCAACACCCCGAGCGCCGCTCGGGCTTTTCCACGGTGCCCAGCAAAGCGGCAACCCCGCAGCCGCGCACGCGCGAGGTGCCCGTCGGGGCGCTGGGGGACTGCGTGCACCAGGCGAGGCCGTCTGCGAGCTGCGTGCACCCGCCGCCCGCCCAGCCCCACGGCGCGGGCACCGGGCGCGCGGGCGCACGCGGGGCTGGGGGCGAGCGAACGCGTCCCGGAGCCGTGCTAAGCCTGGCCGCCGCCGAGGGCTGCGCGCTCCGCGGCCGTGCTGGCCTCAGCCCCTCAGGCTGCGGCGCGGGCCATAGCCCGAGGCGGGCTCGTCCCTACCGTGTGCCCTGCCTGCAAGGCGYGACCCAGGCCTCCAGCGACCGCGGCGGGAGCGCAGCCGCCCGGGCAGGGCCACGTTTCTGTGGGAGTCCCCACGGGACRCGACAGAGCCAGCGAGCCCTCTGCTTCCTAATGCCTGCTCCAGGAAAGCTCCGGGGGTGAGAGGAACCTCTGCGGTGACGGCAGGGCTTCCCCGCGGGTTGAGCACGCTGCTGCTGCACAAGGCAGAGAGGGTCCTCTGCGGAGGGGGGAAATCCATGGAGACATGGCCACGGCCTTCTCCAGAGCAGTGGCTCTGCCCTGCAAAACGGGCTGGGAAGCCAAACATGGAGAGCTGTTCTCACTGCCATGCTGGAAGGACGTGTGGAGTGGTATCCTGCAGGCAACAGGGGCAGCACCTGCCCCATAGGCACATGGATGGGAACAGGAGTGGGGAAACGGTCCAGAATGACCATGGGGCAGCTCCATCAGGGCAAGTGCAAAAGCCATCGCAGGCAGGAGTAAGCAGCTGTGCTGCCAGACGACGGGGAGGCCTGGCTGGCAGCAGCGCTGCCGAGCAGACCGTGCAGGCGGCACAGCACGTCGCCAGCTGGCTCGGGACAGGAACCCGTCCTGCTGAGAAGCACCAAAGCAGGACATAACACGGGAGCATGATGAAGCACGCATCCCAGCTCAAGTATGGTCTCAGCCCTTCAGGTGAGTTACAGGCTTGCACAACACTTTAAGCAAGGTGGCCTTTGGAGAAAATCCAGAGGACCAACAACAGCAAGTCTAGAAAATCTGGCAGGCAAGAAAAGTTTGAAGGAGACRGGATCATTCAAATCCTGAAAGCAGAAGACTGGCAGGATCCACAACAGCAGTCTTGCGATGCATAAAAGCCACTGCAAAGTGGTGAAGTGGAAGAGAAATTCCTCCTCCATGGTGCAGAAGAAAAGCAGCTACAGAGCTACACGAGGTAGATTAAAGTTAGACAAAATGAAAACCTTTCTGGTAGAAAGGGCAGAAAAGCACTGGAAGAGATGCCCAGGGGAGGTGTTTAACACCAGGCTAGACAAACCAGTCAGAAAAGAGGTTAGGTAGAGCTGCTCCCGTCCTGGTGCGGGGATGAACTGGATGTCTCAAGAGCTATCCTGACATTCTGCAACTCTCCAAGGTCACCTCCTGACCTACCCTGCTCTCTGCCTCAGCTTTGTCTCCTCACCCTCCTGCTCACGGCCCAGCCTCCCCCCCAAATACCTGACCTCAGTTCCCACCACCTCGTTCTCCCCTTCTCCACCCAAATCATTTCATACTCTCACCCTGAGACCTCAGCCCCGCAGCGTCCCCTCCTTTCCTGCACCCTCCCTTCCCCAGCTCGTGCCGGGCTCAGCCACTCCCAGTGTAGCTCCTCAGCCCACCCGCATCTCCACATCAGCATGACGGCCTCCACTCTCAAAGGCAACTGTCCAGCCTTTCTGCAGCCAGGCGCCACAGTGGAGGCTGTAAGCTTGACCTCCTGCATCTTCATCAGGAACACSTGCAAGCCCTGAAAGCACTTAAATGACTAAGTACCCATGCAATATTTACTAACTGGCACTAGGCTCTGACTTCCTTGGTACTGCTCGGGCAGAGGGATTTTCTCTAATGAACACTGCAGGCAGCAGTCCTTCATCCACGCTGTGCCTCAGAGCCGAGAAGACGATCRCAGGCAGCCAGAGTTGCCTTTCCACATCAGAGAGCCCTTATGCTGCCAAACCCCCGGGACCAGCCAAGCTGCAGCCCTTGCGACTTTGTTTGTCCCCCCTGTTCAGGGGACAAACGCATCCACACACAGACTGGAAACCTGCAACAGCTAACAAAGTGGCMTCGAGGAGCTATAAAGAGATGGATGGAGGTGGACCACCTCCCTCTGATCCGAGCAACAGGTCAGTGATCCAAGTGACACTGAGCAGGGAGGAAAGTGGTCGGAAAGGCTGGAAACAGCCACCCCAGGAGCTCAGAGAGTGCTGCAAAGACCGGAGATGGCAGCCTGCAGTTCCAGTGCAGGGACAAGTCTGCAACAACCTGAGCTCCACACACTGCAGCAGAGAGAATTTCAGAGAYGGTGGAAAACAGCCACAAGAAGCTAAGCAGGGGTGCACTAATCCAGGCTACAGGGACGGGAGAAGAGAGATGCCAATTCTGCATGGCAAATACAAACCATCGGCTTCCCTCTCCCCAAGAAAGGTCCAGGGTGGCACCCTGCCCCACACTCCCCCCGAAGTGGGGGAGGCTCCTCCAGGTGCAGTGGCACTAGTCAAACACTGCTTGTACTGAAAGAGAGGAGAAGAGCCACTAGACAGCAAACGGTGCAGTGGGGCCYGGACTGCTGAGTCAGGCTGGACCACAAGCAGGAGCTGATGTGAAGATGACCAAGGGCAATGGGACTTGTGCAAGGTCTTCAGGTAAGCTTCAAGCAACCAAATGCAGGTGAACAGGAAGAACTGGAGCAAGACTCATGAAATAACCCCTAAGAGATGTCTGACCATGGAAAAGGCTTCTCAGGGTTAGGGTTGCCAGAAGCCAGTTGCCAGCAGCCACATGGGCTGCTCACAACAGCTCTTTCCAATTCCTGCATATTTGTCTCCAGAGGCATTCAAAGTTGTGACTCCGGCGAAAGACACAGCAGAGTCCCAGGTTACTGGGTCCAGGTCCTGCTAATAGAGGCCACTTCACATGCTGAGGACTTTTTGCCTCTCAGTGCTTGGTGAGATGCTTCCTCAGAAACATCCTAACTCCTAGCCCACGCTTATCTGTGGATAGTTCATGTTCATTCAGCTCTGGGCCGGTGTCATCCCTCACCTTCGACGGGTCACCAGGCAAGAGAGCAGCACTGAAGGGCGCTTGCCTGCTGGCAGTTACAGAGAGCAGCCAGGCAGGACTGCCCAGCTGAACAAGCCAAGCTCTCACAGTTTCATTAGTAGCTTTCTCAGCTCCTCTGGTCACCCTCATCGTTCTCTGCCTTTGTTCAGCCTGAATCCGCTCTCATACAYTGGTTGGCTTGCACTACATTTCAGATGAGGTTTCACCCCTGCTTTGTGCAGCAGTTTGAGTGCTTCTCAAGCTTTGATGTAAATACATCCCACAAAACTCCCTGCAGCTGCCTCTTCTGCAGCCACACAGCGCTGGCAGCTGATAACGGTGCTGTAATTAAAACAGGTCTGGTGTTCACCTCCACAACTGCTCACTGTTGGCTCCCAGATCATAAGAGAAATTACAGATTAGACCCTCTAACACATTCCTTGCACTTCGCTCTGCTATCTTCCTGTGCCTATTATTCCAGTCTCCAAGGCCATCCTTATCAGGAGATCTTCCTCCATACCAGTGAAGGCTGATACACAGACCCCAACAACACTCCCCAATATGGGGAGGACAACTAGTCAGGTCTAAGTTTTGTTGATTCACAGGCAGAAAAGGGCTTACAGCTTTGATTCTCCTCACCCGTCAAGAACTTACTCCACTAACCTGGTGTGAATGCCTATTAACTGTTTAATTTAAAGCTGACTGTGAAGTGACATAGTTTGGGCTGACATGAAGGATGCACATGCTCTTACCTCAAATCTCTGAGAAGTAGGTTTAAGGTCAAGCTCAGTAAAAAAAAACAAAATCACTTTCCCTGAAACAGGAGCATCCACACCGGATTTACGCTATCATAAGTAAACCATTCCAACAGTGCTGACGCCAGTGTAAACAGAGATAAAGAAGGGCGAGGATCTACTTCCTAGGAACCCTTTGGGCTTAGCACCGTGYGGATAAAAGAGTGGACTCCGAGCTGAGATTTTTCAAGATCCAAATCTGGTCTGGGAGGCAGAACGAGAGCATGTCCCTGCCCAGAGGTCCCGCCTGACCCACGCAAGGCTGACTCGGACTGGGACAGCCTGCCCCGGTATCCCAGGGGCACAGCCGAGGCCACGGCAGGCGGACTTTCCTCTGGCTATTGCAAGTGGCAGACTAAGGCATTGCAAACCCAGTCAAAYCAGGGCTCCAGAGAAACTGGGCTGCAGTCCAGGGCAGGGCTGCCCTTGTGGGGCCCCAGCAGACCAGTTCCAGATCTGCTGTGATCTCAGGGGCTATTGCTCAGACAGAGAAACCACAGCAAGCCGTAGGTGTAGGGGGACAAGCAGGACGGCAGAAAGATGCTGCAGCTCCCTTGCTTTTTGCTAGTTAAGAAAGGAACAGACATAGTAGTCCATCAGGAGCTCTTAAATGACCACCTCCAGCAGCCCCAGCACCCTCTCCCCAATGTAGCACGGGTGCAACAGTCCCAGATGGGCTGTAAACTTTTCTTGAAGGCTCCCATGTAGGCAGCCCTAATRCCTCAGAGAGGAGGACCCCAAAATCGCATGTCACTGTACTCATGGCCAGATGCAGCCAGAACAGCACCTGTGCTGGTGGCCACACTGGCTCAGCTGCTTCAGCTCCTGCCTCCGGAGATGACCAGAAGCAGCACCAGGACTGACAACAGCTGTGGATCCTCCCACTGAACAACTCTGCAGCCAGAGGCAGCTCCTATGGCTAGTCCAGCCATCAGCCTTAGCTGTGGGGCTGCTCTGCATCTGGGTGCTGCCTCGTCCTGTCTCTGTCCCTAGGCAATGAGCAGGAGCTGTCTCCCTCCCTAAGTGGGCTCCTCAAAAATGTCAGGTCTCCTGCTCTGCTGACCCTGCCAGCATGGACACCTACCCTTGCCTTTGCAAATTGTTTCCCAGAGCAGAAGCACAGAGCAGAAGTTCCCATCCCAGGATGGAGCTCTGCAGAGAAGCAGAGACTAAAGAAGTGTGAGGAAGAGACACAAAGAATAGGAGCCACGGTAAATCAAAGGCTGCAAGGTGCACTGCCTGGAGACCTCAGGTCAGAGTTTATCGCAAGCATTTGGCTAGCAGTGAGAGATCCCAGGATACAGAGGCTGTAGGAAGGATGGTAAGAAGAGTTCCCGCAAGGAAGAACTACAGAAATCTTGCAGTCACTGGGACGCAACGGGTACTCAGAGAAGTTCCCTTCTTGCGGTCCATTTGCACAGAAGCTGCAATGCTTCTGCTGCAGAGCAGACAAAGCAGCACCTCCTGAGCACAGAAGCTGTCTGGCACTCCAGCCATCCTTGCACAGAAGAGCAAGAAGCAAGGTTGCTGCACTTGTCTCAGCAGCACCATGTGCTCTGCATAGCCATAACCATGCTGCAGGATGCCAGACAGCCTGCAYCAGCAAGCATCACCAGTAAAAACTGGGGAGGTCTGGTATGTGCAGAACATCCACACTCTTCCCCTCCAAGAAATAACATCCAACTCTTTAGGCCCCACAGCAAGGCCTGCCTCAGACAAGGCAGCAGCAGCGGCGGCCRAGGGAAAGGGAAAAGCATCCTAGGATCTGTCAGAGCAAAGCACATGCTGGAAGTGTTTGCAACACACAGCAAAGGGCAGAGCCAAGGTTTGCACACAGATGCGAGAGCGCGTACAAGCACATGCATTCCTGCCGAGCAGCTTTATTTTCACTAAAACTTGAGCATCGGCTGAGCCTAACCGTGATCAGATTCTCCTGCACAGTGCATGGTTAATTATTCTCAAAGCACAACTGCACTTATTCTAGAGGGGAGCTGTCTGCACCCATGCAGAAAACTAGGAATCCGCCTGATAAATTCTCAGTGCTTTGGCTGCTATGAAATAAGCTGAGCTTATGGGGGACTAATCATAAAAATTACAGTGAGGTGGGTACTGAGGCATTCAAAGTACCAAAAATACTGCACAGTTATCTGATCTATGAGAGCTTTTATACATTCGTGTATGAAACAGTCTTAGAAATAACAATCAAGAATATTCCAAAACAAGTCAACAGAGAAACACTGAACAGACACACGCTGCAGGTAGGTACGTTATCTTCACCGTAACAACTACTAACCCCAGAAATTCAGAGCTAAGCTGAGGGGTGGGGAAGCTTCAGCATCTCTTTACAAGTTATTCAATTAATTCAAGTCAACAGGCAGAGAAGAGCGGCCTGAGCTGAAGGGCAGAGCCATCGGCCGGGTGCTTTCCTCCTCCGCACGGCACGCCTGGGTGCTCAGACCACTTGCATTTGGATCCGGCCACTGAGCTCCCCGAGTCTACGGTGCTCATCACCCAGCGCGGGGCAGAGGGCTGCTCCCCCCAGGCAGTGGGGCACGCGGACGAGACCCCCCAGAGGGGCCAGGGCGCAGGAGGCCAGAGGCAACCACGGATGGACTGCAAAGCAACCGTTGCCACCGGCAGAGGAAATGGGGAGGGGGTGGCAGGCGGGCGAGCGGCAAAACCGGGCGACAAACGCACCTGGGGCGTTTCCTCGTGCCTTGTGCTGTGCCCCTCTGCCGGCCCTCGACCCCGGCCCCTCACCTCCRTGCCCAGCCGCAGCGGGGGCCGCCGAGCCCAGCAGCCAGGGGAGGGCCGGGGCGGGAGGGCCAGCAGAGGAAGCGCTTTGAAGTGCCTCCATCTCGCTGGCACAGCCTGCTCCGGAGGCAGCGTGCGGAGACTCCCGAATGTGCCAGCCCTTTCAGGGGCAGCCTTGGCACTCGGAGAGATGGTGTGTGAATAGCCAGGACAGCAACAGGAAAAGCAAAGCAAAGAAACTGAACAACAGAACGCAGGGAAATCGCTGGAAGGAAAGGACTCCCCAAACCTCCAAGCCCAGCTGCGACAGGCCCCACAAACCGCAGGGGTGCACAGAGAAAAAAGCGCAGGAGATGCGGCCCGCCGCTGCCGCGGGACACCCGGGACGGCGGCRCAGCTCCGGCAGCCCAGCAGCGGCCCCGCGCAGGGCTGCGGAGCCCCGGTGGCCCGCCACGGCCGCCGGCGAGAACGGCAGGCGACCGAGCCCGGCTGGGACACCCCCTTCCTGCGCTGAGCCTTTCAGAAGAGCTTGTCTGCCCCACCATGCCGGGTGGCAGCGCAGATTGCTTAGAGATGCAAAAAGCAGCCAGGCCTGGCCTCTCCCTGCCTGCCGGGGGGCTGCGCAGGGGGCAGACGCGAGAGGTCCAGGTCCCGCATCGCCACGGCCAGGCCTGGGCCACTGACGCTGGGTCTGGAGCACAGCGTTATTCGGGAGGAGCCGAGCAGGAGGCAGAGCTGCGGGGCAGCAGGATGAGCCCCGCGCAGTCCCGGAGACAGAGACAAGACGAAGCAGAGTTGCTGTTTGAGCTGGAGATACTCTGCTGCCTCCTAGGAGGCTGCAGCTCCGGAAGGATGTYGTTCGAGGGGGTGCAGAGCAGACCCTGAACGCGCCCGCGCCGCTGCGAGAGGCGGATGCGTGCAAGCACGGGGCAGCAGTCCCGGCACGCGCAGCCGAGGGAAGAACCGGGCAGCGCTGGCACAGCCAGGCAAGACTCACGTTGTCACAGAGGAACTCTGGCTGCTAAATGACTGGGACGCAGTACCGGGGAAGAGATCCCAAGGGCACTGGGAGAGGTCAGCCCAGGAYGGGCCGCAGACCCCACATCCACACGCGCGCGCGTCCCTGGGTGGGTCGATGTGCCCTTGCGGGGCTGCGAGGGAGCTCCGGACAGAAGAGGCGAGAGGCCCAGCCCCACCAGCCCGAAGGGAAGGGGTGTGTTTAAGTGTGACACACGACCAAAGGCTTTCTGTCACGACTAGGAGCTGGCAGCCTGCTGGTGACATTAGGATGAAGGCGGGAACGCAGGCTCTCACGCCTGGAAGCAGCTGTTCTGAAAGGCCTGGAGCGACACAAGCATCCTGCTCTGATCTGAACCCAGACCTTCGGGGAGAACCAGCACCCTCGCAGTGCCGGCGCCAGCTCCCGGGGGCGGGGAGCAGACGTGCCCGGAGCATCCGAAGGGTTCCTCTGAGCAGAAAGCGGGCAGGCAGCGGGGCAGGCTGCTCGGAGGGCCCGCGGTCTTAGTCACGGCACGAGAGAGGCGCTGGAGAAGCACGCCGCAGGCCTGGAGAGAACGGACAGGCACCCTCTCACTCTCTCTCACTCTCTCTCTCTTTCCTCTCTGTGCCTCTCTGCCGGTCGGCTTGCTACATACCTCCTTTCCTACATATTTTCTTGTTGGGCTTTCGGGTGCATTCCTTGGAAATCCGTTTTACTGTAAAATGAATAAAAGACTACAAAATAACAGGAGGCTCCACTGGCTGGAGTGGGCATGCAATCACAACCACGCTGCCGCCCTCCCGCCACCCCTGGGGCCGCGGGACGTGGGGAGGGAGCGCTGCTGTGGGAGGAAAACTCTGGGCCAGCTGTGCTGGGATGGAAGGAAGGTGCAGCGTGTCCTGGGGCCAAGAGCCCCAAGGGCAGAGGAGCAGAGCTGGCAGGCGTCAGAAAAATCACCTGCGCCAAAGTCTGCTGTGTGCGCAGCAGGCCCTGCTCCAGTTTTCCTCCATCGCTGGCTCTTACAGCCCGCTTAACCCCCAGGGCTCCCGGTGTGGTGAGGCTGCTGCAGGCCGYGGCAGGCGCTGCCTCCTCTGCCCCCTTACTTACAGTTCAGGTGGAGTCCCCTAGAAAGGAAAAGGTTAGACAGGAGGCACCCAGCACCGCCCAGCCTCACCACAACGGGACCGTGCCCGCGGGTCGCCAGCACCCCACACTCATCGCTGCCGCTGCCCGCCCGCCGCAGACAAACGGGCGAGCTGCAAAGTGACGCACGGGCCAGCGCCCCCAACTTCTCCGGTGTGCCAGGGCCTGAAAAAGGAGCCGGCCCGGCTCCGCGGCCCGTTCCTCGCAAGAGCAGCCGGCCACGCCAGCGCAAGGGGAGAGGCAGAGAGTGTTCCTCCCAGCAGCAGCCGCAGCCCGCACCCACCACTAGCGCATGGACCTGAGGGTGGGAAGGGAGGAGGAAGGACAAACCCGAACCAACTCAAGACAGAACCTGGCACTCGGCGCCTGGGGAGCACAAACCAGCTCGTCGCTCTGTGGATCTGCGGTCAGAGAGTCTGATTCAGATTTAGCAACACAAGAGAGGAACCCGTGACAATGCCATGGAGGTGGAGGGGTGGGAGCCGAGAGGAGTGGAGGGGCAGGAGCACGCGAGACAGAGATGGCAGCTGAGGGCAGAGGGCAAGCTGAGTGGCCAGAGAAAGCTTTCCACAAACAGACAGCATGCTGCAGGGTCCACAACCACATGCTTCAAACACAACACCCAGGTGAGACCAACCACTGCTGGGGAAGAGCAGAGCGGCCTCCCCTGCCCTCCCAGAGTGCACGTTCCTGCGGGCACCCCGGTGGGGACTCACCATCCTCCGTGGGGATGTAGATGTTGAGGTACAGACAGTCCTCATTGGGGTCCTGGATGTACGTGGCCACTATATCCAAATTGGAGGTAAACCAGATGGGCAGCATGATCTCAGGAACGGCGTTGTGAATGTTCTGGGGGCAGACTGGTGAGAAGTGGGTAGCATTCCTGATGCCCGACCAGGATGGCGGTGGCTCAGGGGGCATGAACCTCTTCTCCCCAATGGGGGGTGCGGCATAAGGCACCCCCAAGTACTGGTCCACAGGTCCCAGAATCTCACTGGGCAGCGGCACGCGCACCCCCCGTAACTTCCCATAGTGAGTATTGACAGTCGGAGAGTAGACCTGGCCTTCCATGCGCACAATAGTGGAGGCAAAGCTCAGGACCCAGAGGGCAAGACGCAGGTCCCAGCCAGCCACCAGCTCAGGCACTTGGAGAAGAGGGGGCAAGAGAGGGCTTCTCCAGATTATCAGCCACATCGTCTGGGAGGAGCAGCACCAACATCCAGGCCTGAAGCTCCTGAGGTGAGGGCTCAGGGCATCCCCATCACAGCAAGCCTTCGATCCGTCCACCAGGAAGAGCCAGATCCGTGGGGCAAGATAGCCAGGAATCAGCAACACGCAGCCCCGTTGCGCCTTCAGCTGGGTGACCTAGGAGCACTGATCCGGAGAGAAGTGTAACTGCTCTTCAGAGCCTGCGAGCTGCCCGCTGCTGTCCACCTTCGAAGGGCACGGCCCTGATGGGACTGCTGACACTGTGGAGAGATGGAGGCAGTTAACAGCAGACTCGCTCTGGAAAGAGTCAAAGGACCTGCGGCACACACAGAACCAGTTTCCCTGAGCAGGACTCTGGTCGGACGTGCTGCCGGGCCCTCTCACCTCCCATCACCCTTGCCTCTGCCTGTTCCACTACACAGGTGGGCAGCTCCGGGAGCAAGAGCGACTCCACAGACTGAAGGAACAGCTCAGAGGACAGCCGGAGCAAGCAGGGCATGAGTGTCAGGGCGGTGGAGCAGCCCTTCCCCTGTGGCAGGTCCTACCTTGTACGCTGACAGCTGGGCAGGGCCGAGGGAGCAGAAGATGCTCACGTGCTAGTGGGGCAGGAGCTGCTGCTCCGCTGCAGGCGGGAGCAGGCCAGGGAGAGGAGGAAGAGGATCCCTCATCCTTCAGACGCCAGGGAAGCACAGCTCACTGGTCTGGAGCAAAAGCCCAGCAGGCTGTAGGGACCCTTGTGCCACACGCCGGACCCCGGCTGCGCTCCTCATGCCTGCGTGACCTTGAAAAGGAGCTTGCGTTCACCTGCCCAAGGTGCGAGCCCAGACCGCGATGCCTGGAGAACACCCGGAGACGACGCGTGAGACGGAGACAAGCGGTCTGCGGGGCCAGGAGAGCCCCCTCGCCCTGCGCTGCGGGAAGACGTCGGCAGCGACTTGCAGGGTGCCAAGGCTCTGCATCAGCAGGACCGTGCCACTTCCCCGGCACAGTCCGGCCCCGCGGGGCAACCCGTCGGCCGCCTCCGCTGCCCCGGCGCTGCCCCGGCGCGAGGGCCCCCGCGCGCCTTTCCTGCGGCTCCCGCGCCGCCTCCGCTCCTCCCGTCAGCTCCGTCCGCAGCGTCGCTCCGCCGTCCCGGTGCCCGGTCCGGCCTGCCACCCGCCGCCTCCCATCGCCTGTCTGCGTTCGCAGACGCTCCGGGCGCTCCCGCCACCGACAGGCCAGACCCACGCGTTCGGCCCCGGACACCCGTCTCGCCGGCCCCACGTGCTCTCCGGCCGGCGCTCTCCCTCGAAGCGCCGCCGGCCCAAGCGCCGAGGAGAAGGTGGCACACCGCGGGCGCTCTGCCCGCRGGCCGTCCCCAGCGGCGCCCGGCGCCGCAGCCCCAGCAACGCCTCCCCGAGCCCCGGACCAGCCCCGGAGAAGCAGAGCGCTGCCCGCGCCAGGGTCTCGGCGGGGTGGGGGGGGGCAGCGGGCGCTGCAGGCCCCACGTCGGTGCCAAGGGCCGAGGCGGGGGGGAGCCGCGGAGGGGCAGGGCGGGCAGCGGCTGCAGATGGGGACCCGCGGATGTGTGYCAGCGAGCAGAGCTCCTGCGCCAGGCAGCCCTCGCCGGAGGCTGCGTGCATTTTCAGCGCGCTGCCCTTCCCCTCCCCGCGCCGCCGCCTGCCGCATTCAGGTCTTATGTAACCAGCCCCCTTCCTCCCCCTCGCCGGCGCGGCTGCCTCCCCGGGGACGGGGGGCAAGGGGAGGCGGCGGAGGCTGCGCTTGCCCGCAGGCGCGCGCCGCTCGCCCTCGCGGCATCCGMGGGGGCGAGGACGAGAGCGGCGGCCGGAAGGCAGCTCCTCACCTCGGCAGGCGGCTCTGCGGGCCCCGGCCCCGCTCGGGGGGCACCGCTGCGCGGCGGCTCAGGGGCTGCGAGTCCTGTCCCAGCCGCGCGTCCTCGCCCTGGGAGAGACGACGGCAAGGGCAGCGCACCTCCGTTTTGCCCCCGAGCATCCCGACATGCCCACCTCTCCAAAGCTCAGAGGGGAGCCGAGTTGCCTTGGAATTATTGGAGCACAAAATAAGGGCTGTATGCGGAGGGAAGGAAGCGGCTCTGTTCAAGGCTCAGCTGGGCAGGGACTCCACCGAATGGAGAACACCTCATCCAACGAGGAAAATCCGCAGAGAAAAAAAAAATACACGAAGGGCGTCTCAAATCTGCACTGCACATGTGCAGGCAATTCGCTGCCGGTCATTAAGGAAATGGGCCCGTGCCGTGCCTGCCCTCCTGATATGCCCAGGGAACACAGCAGGCTCAGAAATCAGTGTGACTGGCATAATAAGAGACACTCATCCCGGAAAAATCACGTTGCTGCATCCAGCCCACCCAGGCAGCCCCGTCTTGYGAGGCGGGGAAGGCAGAGGCGTTTCCAGAGCCCGTGCAGAGACGGCAGGTAATTCAGGACAAGGAGGGTCCTAGAAACGACGGGCAGAAGCAAAGCGCTTGCGCTCGCTGCCCCATCCGAGGCYGGGACACAGCACAAGGACACCCACCTGGGGATGACCCGGCGGGACGAGCTCTCCCTACCAAGGCTGATCAGCGCTTTCCGATCTAACTACCAGACGTCCGCAACCTCTGAGCATCCTCCGTCCCCCCTCTGCCTCCTCCCGCCTCGCCACGGGAAAGAGGAGAGCGGCACACACCAAACGGGGCTGCCGAGGGAAGCAACGCCAACATCACACGCAAAAGGAGATCGACACCGCTAGGTCTCCCCCCAAAAGGTGCCAAAACCTGGAAAATGAATGCAAGAGCAAATGAAGTGTATCAAGGGACAGAAATACAGCCAAGACGCACCAACGTGCCAAGCACCGTTATCGCAAAGCTGCACAACATCCCTGCCCGCTGCCTCCTCAGAGCAGTTCCCTGGCTACACCGCCGTCCTTCCCGCTCCAGAAGCGGGCAAACACTCATCTAATCCTCCTTGTAGCAATTCTCCTCCTTCAGCAGGAACCTGAGCTTTGCCTCGCAGCAACATCCCGGGGTGCGAGGAGCAGACGGGGACACCGCGGCGGGCGTCACGGTCGCTGCTCTCTCCAGCGGGATCTGGAGCGTGCTTCGGAGCCGGCGTTGCTCGAAGGCGACTCTGCACGCTCTTCGCTCTCCAAACCGCCCGATTCGGATCGGCTGCACAGCTTCCCTTTGGAAACCACAGGTCAGGATAAAGTCAAATTACTAATGACTGTCACGTCTGATTTGTAGGGCTGGAAGCTACCGACAGGTTTGATAGCGCCTGTAACTCCCAGCAGAGCCGTTTCAACCGACCAGTCATCGTTTCTCCTCCCTGTGCACACCGCAGTCCTGCCGCTGTGGCTTACCAGGTGATTTCCTGATTCAACGTCTTTCGCGGGGCTGCGGCCACGCGTTGCCTTGGGCACTACGGCTCCAAGAACTCCTCCGGCCGAGGGATTTCGCAGCGCCACGCGCCGAGGCGGCACGGCTTAGCCAGCCCACAGCCTGCCAGCTGGGCTGCGYGCACAAGGCGCTGCAAAATTAGGGCTGAATTCGCCACCCACTTCGCCTCCTCGGAGCAGCTGCAAAGCCTGTGTAAGCACCGTGTCCTAGCACAAGAATGAATCTTCCTTGTAAAACAGAGCCCAAATCGGATTCTTCCTACCGAATTACATTATCACAATATTCCTCGGGGGTTTTGTTTAATTCTTACCCATGGCCTTTTAATAGTTTTCAAAAAAAAAAGCAGGGAAAACGTAAGGCAAAAAACATATGTTAAGGTCAAATTAAAGTTCCAAGTCCACATCTACAACCCAAGGAGAAACAAGCTACAAGACATGCGATTGTCTCAAATTACAAGCTTTACAACGCAGAGGACAGAGAGGGGTGAGTGACATCTGTGACAGCCAAGTATGTCCGGATGCGGARAAGCACCGTCAAGGTACACAACCACCCTAGTGTTACCTCCGAGAGCCACAACGTGATAACAGCACAATTCAAATCGCAGTGTTTTCACATTTGTAATACCAGATTTGATTCCATTGTTTTTCAAAGACTTTTTTCCTCCATCTGCCGATGTCCCTGCAGCACAGAATAAAGGCACCCAAACAGCCTCAGGAACGCGCTTCCCAGCCTTCCTGTGTTTGGATTGCTTTTCAATTACAAAACCAAAAATGATGCAACCCCTAGATATGGAATTCCCCGGGTTCCAGGTGCCTCATTTGGGATGATTACAACATCCCCGTAACGCATCGTACCCWCATATCGCTGCTCTGTGCTCTGTGCTTGCTGCTGTAACTTCATGTTAACATAACATTTAGTATGGGAATTTAGCCTTAATTTAATATTGACAGACTGCCACGCAAAGCAGCGCTCAGCCCTCTTTGCGGAGGGCTCGGCAGCCAGCAGCACTCCCGGGGGCTGGCGCGCGCGCCTCGCATCGCTGTCTGCTGCCTCCAATGCACGCCTCAAAAGGCTTTAATGCAAGTTCCCCTGCTCTTTCCAAGGGTTTAAAATAAACGGAAGATCTGAGAGAGGACGCTTCATCCAGGGGAAGCGATTCCCTCACATCCCACGGGTGGYAGAAGCAAAACTTCCCCAGGTTAAGCCGCCCACGGTTCCCCGTCTTTGCCTGCGGGAGCGAAGCCAAGCGCGGCCCCCAGCGAAGGTGGCTGCTGCTTCCCTGCAGCCTTTGCGAACGGCACGGGGGCTGCCAGGAGGAAATAAAGCCTGCCAACTGGAAGTGAAACCGGGCTAGTCTGAGCAGATACGGCCAAAGCGGGGACTCTGAGAGGAGCGCGCTGCGAGGAGCCAGAAGAATAAAGGCACTGCAGGCATCCCGGGTCATTCTGCCAGGCTGCCGAGAACTGCTGGTGCAAGCAGAGGAAGTGAGGCTGGTAACTGTTAATSATTTTATTCATGCATCTTAGAAAACAAATGCTCTATCGGTATTTCCACGACCGTACTGTCTGCCAGACTGCTCCCTCCCAAACAAGACGCTCTCCATGGAAACCTGAGCAGGCGGGATCCTGTGGAAGCCTAAATTGCAGATGCACAGTAAGACGCCTCAACACCAGCCAGAAGAATTGGATCTACACCTCTTCTGGCAGAGGAYTGAGGAGTTATGAGCGAGCGGTGCCAGGCCAGACTGAGGAGGCCAGCCCTCACATGAGAAGAGGTATCGGTCTTGAAACAGCCGCTAACYCAACAGATCACAGAATCTGGGCCACCCCCTTCATCCCAGCCCAGCGCATTGCTGTCCAKCCTCCCGCTCCCGTGTGCTCAGGCAGACACCAGCCACAGCCAACCCTGAGCTTGTCATGTTGACACAGCGGTTCTAGGTCTGGTGCAGACCTGCCCACACAGGGACTTCAAACCACCCTGTGGGCACTGAAGGACAGTCTCATCCCAACATCAGGTGGAGGAGATGTCCCACTGCCCTGCGGCCACTCTGCGGCACATGACTCTGCTGACCATCAGACCTCGTTGTGTCACCACAAGAGGTGGCGGGGCCTGGCCCCCACACCCTGACATGCATGTGGCCGGCAAGCAGCATGAGAAATCGCTGCCTCTGCTTCCCCAGGGCAAGCCCTCTCTGAACCTTCTCCCCCAGCAGTGCTCCCAGACCGCAGGCTGCTGCTCAGCAGCGCTCACAAGCAGCGCTTGCCTAGCTGCCAGCTGCTGGGCGCTGCTCTCCTCCTGCCGGGCAGCCGCCCAGGCTCTTACAAAGAGCCGGTGCCCTCCTGCCTGGCGTGGGGGCTGCGGAAACCCYGGAGCGAGGCTGTGGGCCCTTAGAAACACTGGGGTGCAGCACAACCGGGCTGCCGTGCCTGCGTCCAGCTGCCCTGAAGAGCACCTCGCTGCCAGCAGGTCTTGGCTCTCATCCTCCGATGCTCTTGGCCTGGACTGGGGCTTATGGCTAATGCTGCAGAGCAAAGGTGGTGGTCAAGTGCTGTGAACCATGCCCAGTGGGTTTTTCTGACCCCAGGTTTCCTGGACCTTGCAGGAGGCAGACATTTCCCAGCAGGAAACAGCATTATGGAAGCAGTTCCCAGGAATTCAGATCCGTCAGAGTTCTTGCATTGTAATAGATGGTTACCGGGGGCTCCCTGGTACGAGTAGGGTTTCAGAAAGGTCTGCCTTGCTGGCGCTGCCACTCAACAATTTCATAAAACAGAGTATGTTTTTAAATCTGCATGCGACACTCAGCAATTTGGAGGCCAGTACCTAAACTTGACGTGCTCCTGACAGACTGAAAAAAGGGCTGAAAGATGTTGGCCAGGGCTGTAAGCCACTAGTATGAAGAAGAAGAAGAAGAAAAAAACAACTGCACAAAYACTGATTAGGGAAGAATAAGGCAACAACACTTCTGCCAAAAGGGTCATAAGAGTTACAGAGGAGTACAAACTGAATGTGAGCCAGCACRCCATTCTCACACACACACAAAAAAGCAAATATACAGGACTGTACAGGAGGACAGCTTATAAAGACCCACAAAGTAATTACTGTGCTCTCCTCGCAGATTATAAAGACATATCGAGTAATTATTCTGCTCTCCTCCACAGGAATGCTTCATCTCCCAAAAGATTTGGACCAACTAGGAGGCCCCAGAGGAGACCAGCAAGAACAACAAAAAGCCTGGAAAGCATAGCTTTGGACCAAATCCTGGAAGACTGGGGCTAGTCAAGATGAGACAAGACAGAGGACAAGTCTTACAACATGTAAGGGCTACTGCAAAGATCAGAACAGTCTGATGACACTTGTGCGAGGTAAGACACATGATCATATTAACAAAGGAGATTCAGGTAAACATCASAAAAAACTAAAGCTACGTCAGAAAAACTCAGGAATAAATTATCCAGAAAAGACTGATCTCTGTCACTGAGGCCTTTTGGCACAGGCTGCAGTGGATGCTGCAGGGCAGATGGATAGACTGAGTGACCTCTTGGAGTCCCCTMCAGCCCTGTTTCCTACATTTCTCATCACCTCTGGCAGCTCTGTCCCTACGCTCAATCATTCAGCCTTTGTCACTACCTGGCCAGACTGCAGCCAYGCAACAGGTTGGCCATGAAGCCTTCAGCATTTAGGAAACTCCAACAGAGCAGAGTGCCTAAGAGACTTCCCAGCACCACRGAGTCCATCTCATCTTCTCTCCACTCTCTGCAGAGGTCTCCCACAGAGACCACTCGCCCCAGCCTCTCCCCTCCTCCTAATGGCCACAATATCTTCAATATCCAGGCGCCACACTCACTCTGACAGTATTGCAGGGGCTCAGTAAGGAGCGGACAGCACAGGGGATGGACCGTCCACGTCCACAGGCCAACACCAGGGGAAGGAAACAAACTCCTTGAGCAGGAAAAGCAGTCGCAGACCTCATCATCTTCGTTTCACGTGCAAGGCAGGTCCCTGTGACTTGCCTTTCAGAACTKCATCCCACAGCACCACTAATGCTTAAACAAAGCCAAACTCCAGAAGTCTACCAGACACAYTGCTGCTCATCCTTAGTCCCCAAGGATGAGAGAACATGTTAGAGGTATCAGTCAAGCAAGAGCATACGTGGGGGAGAAGTTCTTTGACAGCTCCCAGACACATCCCAACATATCCCTGAGAGACCATGTTCAGATGAGAAAAAGGTTACCCCAAATCCCTAGAAACAATCCCTAGACAATTTCCATGCCATTTCTACTGTGGTGCCAATGACCTCTGCTGCAATAYGGCCTGTCCCCTTTTCCTCCAAGCCCTTTAACATATCTTTCATGAAGGAGGAGAATCTGCCTGTCTTGGGAAGGATGCCAGTCATGGACTCAAGGAGAAAAGCAGACCTTTCCCCAGCACAATCTTCAGTCCTTCAAGACATTTTTAGTGTTGAATGCCAGCACAACAGTTTGATGCCCCCTGCTCCTGCCTGCTCTAGAAGACACACAACCCAATAGGTCACATGGAAAYGAGCCAGATTAACTCCCACTTAGCATTAAAAGCTCCAGAAATGCAGGAATTTTTGAGCGTCAGTGTGCAGAGACTGGTGGTGCTGCTGAAGAACAGCCAGCAAGCACTGCAGCAGGGAAGCCTTTGGGGTCAGCAGCCAAAACTGCCAATGCAGGCAGAGGCCTGCCTCCATAGAGTACCCAAGAATGACCGTGTTTGAAGGCCCAGGCTGTTTTGCAGTGGGCCACATGTTCACCTTGAGCTGGTCTACATTTAGCATGACCTTCCCACTCACTGCTTCTCAGCAGTGTGGCAGAAAGCTGAGGCTGGGCCATGTGGCACAGCAAGCAGCTGCTGTGTGAGCAGGAAGCTCTGCTGGGACAGATCCCTGGCTGCGAACAGGGCAGCAGCAGCCTCTTGGTGGGCTGCCGGGATTCCACGCGGCTGACAGACAGCTGCTGGGAAGTAGGCTGTATAGTGCCACATTCTGGATAGAAATAATCTGGATTATCTCACGTCGCATCTTYCCTGACCTCAGAACGAAGAAACAGTGGCAGCATCACCCACCCTCACCTTGCTGCTTGCATAGATTCAATTCACAAATGTTTCCCTGCAGCGGCAGAGACTAGCAAGAATCACTGTCTAAACAGTAAATGCAGTGCCCTGGTCTTGGCACAGATAAACACACTCTGGCTCCCCAGCCAGAACAACTGGCAGCAGAGGAAGAAAGCCTGACCCAGTCAGCCAGATCAAAGAACCCCCGAGGAGACTCCAGAAGTGCCCAGTGACAGGGCAGCCACACACACTGCCTCCTGAGCCCTTGGCAATAGCTGGATGTGGCACTGCTGCATCATCTCCCGAGCGCGCCTCAGCTCCAGACTGGCAAGACAGCTTAGCACAGGATGATGCTCTGTGCTGCTTCTTGAAGGTCCTAGGGGGTGTAGGTTGCTCAGTGCTGGTAACCTCATCAGCACATCGATTCCTTCCTGCTTTTACCACCCAGCAGGGATTTTTAGCCTGTTCCTGCCTCCACCCTTCTCTGCAGCATGACTTGGGGTGTGCACTGGGCAGCAGAAGCGCTAAGTGCACCTTGGTAGAGCCCACCCAGAAGAGGTGACCTGGGGGACAGCAGTCCTCCCGAGGCAGCGCTGGGAGGGAGCCGCCCAGCCCCGGGCCGGGGCCGGCGGGGGCCGGGGGGGTCGGGGCCGGGGCCGGGGCCCGCGGTTTGGCGGACCGGGGCGGAGCTGTCCCTTCAGCACCGCGCCGGCTCCGGCCCCGGCAGCGAGGAGACCCCGCCAGAGCCCGGCGCCGGGCACGGCCGGCTCCTGCCCGAGCGCACAGCGGCGGGACGTGCGACACCAGGCCCGTCCGGCTGGGACCCGGCGAGGCTCCGCCAGGATCAAGTCAGACTCGCGTGTTGGAGGAAAAGGGCTTCTCCGAGCAGATCCAAGCCACAGGCCTACAGCTAAGACGGTTTAAAAGACCTAAAGTACTTCTAAGAAAAATACTTGATCTTTCAGTCTCTAGTGGACCATTTATTTGACAACYGTACGTGGGCTCTTGAAGGAAACATGGGAATATGTTTTCTCCCTCATAACCCACAATACAAGGATATCTACTGAGCAAAMTCTACATCTTCCAGATTACAGAAAACAGCACTTTGCAAATGGCAGTTATTCCAGCACTTGCTTTCCGAAATCAGGTAACTGATAATGCAAAAGTGCATCTACAGAACCCCAGAATTTCCACACAGATTYGGGAAGAAATCGCCAGGCAATCTACTTTCAGCAAGCCCTTGGCACCAGCACAGTGTTCATGCCAAGACAACTCACTCTCCAATATATCACAAGCAAGTATCAGGCACCGAGTTTAAAGCAATATAAGCTCACTCACAAATCTGAGGTCAACACTGCACAGCTAGCGACAGGAGTGAAAATCTCACCCAGCAAAGACAGGACTGTCTGCACAAGCAGCATTCCCCTCACCTCCTTCTCTAGCTCGGCCGAGCTGCAGGTTGACATTATCGCAGCCGCTCACCGCCATCTCCCTCCTATCTGCCAGAGTAACGGGTTGTATGACCKCTCCCAAACACCGCCTCTGAAACGAGGCTGCCTAGCAAGGGTCCAGGTCCTAGTTTTTAAGTTAACGTGGATCGTTATGACTGGACCATGTTATGGAGCAATTACACAGCCACCGGGCAGTTTTTCGAGCAACAGGCTATTGAAACTCTAAGTCTGAATATGTTCAAATTTCTTAAGCTGGCAAAAGCAGCTTCTGAATTTCATAAAGAAAGGAGACTTCAGTGTCACAAAGAARCCAGCTCCATGTAATAACACCCCTATTTCTGAAATGCTCGTAATTAAGCAGCAAGCATGAAAACCAGCTGCTGATGGAGTGTCCATCACCACAGCTCTCTTGTACCTTAGCCACTCAATGCGTTTGCTGGGCATCCTGCCACAYGAAGAACAGGAACCCCTCCAACTGACAGTGTGACGGGCTGTTTGCACAAAGCACTGTCCTACCAGGACCACCACCTGGGCTAATAGCGCGTCAAGATGTCTCACGCATGTGCTGAGGAAAGCTGAAAATGTACCAGTGATGCAGGCAGACAGAGTGTGTGCACAGCCAGCGCTTTTCGTGGAACAGCGTGGCCTGGAGGAGGCTCTAAAAATGTAAGGAGGTGGGCTGGGCAGAGAGGAACCGACTGCAGCTTAAAATACAAAGACTTCCTGCAAATGTGACTAGAGAGGGTGGACAACAAAATCCAGGAATGCATTGAACAGTAACAGCTACACYCAAAATAAGTTGTCAATGCTTCATTTTTCCTGACTCAAAGCAGGAAGCCAAAATCACAGGTTGGAATCCAGAATGTGGTTGTATGAACCTCTGGTTTCAGCAGCAGAGCTGATACAAGGATTGTTTYCTTCACCAGCACCTCTCCTAACCACCTATTTCTGCCTGATGTGACTGCCCATCACTAATCCTCAGTTTAGCAAAGTTTTGTGGGAGAATATTGTAAACCTGATCATGGACATGACCGGATCAAAGGCAAGTAAGAACAGGGCAAAGAATAAAGATGAGAAAAATGGTTGGAGAGAAGTAGGAACTTCTTAAACCAGTTTTTCTATGGAAGCCAAAGCACTACATAATGATATAGYTTCCCTGTGCAAAGATAAAGCTGCAAGTTATCTGGCCACATAACAGCATCACCTCCCTGCATCACCATTTACCGCCTTGTCTTGTACTGTGGGACACCCAAGTAAGCCGGCATCAAACTAGTGAGTCCACAGTGGCTCCGTGGAGACAGCAAATCCTTGAGCAARGGGAAGTGCGGGCAGTCCTGATGGATGGATAGTTTTCTCACCGCATAGTCCTACTTGACAATGCTCAGGAACACTGTCCCAGCCAGACTTCTGAGCTAGCGTCACCTCCACCTCATTAAAAACAGGCCCTATTTCCAGTTACAACCTCAAGCTTCAGCTTTCAGACTACAGTCCACCCTGCCTCCTCCAGGGACCACCAGKTATGATCTGGCTCCAAGTTCATCTTCATGTTGGTGCACACTAACTACAGCCCATCTTTCAGTAGTCCTGTGCAACGGCGAAATATTCCCAGCATCCAAAGACAGTCCTGGCCACCTCCCTGCTGCTGCTCTGACTCTCCCCTCTMGACACCCTCTCACCCTGCATCAACTGCCAACCTCCCCACATTGCCAGCACTGCATGGCCAGCCTCTGCGCAGACCCCCACATCCAGAACCAGAGAGGCTGGGCTGTGACACCTCCTGCCCCAGTGACACTCGCTGCAGCCCAAAGAGCAGCAAGTCCCATCCCACACCAGARTAAAGATCCAGCTGAACCCCAACCCTTCACCCCGCTTGGAGATGTGGGAGCCCCAGCAGAGCCTGCTGGGCACAAGCCTTTCAGCTGTGTCAGTGCCAGGGACTGGGCCCTTAGAGTGAATCAGATCCGTTGTTCTGTCCATATCACCAGAGTCAAACCAGATTCAGTGGTCAGGGGAGAGATGTTTTTTTGGCCAGCAAGGGAATACCCAGACTGACAGCTTGATCATCCTGATACCACCACATTTTGCCCATCCCGGGCCTGATGGCACTGCAAGTGACCCACCATTTCATAAAACTGTCACTTTCCCTGGGACACGGCCCCCCCAGCCAGCAGCCACCACAGAGCGTCAGAGCACTACTCTGGGTCCCRATTCTGCTGCTGCCTGCCTGGACAACCATGTTCCCCTTCTATCACTGGCAACAGGACTGTATTGCTGCCCTCTCTCCAAAGCACGATGAGACGGGAAGTCCAGAGAGCTCTGGACCAAGATAGGGGGCAGGAGAAAGGGAACCACAACAACTGGTGGCAGCACACATGAAGAATAGAATACAGGCCAGTACAGTCTATTAACCTTAAAATACCTGTTCCTTCTCTTCCCTGCAGTAAGCAAAGCTCCCTTAAAACACCAGGAAGGCAAGATCAAAATATGGAGGCAGGAAAATGCCAACCTCTGCTGGGAAGTACCACTAGCAGTTCTGTTCACAGTCCCCGTCCTTCCAAGCTGCCCAGCTTGCAAACTGCTAGCTGGCAGACAGCACAAGATCCTTCTCAGTTYCAGATGTGCCCACCTTGCCCCTTGCCTCTGCACAGTCTGGGAGCACCACAGGGACAAGACAACTAGCCCTGGGGCAGCGTATCTCTGACAGGGCTCGTGCTGGAGGCAGAGGCTGCACATCCAGACAGAACATGACACAGCTTCAAGCAGCCACGTCCTGCAGCAGCCACTGCTCCTCCAAGGTGACGTCAGCCTCGCCAAGAGCTGGCAGGCAGGACACGCTGTGCATGCAGGCCGTGCTGCTCCCAGACACTGCCTGGCTCCAGCAGACGCTGTGGCCTGTGTTCCTCACCAGCTACAGCTTATCTACAAATTGAATTTCACACTTGTGTGCTCTGGAATAAGGCACAGGTGCCGGAGAAGCCGCCCTCCCCCGCCACATCTGTCCTCCTCCTCACCCCACCTCTGCCACAAAGCACAGGCCCGGAGGATAACAGCTGCCTGGCCGTGGTCTCTGCAGGAGGAACTCCTGGGCAGAGACGTGGTCCCATGCAGAGACGCCAGTGGCTCGTGGTGGAGCTGCCACCATGCTCACAACACCCTCCACATATCCATGCCCAGGGTATGGAGGGGAAGCACCAGAGAGAGCGGAGCCCTGGAGCCAACTGCAGCCCGTGGCAGAACGGCCATCCACCCATGCCACTGGCACAGCAAGGCATCTGAAAATGCATGTCTGCAGCTGAACAAAATAAAAGCCTAACCCAGAGTTATTGGTTTTCCCAGAAACTGTAAAGGCTTTCCCAGCCTCAGATTTGCTGCATGCTCCAATGAGCAACCTAAAGAATTCACATAGTTTCTACAGACAGCTGGTATTGTGCCAAGAGATCAYAGTCATCTCAGATTGTATAGCTGACACTCTGGACAGACGTGGTACATCAGCGACCTTAGAAGGACCTCAAGACAGTTGTACGGTCCAGCCCAAGCACGGAATGGCCTCTACTCAACTAAGTGTCAATACAGGAATTCGAGTAGCTCCACAAGCAGCAAGGCTTGCCCTCAGCAAGAGCTACCAGCTGCACACGTTCCCCAAAACAAGACCAAAGCTATAGCCGAGCAGAAGGCCACAGAAAAGATTGGGTCTAGAGGGTCAGCCTGCAGCCAGGGCAACTCTCCAATGATGCAAATTCTGACTCTTGCTCATGCAATTAAGGCATGCTAAGGACCTGAGGCCAGGGTAATCCAGCAGCTAGGAAGGAAGYCTCTTTAAATTTAATCCAAAATGTATTTTATATTTTCTCTTGTAGCTTTTTCCTTCCATAATTTCTATCTACAAGTACAAAAAGCAGAAAGTCTAAAAACTCTGGAAAGAAAAAACTTTAATGTGTGTTTCTGTAAAGGTTGCCTAGTGTTAGGAAACAAGTTGGACCAGCGCAAATCAGGCAGCCTGTGAATGCCCCATCTCTCCAGATGCAGTAGGCTAATACAAAGCAGGACACACAGGCAGGCTGCAGTGACAAGCAATGCCAGGAAAGGCATCCCACAGTGCCAATAACGCTCCCGTGCTCCCTGCTGCGTCTCAGAGGTCCCTGAGCACACGTCTGCCTTGGCAGTTGCCCGCTTTGAAGCAGTGCTCCCTGCAGGCACAGAAGGAGGTCTTCCCTATAAAGAGTGGGTAACTACTTGGCTCGCCTTAAGGTTGTGAGCATCAAAGTACAGCAGCTCTCTGCCCAAGTCCGTGGCCTCAGATCCTCATTAAGAGAGCCTAGAAACAACAGACCAAAGTGGCAGACAAAAGAGTCCCATCAATATCTTCACAACCAACACAGCCAGTGGCATGGACAACCTCCTGCTCCAAAGGCAGGTCTGACCAACGATGCTTCACACAGTGCCCAGTCCTACCTGTCCATGTGATTAGGGAGGGAGACTCTCTAGAGTCTAAGTCAGGAGCACAGCTATTGCCACACCAGCCTGGCTACCCAGATACAGTTCAAGCAGGCTACAAAGAGAACTGACAAGGCAGCTGGCCACGGCAGCAGGGACAACACTCTGTGACCCAGGAGTCAGTCCTGCCCCTCTGTTCTCACCCTGCAGGGGATCAGGACCAACTGCTAAAGAGGCAGGTGTCATGCAGGACATGCAGGACACATCCCGTCCRTAGTGGTGGGCTGTGCTGGTGCAGGGCAACTGAACGTCCAAACTCTCAGCCTTGGAGGAATGATTCAGATGGGTCACCCTGAAACCCAGCAGCGCACTCACTTTGTCCTGGAAACAGTGAGCCACCTTTGGCAACTCAGCCCCATGCCCTGCCCCTCCTGAGATAAAAGGCTTGCCCTACTGAGCCTCTTAGAGGAGGGAAGATTTATTTTTGAAGTTCATAGGACTAGCAATGTCGGGCCCTCTTGTGCTGGCTGAATACTTCCCCCAGTCAGCCCTTGCTGGCTGGCTCCTCCTGGAAGTGATTTGCAGAGCTCAGTCATCTCCTTCTTGAGTTTCAAACTCATCCTGTTGCCCCCACCCCTGCCCAAACCCTACGGGAGACTCAGAGATCCCAAGCTCATTCTGGCATCTTTTCCTCTCCAAGACTAACACAGGCTCTGTTTCCTCCATGAGCAAGCCTTTCCCAAGCTGAACCTCACACCTCCCTGTTGTCCTTGAGAGTGTTGCTAAACTGACCAAGAAGCCTGGAGGATGGCATTCTTGCACCCCGCGTATGTTGAGGTCAAGTTGAACGTGACTCACTGATAGCAGAACATGAGCCTTTTCTCACCTGAATGTCACAACGAACAAACTTGAGACTGATATCTCCTAGCATATGCATGTGAAAGGACAGACAGAATCAGGGGACTGGAAGAGGGGGAACAGATGAAATTCAAATCCTGAATGATCCCACAGTGCCCATCATCTCTAGTAACTCCCAGGGAATCAGGGCAATGTTAGGACAAGAATTTAGCTCTGCTACCAGAGTGTCTTGCACAGGGAACCAGAGGAGGCAGAACTGCAAGGTAAACACCAACAAGCTGACACTGGAGGGAAAGGCCATTTCTACACATTTTCAAAACAACTGAATTACAGATGTTCAGGGGATAGTCAAATGAAGGGTGGCTTGGAGTCAAAGCTTCTAGCAAAGGGTTCTGTGATCTGGGTAAGATGGAAAGAAGACAACTGCAGGCTGGAGGCCAAAGCGAAGGATGGGTGCTTAGCACAGCCTCCTACCCCTCCCAGGGACTGCACCATCAGAGAGCATCCTGCGCTCTTGGGCAAGCAAGCAGGACTGCAAAAGAGCCGAGGGGCTGAGCAGGCATCTGTCACCCTGCGCCAAGAGAACTAACACAGAGCCAGATCACGATAAATCCTTTTCCAAAGCTCAGTGCTCCCTGCTGGCTCCATGTTCTCCAATAGGCACAGCTTTATGGGAACAACAGCTCTGGCTCAGAACAAGAGTGCGCCTAGCCCAGAATACTTTTTTGGCAGTGGCCTTAAGTGGTGCCCGGAAAGACTCTAAAAGCATGGCAAGCATGTAGTGACATTCCCCAAGTACTCTCCCAGCCTCCAGTAATTTGCAGCTTAGCGGCTGTCCAAGTCAGAGGCGTATCTCTCTGTATTTATTGGTCCTCTGGGAACCTCTTGTCCTTCCTGAACTTGTCCCATCTCTCCCAGAACCGATGTAAAGTTTCACCGCTCACAATGCCTTGTGTTAAGGACCTCCAAGCTGTTAAGTTTAACAGCTTATCTAGGAGAGCCAATACACCTTCTTTTGTTTTGCACCTGCATCCTGCTAGCTTGACTTGATGTGACCTTGTACTGCATCRGAAGAAACAGTGAACAGTTAATCTCTATCCATTCTTTCCTGGTTGCCTGTGATTTTTGTAACCTATTGTATTCATCTTCAGTAGTTTCTTTTCCAGTCTGAAGAACCTTGCCTTACCTAGTCATTTTTTCTGTGCAGAGGCCATTCTGGATCTATATCCATTCTTGCTGCAACTTCCAGGCATTTGACTCCACAATGATCTCAACATCCAAGCGTTGTCACTAGCTCCCTCCAGGCAGACATCTTCATTGACAGAGACAGAGAACAACCCCTGCCCCTCTCTCCTGTAACACTGTCCCATGGGGTCTCATATTGCTCAGCAGCTGTGGCTGGATGTCATTTAGGGGTAGGGGAAAGGGTGAAGACAGAAAATCACCTCCATATCCACTGCTTCTTTAGGAAGCTCTGGCCTCATCACTAGAAGATGGACACAGTCACCTCCACAGACAATGACATCCAGACACTCTSTTTACACTGCAGATTTAGGTATGCTTCTCCCACCATAGCAACTCTCTGCAGAGGGTTACATTAGGCAAAGTCTCTGCAGCACCCTCCACACAAATGAGCATGATGCCAAAGGACATTTTCACAAGTCTCCTTCCCATACCCATCTCGAAAGACTCCCTGACTAGCCTCTCCCAAGCATCCTCATCTCCAGAGAACCCCAGCAACCAAGGCCTGGACCCAAACAAGGCTCACACACAACTCTCTCTCTCTCTCTCTCTCTCTCTCTCTCTGTGCAACCTTTCCCAAACTCTACAACCTGCTCTGCCAGCATGGCCAGAGCATCTGTCCACAGGCCAAAATTTGGCTCTGTTTGCCAGGCACCTTGCAGTATATACACACATTGAGATGCAGTTGAAAATAAGAGATGTTACTACACTGTTCTGCATTTTGCAGTGTCAGGAACAAGGCTGCTCTTTCAGCAATCCACAGAGCTCCTCACCAAAGCAGTCCCAGCCCAAACAGCACTCCCTAGCACAAAGTCTTGCTCACAGACAAGTCTCCTCAAGCCATGTACTTGYTCTCCTGCAGGATAGGCATCACAGAAGAAGGAATCTATTGCAAGGACAGAGTTTCCCCAGACAACTGCAAAAATGAGCAGGAGTGCAGGTTTCATCACGCACTGCAATAGTATACCTCTACTAAGCCCAGGTAAGTGTTCAAATAAATGGCACATACCAGGGAAAACTTCTCAAGAGCCACACACATCATGCAGGAACTGGCAGCGGCGGCGAGAAGCCCCTGCCTCTTTCCACAGCTCTTGCTTCAGCCTAGTTCCCCCTTAGACAGACTTTGTCTAGGGACTAAATGATTTGGGTTCAGATTGCCAGCTCTGGCAATTGCAGGACCTTTTATTCATTCTCCTCACACACAGTGCAGAATCCTGCTGAGGAGAGCAGCACACAAAGAGCAACGCTGGTCAGAGCCTGCTCCCTGCCCCCAGTTCTAGGGCTCGTCACGTTAAGATACCACCAGAGCATCTAGTCCACTTTGCAGCACCAAACAGTTCTGCCACAGTCCTCAAACACAGCTCTCCTGCATCTTTGTACYGGGACACAGCCTGCCTACTTCGGCTGCTATGTCCTTGCCAGCCAGCTTTCACCAGAGCCCCTCCGTGTCACGTCAAAGAGCTGGGCACTCCCCTTGCTTTGGCTGTGAATGAAGGCACAAATGCCAGGCCCTGAATATGAAGTGCCTTCCAAAATGCTCTGTCAGCAGCAGCAGCAAATAACCACAGAACATCAGCAGAGGAATCTCTGTCCAGAATCCAACAGGGAGCAAGTAAGTGGCCCATCCCAGAGGCACCCAAAGTCCTAAGGACAGAGTCAAGCTGTCCCTGTCCTATGCTCTGGGATCCTTACCGCTGCGGTTGTTTCAGAGCATGAGATGGCAGATCCTCTCATGCTCTGCTATGAAATTTCACAAGTTCGTCTGCGGCTCCTTGAGAGCTTGTGCCCTGACAGCAGTGAGCCGCTCTCTGTATTCCCTGTCCACACTGATTTCCACCCTTCTTTCACACTTCCACCCTGCTATTACTAGATTCCTCACCATCACAGCTGCCACAAGACACAGCAGAGACACCACACGAGTCTGCCTGAGGCCACTGTTGCTCTTCGACAGCTTAGAGGGTTTCCCTTCTTGCCCACCTGCTGCGTAGAAGGAGCTCCTGGCAGAAAGGATAAGGACAGACTGCAGCAAACTGCATGGGAGGCTGCAGAACAGTTGTCATTGTGGAGGTTTAGGAACTGAGAAGATGTCAGTTAGGAATGGTTTGGATGGACYTGATGACCCCAAGGTCCCTTTCAAACATGTGTCCTAGAATTCCTCCTCCCTTAACACAATGACAACGATAAGGCCGACCTGCTCAAGACAGGGACCCGTCACAGGATTTCAGCAGACCCTACCTCCTTGCTCTCTCTCAGACCCACTTTCACGAACACACTCAGTGTGATCCTAGTTCCTCAGGAACCTGGACTGGATCCCTGTCTGTTTTGGCTCCGAGCACATGGAGGAGACCCTGGAGGGAGCCAGAACAGATACAGTCTCCACAGCTGGAGCCTCAGCAAAGTGCCCTGCCAATTCTCACACTGCCTTCTGGCGCTTTGGCAGGCTCCGACCCACTAGGCAAGGCACTGCCAGCCTGCACAGCAGCTCAGCCTCACAAGCCTCAGGCACTGCTCTCCCTCACTGACCTGCTCTGGAGTACCCTCACACTGGCCCTTTAAGAGCAGAGGGTTTACACCAGGTCTTGGAAGGGAAACAAACCTAGATCCAAGGCTCAGGGCAACACTCTCGGTACGGGTTCAACCTTCCTCTCCAACACCACTGCCCCAGATGCACATTGCACAACTAATACGTGCATTTGGAGGCTGTGCAGGGCGCACACATGCTCTGCCAAGATGCAGCTCCATTTTCTAAGTGCACTGTTATGCAAGGCCCAAGTGCCCAGGTTTGAAGGCTGTCCTGCATCTCAATGGGCATTCGCTCACACTCACGCCCTGGTGCTCTAGAGGTTCAGAGCTGCACGTTTGCAGGTGTCCAACCAAACTCAACATCCCGACTGTACATGTAACCATGGTAACTGCACATGGAAGTGGCAAACCGTAGATCTGGGCTAACTGCAAATGCAAATTAAGCAAACACATGCACAATGCTAAAAGTGTGACCTCTAAATGTCAGCATTTAACCATTTCGCAGACACCAGCTCTGGTGGTTGCTGCATGCAGTACACAGAGCAGGAGGAGGGCCAGCCTGACAGGGACGAGGGCTGCAAGACCTCAGAGTGTCCAGCCCCTGCCCTGAGAGGGCTGGCAGTGCTGCTCTGGTCCAGAATGGGGGCAGAAGATGGCACACGTCCCCTAGAGTCAAGAGTAACCTTTGCTTTGGCAGTGCTGCAGCTCTTGCTGGGGATCTATCTGCTCCTTACCCAGCTGGCAAAAGCCCCTGTCCTCGCAGAGCCTCCAGCATCCCAGTTACCAGAGGAAAGAAAAGCACAATGTGCACGGCCAGTGCTGAGAGCTCTCGGGAAGCTGAGTCCGATCTCCACTCATGCAGCAGTAGGGCCAGGCACTGCAGCTGGGGTGCCCCAGGGCCCCTCTGCCCTAGCCCTGGGCCAAGCCCTCAAGCATCATCTGCTGAGGCTGCCTCAAAGGATGGAGAAACAAGTGGAGGGAAAAATCCTACCATCACAGGGACTTCACAGCAGAGCCACCTCCCTCAGGGAGGTGTGCAGCCACGGGAAGGGCTGTGAGCGGAGATGCCAGGCGATGTTACCGTCTGGGAGAGCGCAAGCCATAAAGAGACTGGACAAAGGCCTCACTATTTCTCACTACTTCTCCACCTTTTCAGGAAGATCCTGGGCTTGCAGGGCTCAGCCACCGCCTAGTGCGCTCTTCTTTTGCTGCTGACAGCTCCTTCTAGCTCCAAATGCTGACCGACCTCAGCACAGCCTTCAGTAACAGGAGCCATGGCTGAGCGCACCAGTCGTGCTTCACAGCTTCAAACACGACAGAGTCATGCTCAGGCAACGGAGAATGCACCTACTCTAATCGCGGCATGCGTGTTGGCAGAGCCACCGACAGCTCCTGGAGCCACGCGCTCGAGTGCCCGGCTCGCAACCCCACACGTGGACAAGCCAGACCCGGTCACCGTCCCGGCCCCACGTACGACAGAGGGACGAGGAATGCTCCTTGGCTCAGGAAGCCCCACGACTATCGTTATTTCCGCAGTATGCCAAATACGCCAAGCCACAGGGACCCTTGCCGTCTGCCCTTGACCTGGGGACATTCACGACGGCAGCCTTCCGCTGGGCGGTACGGCACACCGTGCACGTCCCACGCTGCAAACAGCTGTCCCCACCCTGTCCTCAGAAGAGCCACGTCCTTGCTCCGCTCTTCTCTGAGCCCACCTTGCACCCAGCACCGGACGTGAGGCCGGCCTTTGGGCAGGGCTCTCCCAGGGCTGCGAGGAGGAACACCTTGCTGGGAGCAGGAGGAGGACGTGGCCTTGCAGGTGGCCCGCCACCCCGGTACACAACAGCCGGGGACCGCCAGCGCCCAGCGCGGGCCAGCACGCCTCGCCCCTCCACAGCCCAGCGCAGCCTTCTCGGGGAGCCTCTCAAGACGCTTCTCAAGGAGCTTCTCAGGCAGCTTTCCTGGCTCTCCATCCCTCCAGGGAAGACCCTGCCTCCCTCCGTCTCCACGCCGGGAGGGAGCGCTGGCGGCCGGTCGCCCCGGCGGCCCTGTCCTGCCCCCTCGGCGGGGCCCTGCTCTCCGTGGGGGCGGCCGTCGCGCCCAGCCCCACGGCGGCGGCTCCCGCCGGGCCCCCCGAGAGGGGCGCCGAGGGGCTGGGCGGGGGGCGACGGCCTTCGCCCTCCTCGGCCTCCGCGGGCCGGGCCGGGCCGGGCCGGGCCGGGCCGGGCCGGGCCGGGGCCGCGCAGCTGAGCCGGGCGCACAATCCCCCTTTCAGCGCGTCGCC
>NW_028187177.1:3345045-3384345 GCF_003343005.1 Rhea americana | reverse complement strand
GCTGCTACCACATTGCCCCAGTACCACTCTGCCCCAGCACCGCAGCGGCTGGTACCACACCTACCGGTTCTGCACAGGCTCGGTGCCACATCAGCTGGGCACTGCCTGGCCCTGGAACCACCCGGGCCTGGTCACCTGCAGCCCCGGTACCGCACCCACGGAGCCCCAYGGTACCAGCGTGGCACCACATCAGCCCAGCACTGCGCCCACGGRGTACTGTGCGGTACCACGGGGCAGCAGCCCAGCACCGCAACAGCCCGGTACCGCAGCCACGAGGTACCAGCTGGCCCCGGTACCGCACTGCGCTGGCACCGCTCCACGGGTGCATCCCACGGCTCCGGGACTGCGCCGGCCGGGGCGCYGCACGGAGCGGGTGTCGCACCCACCGGCTACCGCAGTCCCCTACGGCACGACTGTGCCCCGCGCCGAGCACGCCTGTGCTGACCATACCCTCCGCTGACCCTACCTCACACCAGCCACACCCGGCACCGACTGTACCTTCACCGCCCCGGCTGTCCTGTGCTGGTGCGAGGTGCTCTGCACCGCCCCGGGCACCCCAGCGCCCTGCAGCACCCCAGCGCCCTGCCCCCGTGCTCCCCGGACCCCCCGGGTGCTCCGCGCAGGCCCCTCCGCGCCGCTGGAGAGACCCTCGCGCACGCGAAGGGCAGCGGCTGCTTTGGCTCCCCCGCCCGTGCCCGGCACGCGCAGCGAGCTGGGGAACGTGCAGCGCGGGGGAGCCGCCGGCCCGGTGCTTTCCACCGCCCCCCCAGGCCCGGGGCCCGGCGCGGCGAGCGTGCCGCGGGGAGGGGAGCGGCAAGGGCAGGCCGCGCTGCAAGGCAGGTCCCGCGGCAGCGCGCGCGCGGGAGCCGGAGCCAGCCCGTGCTCGGGACGCAGCGCGCACGCGGCGCTCTTTCAGCGGAGGAAAAAGCGCGAGTGGCACCTGCTGCGCCCTGCCCGGAGCCGCCATCGCCTCCCGCCGCCCCGCTCGGGCTGCGGCTGATGCAGCCAGCCGCCCTCCTCCCGCCCGCGGCGCGGCGGCGATGCAGGAGGCGGCATCCAAGATGCCGCCCGGCGCAGGCTCGGGGCCGGCAGGGGAGGGGGCTGCCGGCAGCCGCCGCCGCGCAGGCTGCGCACGGAGACTCGCGCGGCCYGGAGCTGCCGGGTACCCTCGCCGCAGCCCAGCCGGGCGGGCTTGTCCCCCGCGGGGACGCGGACGCGGCCCCCCAGGGCAGGGGGCTCGCGGGGGCCGGGGACCCAGCCAGGCCGCTCYCGAGAGCCCGCTGGAGCCTGATCCTGATTGAAGGGGACAAGCGGCAACGCACGGAGGAAGCAGCCCGCCGCTCGACCGTCTGTTCTCATTAGCGATGGAGTCCATCTCCATCAGCCCCGCCGAGGCCTGGCCGGYGGCACCTCCCGGCTCTCGTGCGCCTCGGCGGCCGGCGACGAGCAGGGCCCGCGCAGCGGGGCGCCGGCCCGGGTACGAGGAGCGACGGCCGAAGGGCAGCGGCAGCCGGGGCGCCGGGCCGAGGGGAAGCGCCGCCGAGGGCGTTGCGCAGCACCGCGGGGAGCCGGGGCTGGAGGGACGGAGCGGCCGTTGCCGTCCGTCACCGTGCTGGCCCCCCTCTGCCATTGCCCCACGAAGGGGCGGTGGGCGCAGCGAGGCCCCAAGGCTGCCGCTCGGGCCGAGACTGCTCCGAGGGCAGGAGGAGGAGGAAGTGCCCGTTACTATTAGGTGGTAGCAATAAACTCAAACAGCTTGTTTACCCTTAGACTGAGGTCAGCTCTGGCTCTCCCTGGTCTCCTTGTGCCACCCCAGCTAGGACAGTGCTCTAGAAGAGCCACTCGAGGGACCCCAGGCAGAACAGGCCACAGGCAAATAGCTGAGGGGGAACCAGAGAAAGGTGCCAGTCACAAAAGTTTCCAGGTTCAGCAGGCAGCGGGAGCGCAGAGCGCTTGGCTTGGCTTCGCTGGAACCCGGCGCTGCCTGCTGCACAGACACGGAGGCTGGACACGGTGCCAGCAGGCTGCATTAGCCAGGTCAAAAGTTTAGAAACCAGACATCACCCATCCACAAAAAGCACCGTGGCAGTCCGGAAGGAGCTACCACAGAGCCTTGGGGCTCATCAGCAGAACCGTGCTGAGAGGAGGGGACTGTGCTGAGGCATTTTGGCTGCAGCTCCTCCTAGACTGCAGAGGTACCAGTTTAGGAATCGCAGYTACTGCTGCATTTGGAAGCTGGGCTTGTTGATGCTCCAGTTTACCCTATAATATACCTTTCCCTTTGCTTTTAACCCTCTGCCCTTGTGGCATGTGCCACAGATCACAGATAAAGCTCTTAATTGACGTACAAAGCCTACAAAGTTTGTACAAAACCCAGCCAGCAYGTGAACACCGGCTTATGAAACAGGGAAGAAAAAAAGCTTTCTTTCCCAAACCCAACTGCTTAGCCTGAATACCACTTCCACATACACAGAAAAAAGACAGAAACAGATCTCAGTTCTAGTGAGAAAGAAATGGAGCTGATGTACAGAGGTGCTGCGGAGCTGCGTGAGGAGGCCGAGAGCAGCTCGGAGGAGGAAAGGCAGGCTCTGAATACACACTCCTTTTGCAAAGTAAGCTCTCTGTATTCATCCGAGAATGTCTGCAGTACAGGGTTCATCTGGTATAAATAAAGTACAAAATTTTACAATGTCTTAATCATTATTTTAACAAAAATACTAAAAACTGAGTAAAAACTGAAACAAAAGTGGGAAGGGAGACTATCAGCCACAAGGGATCTCCATAAACATTTGTAGAAATCGGATAGTAAAAACACTTTCTCTGTACAATAAAACCATCTTCTTGGCATCTCCCCACGCGATGGGTAGTGGCAGCACGCAGCACTTGGGGCACTAGCCCAAGAACAGAGGTTGGGAGCAGCCCTAGCTTGTAGGTCAGGCTGCAGAGGCTGTATCCGGTCCACAGTGATGTCTCCCTCCTGGATCAGGCTTATGTGCCACAGATCAGTAGCGTCCAAAGGGGTTGTTGTTCTGCTGTGTCTGTGTATCTGTTGAGATGAAAATGGAGTTTAGACAGTCGTACGGTTTCCTCCAGCAAGGAGATTCCCCTCCCCACATCATCAGTAGAGTCCTGAGGGGGGGGGTGGTACAGGATATGAGAAGACAACTGTGTCACTTACAGCACTCTCTGCTATGCTCAACTTCCCCGGGGATTTAGGCAGCAGCACAGACACAACCCCACACACTTCGGCAAAGAGAGGGATATCCTAAAGGCTCTCCAGAGGAGACCTGCTCCATCCCTTATGGTGGAACTGGTGCACCACTGAAGCCCTCAAAGATGGCAACTAGCTGGAAGATGAGGCTAGCTGCAAATTATTTCCGTATTTTGAAAGGAAAACAACCTTATATCTCTGCACAACACCTGCAGCCACACGAGCTGCTCAGACAGCTAACGTCAAACACTTATCCTGAAGAACACCCAGAAACCAGAGTTAGTGAAGGTTTAAGAGATCCAGAGGTCATACTAGCGCACCAAGAACTAGTCTGGCTCCCTGTCAGTACCTAGGTACAAATCAAGACTTATCTGGTTTGAGCGCTATTTGCCTTCAAGCTCAACACCCTTCCTGTACCTACACACAGTGCTCCAYGTGCTGGCTCCTTTCTACGAGGACTCTGTAGCTCAGCCCAATCAGAGGTCTACAGTTCATTGATTTCTTAAGCTTTGGATAGATTTGAGCCAATATTTTAGCAACGGGACAATCTCTACCYTTTCACTGATGAATCCTCAGCAGCAACCTAACTCCATAAAGCAAAGGAGCAGCAGGGATTTCTGCTACATGCAGGACATCACTTAGACCAATAGAGTCTGCAKGAAGAACATGCCCAGAGGACATCCAGGTGGCACAAAAAGGGCTGGAAGCACTCTAGACTTATCTTTGAGACCTCATGAACTTGCAAGCTGCAAAGACACGTGGATTTTCTCCTGAAACCYAATCAGCATGTTTGGCACTGCAGATTAAATAAAAGCAAATCACTGCAGCCTGGCTAGTCCTCTCCTCCTCAGCCCTGCAGCACAACCATACAGTCAGCGTATCCTGGGCCTAAGGTATTCTTGTCCTGCTCCTACAGGATGTTCTCGGTTTATGTCCCGCTTTCCACTCCACCCCAGACACTACGAATAAGAACTCCAGATGGTTCTGGGGGAACTGATGCAAACCCAGCRAGGTAGCACGGAAGCTGCACGCTGACACACGGCCTCACTGGGCCCACGCACCCGCTCCCTATAAAACTCCGCTCCGTTTGCTGTATGTATGGAAAAGATACAAAAATATTCTGCTACATGCAGATTTTTACATGAGGGCTTCCTATACTTGAATGTCCTGGCTAGGATCCCTGTGCAGGCTTGTGGCCTGTGAATCAGACTATTTGGAAATGCTTAAGCATTCCTGTTTTTTTTTTTGTCACAAGTGCTAAGAATTTGCTGTTAGGGAACAAGTGTAAGCACTATTGTTTGGCCATGATTTAATGTAGACATTTATCATGTGAGAGTGCTATACATATGACAAAGAAACACCTCCACCCCCGATTGTCTCCAGCATTTCCCAGGCACAAGCCTGCTCTGAGAAACACTCAGTTTAAAGAAACTGAACTAACAAGTAGATAGAACCGAACAACAAGTAGATAGAGCAAATCTGTCAGCTGTATTTTTACTTGACACTGAATTACAAGCCTCCRGATCCTTGTCTGCCACAGAAATGACGGCCCACCAAAGAAAGGGTCAGTTCCCAGCCACCAAGTTCCTAGCTCCCACCCTACACATTGTTACAGCTGGCACAGTCTCACACTTAATGTGCTGCAAAAAACTATGCAGTCTATCTGTAGGCATTTTCATAGCAACTCTGCCATTTTTATGGCAGAAAAGCCACTAAAGTGACAGTAAAAGCAGCAGGCGGCTCAGAGGGGAACAACACAGAGACTAGGTTCTGCTTCTAGCTCCCCCAGCCACCAGTTCAACAGAGATCGTAAGAGCTGTACATGCCAGCCCAAACATCAGCTGTCGCATTACCCCATCCGTGGCAGCAGCCCTGGAGCGAGCCGCAACGCTTCCCAGAGCGCCACCTCCGTCTCCAAGAAGTCTAGCCTTGACCACATCCTGAACACAGCATCTCTGCGCAACCCACTAGGTGGGTCCCTCAGGATTAGGCCTCTCGGAGCCCTTCAGAGATTGCAAGTGCCAGAGGATACTTTTGGGAAAGCTGCCTAACAGCCGCTACAAAGGCTCCCCGCAGCCCTCTGTGCACAGCAGGCCTGGGAGGCTGCTCGTGTGCTGGCAGCACCGATAGCACTGCTGCTGCGTGTCCCTGGGACAGAAGCTCCAAATCCTGATGCCATCTCCCTGCTGGCATCACTTATGGCCTCAGACAGCCTGGCTTGGCCTTGCTTCCCTACCTCTCCGCACCAGGGTTATCGCAATGGAGAATGGCGGGGAAGGAGACTAGGGACAGAATCAAGAAYACTCAGGCTTACTGGAAAGCTGCTGTTGAAGCTGTCGGACCAAGGCAGCTGTTTGCTGCTGCTGCTGCGTCTGCTGAAGGCCCTGGCGCTGGAACTGCAAAGAGAGAAACGCGGTTACAACCACACCGCCTGGCTGGCGGTCTCAGCACTCACGCGGCCCTGGGAAGCGCAGGAGAGGGAGGAGGGGGGGATGCAGGTGGAGCCCCGTTGTACTCATGCTGGGATGTCACGTCCCTCTGCCTCGGAGGGAACACTCACAATGGGCTGCTGTGGGGGAAGAGCCTGCATCCCCAGCCCCGGGGGCTGGCCCTGCGCCTGTGGCTGAGGCACTGTGGAGACCTGGGGTTGCTGCTGCGGCTGTGGTTGTGGCTGCTGCTGCTGCTGTTGCTGTTGTTGCTGCTGCTGCTGCTGCTGTTGCTGCTGCTGCTGCTGCTGCAAAGACAAAGAAGTGAGACCATCAGGGACACATCTGGAGAAGGCACTCAGCAGCGCAGCACATGAAGGCTGTTCCACCACAGTGACATGCCCTCTTCCACCATCCTCCTTTACAGGTACCTAAATTACCTGAATTTCACACAGACCTGCCCCAGGCTGAGAAATGGAATGATATATAAGGCCAGTAACAGAGTTCTTCTGTAAGATGAGGTCTCAATAAGTAGGAAAAGAGCTACAGGTCTGCTGATCAGCCAGGGAATGGCTAGGAGCAAGCATTACAAGAAGAGCAAACAGGACTAGGAGCTACATCAAGAGGCTGGCTAGCCCATCTCTTGCCTCCAGGTAAGAGTACTTATGTCACCAAGTATTTGTCTGACTTGTTCTCAAAAGTCTCCCAGAGATACTAACACAGCTCCCATAACCTTCCTAAGCAATCTATTCCAGGTCACAGTTATTCCTACTGCTACAATTTTCCCTAATCTCTACCTTGAATCTCATACGCTAAGATTTAAGACCATTTCTTGTCCTACAGCCAAGGGACATGAACAGATTTTATTTATTTAAGATAAACGTGACTTGTATCTCCCTTTGTCTCCACTCCTCTGACCTGAAGCCCAGCTATTTCAGCCTTTCCTCAGTCACATTCCCTAACTCTTCAACCTATTTTGCTGCTCTTTTCTGCCCCTTGAGCCAGCTGGTGCCACACTTCAGTAATGATACGAATCAAACTGGATGCAGAGTTCCAACCTAGATGTTGACTGAACTCTTTATGGCAAGAAAATTACAAATGTACCTGCAAATCTCAAGTATTTTCATTTCTCCAAATGAAACAGATTTCTAATTTCCAGACATTTCTCCTTCCTGTAAAGGCTGTTTTGAACCCACTAGATAAAAAGAAGAATTTCTAGCAGAAATATAAAACTACTAACGTTATCATGCAAAGCACGGTGATATGAGGTACAATTCTGATYACCAGCTCAAAAAGGTAAGATTCAAACCTTGGACAGACTTAGAAAACAGACAAAGATTATCAGGAAAAGGGACAACTTYTTAGGAGAGGAGGTTAGAAAAACCCGACCTTTGGAGGATACAAGTGCTCCCTACAAATACATTGGGCAAACATCAAGGAGAAAGAAGAGCCAGTAAATAACAGAATACAGACAACAATTGGATAAAAGAATGGATCACAAATACACAGAGGCTTGGATCAAGAAGGGTTCTACCCATTAAAGGGTGTGAATTTCTAGAACAGCCTAAGTTCTATTTTAAACCAGTTTGGCCACTTAGGCTTCTGAAACAGATCCTACAACCTGGATACACTAGAAAGTAGACAACTGACTGAACAAGCCAGGAGACTCTTTCCAACCTCATGCTCTACACTCCTAATATTAACTGTCAGTCAGGAAAGGCCAAAATAGCTGGGCTTCAGGATAAAGAAGAAGAGAAAAGGGGGGAATCCAAGTCTCCACATCTGTCATAAAAAGATTAAGCTGTTCATGCCTATTGGTTGTAGTACAAGAAATGGCCTTAAATCATTATGGGTTTGTAGTCAGCTCATTATCAACCTGTGAAAGACTAACCGAGAGGCCATTCTTCCTTTCCACAAGCCACTGCATCATGACAGTCAACTCAAGCACCAAGAGCATTTTGCTTCTGGGCTTCCCGATACCACAGCAAGAGTCACCTGTAGCAGGGGAGACTCTGCCACCTCCCCCACAACACACTTACTTTTTTCTTTTTTTTGAGCAACCAAACAACATCAGCTAAAACCAGAAGGTACATAAAGTTACTGAGATAGGACAATTGTAAGCAACTTGCCTGAGGAATGTTCTTTTCCTAAATAAGTGATGGAGAATGCTAAAAAAGACCCAGTGAATAGTCAGGAAATGCCACTTATCAAAAGGACTAAGAACTGCTGACCATGCTACAGGCAATCTCTTGTCCAGTGCAAGGCAGCAATTCACAAATTCTGCTGACAGTGGCTCTCTGCAGGAACCACTGCCTCACGCAGGTACCTTGCAGAGCACCCAGCACTGTAACACAGGTGCCATCTAAAATCTGCCCACATTTTACACGTTTGCTAAGCTTTGTGAAAAGGAATACAGTTCACCACAAAATTCCTGTTTAATGTTTCTCTTTCCATTCAATCCAATCCTATAATTATAAAAAAAATTTATTCATGCTTGTATTACTTTATCATATGCGTATTTAACATTCATAAGACCAGTATGCAAATCCATGGGATACTCATCTCTGTTGACATGAGTCTGCAAACTCCTCTGTACCTACAGTTAAGTCTGACCACTCACGTTGGATCAGCTTTCCACCATCCACCGTAAGATGTGGAGGACATGTACTGATTCATACCAGATCTCTTACTACTGAGAATTATGACTGATGCTTACTTTGGTTTTGTGAAAATGCAGACACACTCCTACAAATGATCTTGTAAGCAACAACTCTACCTGCCCTGGGCTGGACAGGGGAATTTTCACTTTATTTCTAACTACTGTAACGTTGACTTCCGAGACAGCTAGCTTTCTGCACAATCTTACGAGCTCAGCTGGAGCTCAAAAAAGTGGGATGCAGGCCACAGGATACTAAACAGACCTTTGCTGTTCTTAACTTTTCTTCAGTTCATGCTGGGTGACCGGCAAAAGGCAGCACAGCAGGTCTCTCCATGAGGAGTGGAGAGCTCTAAGGAAGGAACAACTGCCTAGCAAATTATTACAGACAGCCCCCAACAGAGTTGACATCCCTCCTAGCACAGGGAGGCAGAGCAGGGCACTGCTGATGCAGGGGTAAGCAGTGCTCAGCAAGCTCCTCTGGCTCCAGCGGCCTTCTGTGTGTCACCACCCACTCACCCTCAGCATCTGCTGCTGCTGTTGCTGCTGCTGCCTCAGGTACTGCTGCTGCTGCTGATCAGGCAATATCTGACTAGGTCGAATTCCTGAAGGGACTCCTTGTGCACCCAAATGGTTCATCCCACTCATCATGGGGGCCTGCTGTATCGACTGGTGAGGAAATCTGTAAGAGACAAGGACACCAATAACCATGAAGTAAAGGAGTCGCAGGCTGCTGGCTTCTTTAATCTAAACCCAGCTTCTGCCATCAACATCACAGCCCCGATAGCCCCTTGTAGCCCATGCTCTCTCTCTGCAGAAAAGGCAAGAGACACCAGGGCCCTTCAGGGCTTCATCCAGCCTGATTTAAGAAGCTCTGAATAATGACACTCAGCCCACTCTTCTGCAAAGCTCCCCTGCTGGATGTTTGCCTACCCAGGAGCAGCAGGAGTCCCAGGTCTAGCCCCTAGTGAGTGATCAGCTGGCCAGATTCAAATTGAAAACAGACTTTCCCAGGTCATTTGCCTCATACTTCCCAATTTCATCTTTTCTGGCTGGTAACACTGTCTCCTGCCTGCAGCTGGCATCTCTCCGAATTTCCTCCTGTCTCTCTGTTTCTTCCTGGGACTGAAAGCTGGAAAAAGATGTTCCCTTGAGCTTGAGGATGCAAAGGACTCAGATGCTGAACCACACAGCATGGAAAACAACAGGCTTTTCACAGATTGCTATTAGGAATGTCTAAACTGAGAGTGGGGAATGTCCTGATGAAATACAAACAGTTCCGTAGCATCCAGGAGGGTGCGAGGTACCTCTGTGTGTTGCCCAATGTGTGCCCATAGCCTGGGGCCTGCTGGTGCACGTAGCCGCTTGGTCTCTGCTGCATCTGTCTAACAGGGTCCACCAGGGCTGGGTTAGAGCTAGGGTGGGAATTCTGATAGGGCTGGCCAGAATAGGTAGGAGGTACCATCGTGCCCGACTGGGAYGGGTGCTGCTGAAGGCCTATGTGGGAGACATAAGGTGTGTARCCCTGAAATGAAACAAAAACAAAAAAAAGCTTTGTAAGCAATGGGGTACAGAACAGAAATGAAAGCAGAGTGACCAGCTCTGTTAGTGCCGTCACAAGGCCGCTCACCTCTGCGATTCAAGTTCATGTTGGCTAGTAAATAAGGACTGAAAAGAGCTGAGCGATTTCAGGACTTAGGAGCACTGTCCTGTGTGGGAAATCAGATCCCAGTCTTACCTGGGGTCACTGCCACTTACCTGGGAGGGCTGCAGTGCTCCATAGGACGGGGTTGGGGCCATCTGGCGCACCGGCTGCTGRCCCATTATGCCTTGGCCCTGCTGGAAGACAAGAAAAACACTTTTTTCAGTATTACCAAACCAGACAAGTAGCTTCACTGTAAACCCATCAGACTGCTGCACAGGATGTAGTGCGCAGATGCTAACAGTATCTGCTTCCCCCTGAACTGGGTAAAATAGGCTACTAACACCCCTGCCACCCCTCAGCCAGGACGTGCCCCTCTCTCTGCCCAACAGCCACAGATGTTCCAGGGTACCTCAGTGACAATCTCTACCAATTCCTTTAGTGACACGCACCCAACAAAGGGAGTGGCAAACAGAGCAGCCCCAGAGGGACAGACTTGAGAGTCAACAGCTTTCCAGGGCAGAAACAGACACATTTGGAGAGTTCTGCCCTAGCGCACAGCTAGGCCCTGCTGTGTTACAGGGTCTGGCATGAACAGCAGGGCAGCTCRGACTTACCAACTTCGCCTGAAGCTGCTGCCTCAGGATCTGCCCCTGGGACACTGGGGGCTGCTGTCTGTACACTGCTGGCTTATAGGATGGGTCAAGGCCCATCATGCTCCCCATCCCTGAAGGCAGCACCCCGGTATAGGGAGGACGACTCTGAACAAGTTTCCCCAGTGGCATGCGCACAGGTCTGTAGGACGTATCCAGGCGAGGGCCACCTGCAAGAGGAAGAGAATGACTAGTTACATGCTATCGCTGAGCCTTGCAGCTCTAGAGTGAGGGTTCATCACCATATCTGGATACACAAGAAGCAGAAGAAGCAAGTATGTGTAGAACCATCTTGCAGAAAGGGTTCTCCCAAGAGAATCCTGAAGAGGTGCAGCAGGCTCACCTTCTCCTCCCCACCTACCTGCTGGAAGAGGCTGATTCTGGGCATAGAGACCCATTGGTGATTGTCCATATGCCAGTCTAGACACAGTGCTTCCTGGCTGGTGATGCAAGAGATCTGTAGGCATGCCAACTCCATATGAAACTCCTCGGCTAGGACCCAGCATAAAATCCTGCAAAGACAAAGAAAGGCGTAAGAAAGGTCAGCATGTGCTGGGAATTTACAGCTGGATGAAATGTACAAAAAGGATGCAGAGTCCACCAAGGGCAGCCCAGAGTGCTGTCCAAGCTGGGTAGTCTCTTTCCCTCCCACTAGAGTTTAAGGAAACACTTGCCCTACCTCAGGGCAGCGGGAGAAAGACAGAGCTCCAATACTCCCAGTTGAGAGAAAAAATTCCATCTCTGTCACTACACTGCTCTCYGCTCACAGGTTCCTCCCGAAGACCCAAGGAAGCTCCCTGTGACCAGCAAGCCTGGACAGGGGAAGCTCRTAGTTGTTGGACAGTTAATTACCTCACTTTTGCTGGCAGACTGGTTGCGTTTCTTGGCTTTGCTCTGTTTCTTCTTGCGTTCTTCAGTAGAGGTGGCAGGATTGGAGCTTGTTTTGTCAGCCTTGGCTGGTTCCACAGCCTTCTTCTCAGGCTCTAAAGCCACAGGTGTAGGAGGCTCTTCTTCTTCAGGAGGCAGTGGCAGTGGCTCTAGGTAGTAACTACGAGGCTTGGGTTTTAAGTGCGTGTGGTACAGAAGAAGCCTCTGCTGCTCCTCAAACCTGGACACTTTGCGATCCACCCGGACTGTCCCAAACCATCCCCAGGAGAGGGGGGCTGAGTGCTTCAAGCCCTCAAACAGATCCCAAGGAGAAATCTTCTGTTTTGTAGAGACTTGCAAACCCTTTAATAAAAAAAGAAAAGAAATAAGAACCTACAAGCCTCTGTTATTTCTCCAGCTACAGTACAGAAAACTCTAGGCTTCCACCAGACCTCACTCAGTGTCCMAACTACTTGCTACTGGTCCTTGCTCTTCCACACAGGAAACAGTCATTTCTAAAGGCTTGCAACGAAATATTTCTCTGCCTGTCTCCTGTTACATACAACTGCTGGCATTGCCCAGTTAAGTCACGCAATAGGAATTACAGGTTTCTCTTTATGCTTCAGATAGGCATGAATACAAAAACCAAAATTTAAATAATTTCTCAGGCCAGAGCAGCATGTATCAACGAGCATTAGCACACATTAACACCTAACTTTGCCCTTTTGGGGCATGGTTAGGTGCCAGCTTGGCTGTGTGTAGCCAGTCACATCAAGCTCAGCATACAACCAGGTGTGCAGCAAACACAAGCCTCCCAAGCAGTGAAGACTCAAGAATTCGGTTGACAAGTGAAATCTGTATACAGCCGCAATACAGAAAAGAGAGCTTCACTTACTTCCTTCTTGAAGATGGAGTCAAAGCCAGCTATTTTATTGCCTTTGGTGTCAATGAGAGATCCCTGAGGTTCGCAGGTGATGACGTCTCGGGTTTGCTTGGGAAGGGGAAGTAGCTGTCGCACCTTTTCCAGGCTGTCAGACTGCCGGTCCCCCAGCTCCTTCTGCACATGGAGAGCAGAGGAGACTTCAAGAATTACTCAAGAGAAAAGCATCCAGAGTCCGCCTGTACCTCTACTGGTGTCAACTTCCACCCGCTCATTATCACAACCTATCACCTTTGCACCCTTCACCCCAATACCCACAAAGCCATAGAGGCAAACGTCATGGCCTGTCTAAGCAGCAACAGGACAAGTACTGTACGCAACACCCAGATAAATCTGCATAGTTGGGCCAATGTGACACAGCACTCAGCTCCCTACATAGGGCGCAGTGTCCCTCACCCTGAGTTTCTTGACCAGATTCATGTACGCCCGTTTGTTCTCCTCCATGCTGCCCTGAGAAATGCTGGACATATCGGCAGCCAGGGTGCCATTGATGAGAACACTCAGCATGTCCAACACCGTGGTGAAGAGCTCGCTGTTGGTCAGAACAGAAAGGCTAAAGTCACAGGAGAAGCAGATACAGAACTTCGGCCATCACAGTAACACAAAATATTATTAGATTATTGAGAGTACTGCCTAGACTCAGAAGCGTCAAGCCCCTTAGCACAGGATGTTTCATGGCATGCTATGCTGCTTTCAGCTGCTGCTTCTTCCACACGGAAAGAGCTCTCTTCAGTCTCCCACACTTAACCCCCTTTCCCTATACAACCCAGAGTGTTCACATTTTAGTCAACTGCAGTATCACAGATTAAGACTGGCCTCCTATCCTCCTGTTCAGCTTCTCCAAAAAGTTATCCCTGCAGGTCCCAACTGAAGGGAGTGAGCTCACGTTCTTCCCAGCTTGTCCGTTTGCATCTGGAAACCCAGGTTTCTTCCAGATATATCAGAGTGCACTTACACAATGAGACCTAGGTTATAGCTTCTTATTACTCTGAAGTCTCTTTCAGCAACCACTGTCTAGAGAGACGACAAGCTCACACCAGAAAGGGTCTGCCTCCCAACAACTACCTCACACAAGGGCTGCCTCTCTTGAGAAGTGTACCGATCAGAAGCCAGCCAGAAAATTACTTGTTTGACTGCATGTCCACAGTGCCACTGCTGATGATGTCCAGGAGTAGCACAGCCCATTCAGTTGTCTGCTGTGTACTCCGTTGAACTGTGTCAAACATTCCTCCCACCTGGCAGGGAAGAATAGTTTAGAGTCACAGGTACAGCTAGAAGAAATGCTAAGATTAGAAAGTGAGATGGGAGCCTAAATCGGAGGAACTCCTACCCTACAACAACTCCTACAGAGGGCTGAAGGAAACTGCCATCAGTAGAACAAAACCTCAGACGTAAGCAGTAATGGTGTGGACTCCAAAAGCATTGAAATGGGAAGGCAATGTTGTGCCTAGCCTGCACAGCACATCTCAGAGAAACAGAGACCAAGCCTGTGGATCCCATCCTGGCCCAACAGAGGAAGGGAGTTTCTCCACCCACCCKATCCCACACAGGGCTCAAGACCTAGAAGCAGCTGAGACCTCTCTCCTCAGAGTATGTATCACCCCCTCAGTGCTCATTTGCCCAGAAAAAGGGTAGAGGACTCTTCGCTCCATGTGGTTAACCTCTCCTTCTGCAACTGCTCACCAAATTCAGTCGGAGTTTCAGGGCCTCATGCATCAGTTGCTTGGCTTTGCAGTCATCTTGGTACTGATCTTCCCGCCAATTCGTAACAATCTAAGAGATTGAGGAAAGAGGATAGACCTCACAAGCTGGACTATGAATTTTATAGAGGGCAGCTTGTSTTACCCACTATCTGGTGACTCTGAGGAGAGGCACCTGCACTGACTGGCACAAGACCTTCACCTTATTGAGCACACACTCAGCCAGACAACATTCGTGTAGGACACGCCCAATAACCAGCTTGCTGAGGCATGAACTCTTGAGGAAAGGGAGGAGAGAAGACAGACATCTACCTGCTGGACTTGACTGTATAGAGAGGTGAGAAGGCCTTCCCGCTGCTCATCCTGTCCTTTCAAGCACGTTAGCACCAGTGACAGAAACGGCTGCTGGCTCAGGAGGGACATGCTGCAAAGAGAACAGTGAGGGAGCTGTACTGCCAGGCTGGAGGATCAGCAGAGCCAGCATTGCTTGTCCTTTCCYCAGGACTCACCTTTTCTGCTTCTGGCGGTCCCGCTCTTTGCGGGATGATGACCCCAGATGCTGTCCTTTCTCCAGCTCCTCTCCAGCAGCTTTCAGCACATGGCCCTGCACTGATGTTGGAAGCTTGGCAATCAGAGGGGCTACCAGCCACACTCCTGACCTCTCCAGGGAGCTGTRACAACACAGCAGGGAAAAGCAGTTCGTAATCCAATCCATGATTCAAATKTGTCCACAAGGCAGCCTCACACTGAGCTCACCTACCTGAGGATGGGTTTGGATTTGTTGCTGGCAGGTGTAGCACTTGCTGAGCTGCTGATACTGTTGACTCCATTGCCAGCAGAGCTAGCAGAGCTGGTCTCTGCTGATTGCTGAAATACCTCAATGGTGGCCTTGGCTATATTTTCTAACAAGGAGTTCATTTCCTAGAGATAGAGCAAGGGAAGAGAGGAGAGCTAAGCCTCTCTCTGAGAGCATCCACTGATGAGGCTTGCACATCTAAACRCGACGCAGTGCAAACCCAATCAGTAAATTCCCCCAGGGCTGCTGCTCTTGGAGATTTCAGACTTCCCATATCCTTCTCATTCTTAGCTATCACCAGACTCACCCAYACCTCCTCTTTGTTTATTTTCTCCACATACTCACTTTTGCTAAGCCACCTCCTCACCATCTCACAAGCAACCACTTCAACACTAGCAACACACATCCCTGCATGGTTCCACTGAGCAGTAACTCACATTATTTGCCGTCTGCTTAATCATGAGCTGCAGCTCTAGCGAGGATTGCCTCATGGTCCACTGGTCCAAATTCTGCAATACACACACACACACACTTCAGATGAGTCCTTGTCTCAGTTCAAACCATGTCCTCAATTCAAACCCTCAGATCCCTTGTTAAGAAGTGTCAGATCCCTCAGAGGTCTGCCTTTTGGACAGCCACATTGTAACACTACATTAACCAATTACTAGGACATTCTCAAACTCTATCAGGATCCTGYACCTGTAGGATGCGTTTAATCCTCTGCCGCTGAGGATTTTCTCCCTCCTCATTGTCCAGCAGTCGGTGTGGATAGCAGATCAGCTGCATCAATCTCTGAGCCTGTGTGCTGCTTAGGACAGGATCCTGCAAGTCATTGCTGTCTTCACAGAGGGACTTCAGACATCGCTCACCTACCCACTCCTGCAAGACAAGCACAGGAAGGCAGGGTCAACATAGRCTCATGTCAGACACCAAACCAGTGCTGCCATCCTCAGCCTCAGGGAGATTAAGGGAATACATCAAACATCAAACTCTTAAGAACCTTACTGGAACAGGTTAATGCCTGACAATCATTTTTGTTCTTGAACTGTACTGCCTTGATTCAGCAAGCATCAGGTGTCACTACACCATCCTCTCTCAGAACTCCTCTTGCTTGTGTATGCAATCTCCATATCCTTGAGAAGGCTCTTTTTCCCACCTGTCCAGCTTTCCACTGGAATTCAGTAGGACTTTGCCTCTGACCCGCTTTAGATTTAGATAACCTCACAGATACGAGGTCAAYGACCTTAAAAGACTATCAGCCTGTCTCTCCAACATTTCTTTTTGAGCATAYAGTCATCTCCTCAGGCTCCATGTCACTGAAATGGAGTCCTTTATCTGTCTCTTTTCAGAAGAGTACTACAAACACTTTCGAGCATCACAGACAACTCTGCGCACCAACAGTCAGATTCAGGTTAACAGCTTTTGACTCAGGTCTCCTTCTTGGTTCTTACTCACAACTCTGACTTGTCACAGATCCACAAAATCAATTCTTTCAAAGAGCCAATCATGYTTATGTTTATTAATTTAGATAGTCTAAAGGACAAACCAACAATTAAGTCATAATCATTTGTACCTAAGAAAACTTTAATCCAGTTCTGTAATCCACTCCTTTGTTCCTCTCTCAGGATGAAGTCTAACAAAAAAAATGCACACCTGAATGTGATATATTTTTTGAAGTTTGAGAAATCACCACATGTGGTTTAAGGCATTCTACAGACATTTCAGAACTGATAGTGCGAGTTCTGCAACATCTATCACTTGGACTAAGGTGCAGATGGTAAACACAGTTTTTTTTTTTGTTTGTTTTTTTTATATATACCTTTTACAGCTGCAAGAGCCCTGACACAATTTGGTGGCRCTTGCTAGCATATACTGGAATACTCATTCCTACGTATCCAGTGCTGCCAACAGTTGGTCCAAGTTGCGATATCTGACACTCTGCTATTTCCTCCTGCACACATACATGCACACACACATACACCCACATTCTGCCTGCTGTGCATCCTTCCTACGCAGACAGGGACCAGTAAGGGAAGATCTACTTCTGTCAGTGCTACAGTCAGGTTTTAGCATGAAGTGGGTTGAATTTATACTCGTAAATATGCATCTCCAGTTCTTTTGTAGGCTGATAACACTGCTGTATAATGAACCAATTAAAAAACATCACCACAAAGCACAAGGGCGACATAGCACTGAGTAGAACACAGGTTTCAAATTGTGACACTGCATCTTCTCTGCTGACAGAATAAATTTGTAACCAAGGCTAAGGACACCCTTCGCTACTCACTCAATTTCATACAGTAATGGCAACAGCCACTCCACTCTGCAACTAAGTACATTATTAGCCAGGTTTCAGTTCCTCAAATGTCAATTTTCCACAAAGAAACAGAGTTGCTGGTGCTGTCAGATTAGGGCTGAGCAAAAGACTTTTGTTGTTGTTCCTTTAATTTAGTTAATCCTTTAACTAAACAGGGCACTGCAAAGCCTAGGGATACATTAACAGCCTAGCTGCAAGCAACACTTAAGCTACTCTCTGAGAGGCACCATTTATCACTTCAACAAGCAGTCTTCCTCATGCTTATCTTCTCTGCCTTCAGCAAACATCTTGGCAAACCACTCCCAGCTCTCCCCACTTTGGGCATGAGCCCTGTGCTGTTACCAGAGCAGAGGGGATGTACAGTCCCTGCATACTTTAACATTCAATTCTCGACAGCTGTTCAACCTTTTTTGCTAGCGATGGGCAATCCTTAGCGCTATCACATGGCAGAACCACAGCTGGTTCTTTACTGATATTTCAACAAAATACAATTTTCTTCAGATGGGGCTTGGAAGGTATGGGATACACCCATCTGCAGAAGGGACAAGGACAAACCCAGAGATGGGACAGACTCACCTGTTGACAGATACTCCTTAGTACATACTTGGCATAAATATCCAAGCTAGCTGTTTCTACAGTTACTACCCGACCGCCAGCCTTCCTGGTACCCAGCTCATCATCCATGAGATCATCAACGCCTCCAGGGTGGGAAAAGCCAGAGCCTTTCAGTTCTGCATCTCCTGCAAGGAAGAGCAAGTGTCACTTAATCACCACTGCCATACCCAAARCCTGACCCACAACACATTTAGAGCTTTCACAGATTCTCGCTATGACCAGCAATCTCTTTGCAGTTGAGAGAGAAGCTTATTTATAGCTCTGCCTGAGGGCTCCAGACAGACCAGCCACATTATCCACCAAAATGGATCTTCTCTACCCTTCTGTAAAGYCAATACATGCCTGTCCCTATGCAAAACAATGTCTATCATCCATTCCACTAAAAACCATTCTTTCTTACAGGTTCAGGCTAACGTAGGTACGTACCGAGAACAAAGACAGCCTTCAGCACTGCAAACACTGCTCCATCTACAATGCGATTCTGGGAAGCTGCCAATAAATGACGGTCACAGGAGGAACGGATTCCCACTGTGGGTTTGTCTGCAAAGACAACAACAGGGAAGGGCAATACMCAGCAAGTGAAAAAGACCAACGCTCCAGAGCTGAAGTATAATTCAGCCAGTTAGCAGGATCAAGTTCAGAAAATCCTGAGGCTAGTCCTTTTCCCACCTATAACATGGGGTCAGTTTAATTAAGTATAGCACAGCACYATGCCAATCATACTGCGACAACTGAAGCGTGAAATCCAAATGGGGAACAGTGCCTGTGTCATGAACTCCAAGCTCCAACAGTACCCTAACCTAGTATATGGGCTGGGTYTGGAGATCTGAGCAATCAGGATACTGATGAGGAGCCAAGAACAGAGCTTCCTGGACTGGTTCCATCAGCAGACAAAAAGGGAGTGCTGTGAAATAGCAGCTTCTGGCACCAAGCTAAGAGGCTATACAAAGCTATAGACCAAAAAGAGACGTGATCATTACTCCAATGGCTTAGCAATGGCAAGGCCACCTCTACTCGTGAGTTCCCAGCCTCCTGAGCCTCCTCTCCAAGACACCTGGCTACCACAGAGTGAAATAAATGGAAAGATATTGTTCTTTGTCCTCTGCAGAAACTAGTGTATCAGACTAGGTCTGCTCTATTCACAGTAATCAAGGCATGATCTCTAATCACAGGGTCCAACATCTCTTTTTCTAGGGTGCAGGAGACTCAGTGCTTTCACAATAAAGAAAGGCTCTATTTTCATTCACTTACTGCCATCTTGCTGGCATGGGTTCAGCTGTGGAGTCTTAAACAGATGGAGTAAAATCCGGCAGGTCAGACGTGCTCCTGGTTCCGAGTCCTGTTCACTGCAGGCTATGTAAAGACAACAGTCAACTTGAGATTTCTCAAGTACTGGGACAGCTGACTCTCAATCCAAAAGCTATTTACACTGCATTGCCCGGCAGCAACCAGTGGAGAAGCTGCTGCAGGCTTATTGTATTTACAAATATGGAGCACACGCAGCAATTAACATGAAAGTGAGCAAATAAATCAGTATTATACCCCAAAACATGCACTGCACTCTGCTCACTTCACCTTCCCAACTTCACTGTGTCAGAGTCTGGATGCTGCAATTCCCAGAGCAAAGCTAGGAAGATGGGTGGAAGAATAAYGGCAGAGCGACCCAGATACAAGGCCAATTGGTGAGCTGGCTGCTCCAGTCAAAACGCTGACCCAAACCACGTCAGCAGTGGGAAACGCACTGCTGGAGTTCAGAGCCGAGTACACTGGTGAGACAGTGTGGTGGGTCACACCTCCCTGTCCTTATTCAGCTTGAGCATGAACTCATGACATAGAAACCAAAAGGTCAGAAACGCTCTAAAGTAAAAGGTTCAATTCCTAAGTACAATACTGTRAAAGAAATATTGCAGGCATGTTTCACAACTGTGGGGTTCACAAGGTATCCATGGAGCTCAAGATCTTTGGGCTGGCACTACGAATAAGACAAGCTCTCTGCAGGGATGCACTCACCAGCATTGAGGAGCGAGGGGATAGCAGCACAGCGGATCAGGTCCTCCAGCAGCAAGCACTGCCGGGCAATGAGAATGGCAACAAAGGTGGCCAAGGAATCATGGAAAGATAAGTCACTGACCTGCAAGAGAAGAGATCAGCCAGTGATCACAACAGCCTCTGCCTCATTCCTGCTATCAACTTGACTAGAAGCTGGGAGATACGGGGGCCATAACCCCAGATCAACATCCACAGGCAGCCCAGGTTGCAACAATACTGAAAGGTAGCCCCAACACTCAAAGCCCTTCCCCGCCCCCAGAAGACAAAGCTCTATCCCTTGTTCATCTCTGCCTCCTCCCAAAGGATCCCTCCACTCCTGGTTCAACTGCTTTTCCCTTTTGGAGTGTTTGCACTTGCATCAACATTGCAGAGGAGATCATTGAAGCCACAGGTCCCATTATTGGAGGAGCAGCACAAGGCTTTGAGTACACCCAGCCACTCGGCGCTTAGRGACTTGCAGTAGCCAGTCAGTTCAGCACACAGGATAGCAATATCATTCACCCTGTATTTAAAAAAAATAAAACACAAATAAATAAATAAAAAGGAGGTGAGGGTCAACTTTTTAAGACATACACACAGACACAGAGGTGAGTCAASAGTTTAAGAGACACGGTTCGGACCCTTCTTCCAAGAAAGTCAAGTACAGGCTACTGGCTTTATTAGCCTCCCTRAGGATTTTATCATCTCAGTAAAACTACGATGGTTTTGCCTCTCACCTGTCTGGATCATGGTGTCCCACACACACATGCATAAGTGCGTTACAGACGAAGCTATAGCGGTTGGCTGGGTTTTCATTGAGGCTCTTTCCTAGGTTGGTGTATGTAAAGTTAAGTGCAGATGGATTCTCAATAGTGTCAATCATGAACTCAGGTTCCCAGAGCATGTTGGAATCAGATGGCTCAACATTGCAGTAGATTGTGTTCTTCACCTTAGAGCAGAAGTCACTGAACAGGACAGGAAAGAGGGATTAGGAGCACAACAGACATGCTTCCATTGATGTGTATAAGCAAAGCAATTCTGTGCAAGATAAGCCCAGTCCTGGGCAAGAATACATGAAGACTTAAGATCAGCTTGTATTACAAAGCTTCTCCCAGAAGGGTGAGGCTGGTTCTTTGCTGTGCAAACACCTGGAAGTTGCCAGGGGACTCAGTTAACATAGCATGAGATTGGCCATTCTGGGTCAGATCYGAGAAACACCTAGCTCAGCCTTTGGTGCCAAAATAGCGGATGCCCGAAAAAAAACAGTACAAGAGTGAAGCAGGCATGTGACAATACTGCCCCAGCATCCTTCCAACCCTAGCAAATTGTGTCTCAGACACTTTCAGAGCAGCAGGAGGTAATGCTCTCCTCAGCGGGTTTTCCTCCCACAAATCTGTCCACCTACTTTTTGTATCCAGCAGACTGAGATCAGAATATGAGTTCCGCAGCTTAACTAAGARCACTACAGAGGAGGATCTCCTTTTGCTCTGAACCTAACATTTATTATTTTCTATTCATACTTCTTTGTATTTGTATTGTAAGACATTCTGAACACTCAGTCCCTTTTCCATAGCAATGAGGATTTATAAACTTCTGTCRAACTCCCTCAGGTCTCTTCTTCATGATGAAGAGATCCAGTCTACTTAGCCATATCCCATAAATAAGCCACTCCAGACCTCTGGTTATGCATCCACTCATCCTCCTCTAGACCCTTCTAGCTCCACTATGTGCTTTTTGAGACAAGGAGCCTAAAACCACAAGGTACAGTTGCACCCTGAATTATATGGCAGCATAATGATGCCCTCTGTTCTGTTTTCCATTCCTTTCCAAACAATACCTAATATTTAATTTGCTTTTGCCTGCTACATATGATGATATTTCTACAATTGTATTTTCATTGATGTATCTATCTCAGTTACAAGATCCTTTATCTGAGTGRTAGCATACATCCATCACTATGTAAAGTTGGGAGGCAAAAAAGGACAATCCTTTGTGCATTATYTTGTATTTATCAACACAGATTTTCATCTGCCAATTTACTCCCTAGTCAGTGGGCCCTGCTACAGCTATCTGCAACCACTTTCAATTTTTATATTCCAAACAACAACTACACGAAAAGTTTGGATATTACTACTCAGACAGTCTTTGATATGTTGAACAGCACAAGCACTAGCTCAGACTCCTGCGGGTCTCCTTSGGAAGGGAGTCACCCTTGAACAAAGCTTCTTCCTGCTCCTTGTCCCCAGTCCCTGTTGTTTGCCTGTGAGGAACTATTCCCTTTTATCTATGGCTGTTTACTTTAAAGCCTTGCTGAATAGCTTTGGGGAGTTCACTTAAACTACTACCAGGTTTAACATTTCCACATGTGGGATGGCTGCTCAAAAAAACCTCTCTACTTCTATCTTCTACGAGTAGGACAAGAACAAACCTRTGGAGGTGCAGAGGATTATTAAAGGTGATTTACCAAAAATTACTCGAAGATCCAATAGCCAAGATGGTATAACAGGGACTAGTCCCAAGATTTCAGCTCCTCATTGAGAGGATCACAGGGACAATCTCATCAAACAAGATCACAAGAAAAGCTGAAACCAAGGTGCCTCACTGGTCAGCACCCACTGCATCCAGCCTACCTCAGACTCACCTAAAGAGCTCCCCAAATTTACTTTTGAGGTGACTGCAGGAGGTATACAGGTCGTAGAGATAGGCCAGGATACAGCGCTCTGCTGAGGAGCCATCTGAACGGTTCATGCCATGTTTCACCACCCCACACAGACTGCATAGAGATAAAAAAACGCTGTAGCAGCATGAAAAAAAAATCTGAAGGAATATAACCTCATTACRTAAGTATCACCCACACCTCCTGAGCACACAGCAACAGCGCCCACTGGGTAACATATCCCTTTACCCTCAGATTCTGTGAGCTGAATCCTCAGGCACAAAGTTGCTGCCTTTTGGGAAATATTCCTACCCYTTACAAGTCCCAACAGATACCTGGTTTCCTTCCCCTCACTGTGTGGAAGACTCCCTTACCCTTCGAAGACCTGAGCCATCTGGTCCTGGTTCAAGATAAGGCAGGAGTGGTAGTGCCGCAGCACAGCCACGATGCACAGGCACAGGCTAGTGGTGTAGCTGCCAACAAGGTCGGAGGATTTCAGCAGCAGTTCTGCCTCCACCACGCTCAGTTCATTCAGCAACTGCACCCAATGACAGAAAAACCCTTCAACAGCCACAGGGGTAAGGTAAGGTCAGAAATGGAGCAGACACACCACACCRCAGCCTATAGGACCTGCCAGGACAGGGACTAGCAGGTGCTTTTTGCCTAGAGACGTGCCCATGGAACAGATAATGCTCAATACTTGGGCACAATGTCTCACACCGGCAGCACAAGAGGCCTGCCAGCATTTGGCTATCAGAGGCAGATTATGATTTGGGCACAGATGGTAGCAGACAGTTTGTTCAGTACTTCTGTCCTTCCACACAAATCTCACTGGGCTCCCTTTTTAAGGCTAATGTCCTCAATTCCATTGGAGCCAGCAAGGCTGCAATAGATACCTAGCACAGCTAGCCAGAAATGGCAACAGAATTTTAGCAGGATCTAGAACGTAGCCCGCACTGCCATCTGCCAAACACCCTTCCAGGAGAGCGAGGTGGAGGAATCACCAGACAGACGACCTCCTTCYCACTCAAAGCAAGGCCTTGCTGCAGCCAGGGACAAAGATGCAAAGCAAGTCCTTCTGAGGATTATCTTTGCAGAGGCTCAGTGTTGCCTTTGAACAGGACATATGGTTGTGGCTATCTGCCAAAAACTATTCCCAACAGCTGCAGCTCAAGAGCATGGCAATGACCACCTAATCTGACCACTTTCACGACACAGGTCAGAGAGCCACCAGTGATCCTAGTAGCCAGGTCTATTAAGGCAGTACAGTGCTCCTGCCTTTCAGGCTGATGAACCCGTCCCAGGAAGCATTTGGGCACTCCATGCTTACCTGGATGGCAAAGTCAATGAGACCGCTGATATTGAGTGAATACTCCATCAAGTCAAAGATGAACTGCACATGCTGCACAAGAGGCAGGTGGTATGACATTCCCAAGGCAAAGCTGGTGATTTGTTCCAAGACATTGCGAGATACCTACAAGTGCAAAAAATTACATGGTAATAACTCCCCTTGAAAAAGTCCCTGATTAGGCCCACCTCCCCTTCCTTCCCAGAAGCTGCCGTCAGTACCGCAGAGAGACAGTCAGGGCTCAAGGAGGAGGGCATTCTCAAGAGCCTCATACCTGAGATGTGACTTGGTGCTGATCAAAATGAGAAAGATGCTGGAATTTTGCAAAGATATCTTCAGCCGTTGGGAATGCTTCTGGCTTGCTCTTTTTCCTCTTCTGGCCTTCCTCTCCACCTGCCAAAGTTGGGAAGGCCAGAAAACAGACTAGACTACCTTTCTCATCATTAAATTAGCCATCAGCACYTGCTAGTCCCTCAGCAAGACCATCTCCCAACACGCATCATAGCCAGAGAGCCCAAGTCCAGTCCTTAAGCTAATAAGCACCATTCTGAATTCACAGCAATCAACTGCTCAAGACAGAATTTCTAACCCGGGAAGAACAGTAGGGTTAACATCTAGTTTACTGCCAGTAGAGGCACTCCCTGGGGGAACTACATTCTCTTCCTGATGAGGCTAGATGTTCTAGTTGGGAAGTGTTCGGCCTCAAAATTTCTTTGTCAGAGCATCTCATTTTTTTTTAAAGAATTATCCTTTTATCACATTTCAACCTGCCTTTCCGGAACCAGTTTGACCAAGAGAGAAAAAGTGTAGCTAGATTCTGGGCCAATGGAACTTAGAGGTTCTCTATGATTTTGACACAGCTATCCAAGTCTCCTATCCTACGCCGTTATGTGCCCCAAGCACAACAGCACACTACATTTAATCAAGGTCTTTGTCTACWGTGCACAGAGTTCTCCTTGCTTCTGTACAATGGTCCCACTGCAAGAACTTAACAAATAAAGCTTGAAAACTGCAAGTTTTAGCTGGAGTCTCATTCTGAACCTGATACATCTTAGTCCCCTGCTGAAGAAGGCAAGTTCAATTAACCAGATAATATTGTTAGTAGGAAACCAAATCTTCCTACTTGCTGCTCAGTATAGCTGGGAACAGAGTGTCATTTCAGACAGTCAGTGACTAATAGAGCTTACCAGGCACCGTATATTATATAAAATCCTTCCACTGCAAGACTCAAGACAAAGGAGCCAGCCAACTGGAAAGGTATTCTTTCCTCAGAGGAGAGGCTCAAGCGCTACTAACCCGTCTCTGCAGTGCTCTTTCTGTTTAAAACTTTTAGAATATCTTTGGTTATTTTCTTGATTGTATGCCGAGCATCATCCCGTTGCTTTCCAACTCCAAACAGAACTACCAACCGTTGGTTACATTCATGACTGCATGATTCCTCCTGGGRAACCAAAAGAGACAACCGCATTAGTAACTATCAGGCTGAATAGCTTTCACATCTCATTTCATGTCACATCTACATCTTTTAAAAGCAAAAGAAAGCTTCATCTCAGAGATTACTCTGGGAGTAATCAAAGAGACATCTTGAGCAGATCACTCTCCTGAAGCAGGGCAGAAAAGCATGACTGTGCTCCTTATCCACCAGCACCAGGTTCAATACTATTCAGTGAGGCTCATGCTACAGCAGTACCTCATGATAGGAGCACAAGGCAGCAGCATGGGGGTTATAAGCAGGTTTCATACCTGAGGAATAGGAAAGTGCGTTGCATACTGGATGTGCCGAGGCTGGTCGTACAGGGAGGCTAGCATTCCTTCTGCACATTTTTCCTTCAGCAAAGGCTTTGCTTCCTTTTCAGGATCTGGTTTCTCAGGGGAAGGGCTGGCTTTAGATTCACAATGCATTGGAGGAGAAAACATCTAGGGAGATGTAAGAACATGACAAGGCAGTTAGGGAACATGGTCACATGTGCACTTAAGACAGCTGAATGAAGCTAAATCTGCTCACGCCTAGAAAGGAGCAGGAAGAATGAAGGTTTGAGAAACATCTAACTCTTAGGACACTGGGCAAGGCAATGCACTAAGTCATCATTGGCATTTCAGCTTCTGGTCTACCTTTCATAATGAATTAAAAAACAATGGGAAATAAATAACCATGCCTTAGGATTTTGGGAACCTCCACAAAATGAGTCAGGATCCTGTGAAATCTCTGAACATCACAACAGCCTAACATATACCTTGAAAGTACAGAAATGGCTGGAGGAAAGTAAATMCTCAGAGATTTTTAACTACTACACATCATTTCTGCATGGTTGCAGAATGTTTGAAACCAACCATGAACTATGCCCACAAATAAACTGAAGAACTGTAAAATGAAGGAAGTACTAAAGGCTACACAGTATGACAGTAGGAGATGTGTGTCTTTTCTCATGTCCTCAAGAATCTCATGGCCAACATTATTTGGGCATTGTCACTCTCCTAGTGTTATCACTGTTATCCATTTCCTCTCTGCTCCCAAGCAGCTGTGCCCACCCAAACATTGGGCTGACAGTGCCCACAAGGCAAGACATCCTAGGAATGACTAAGACATACTCTACTCTGATAGACCCTAATCTGCAGAAACAGGTTATATGGACCTTCTAGTTGCATCATCCCCCTTCAAATGCAACCAYTTCCAGCACACTGGCTCTGTATCAGGGAGCAAGGACTAGCACAGAAGTGAGATATATGCAGTAACTGGTCCCAATACAACATACCRACTTATTTAGTATCAGGTAGGAGAAACAGCAGGCACATACCGAGAAGTCTGTCTTCTCCATGTCATCAAAAAGCACGCTGGAGTTGTGGTCGATGTCCATGGACTCAGAAAGACCTGTGTCCTGAGAACAAACAGGACAGCTTTATGTCTCAATGATACAACACGGAACAATACAGAACTCCTTTATTACAGTGCTTCACTTCTACATTGGACAGTGACAGCACACCCTTTTATGCCAATACCCATTGCACCTGCAAAGGGAAACCCACTTTGGAGCCAAACACACTGCAAAGCCCTGACATCAGGGGCAGGGCTCACAGCACCTCGTGCTTCGCTGCTCATCTCTGAGCAGTGCAGGGCTTTCCCATCTACCCCCTCACATTCTGCAGGCCATTTCCTSCTACCCAGAATATAACTTCTACTCTGGAAATAGACTGGGGGAAGAAGAACTATGAGTCACTGGTACATCTTCTAGCAGGTAATAGCAAGAAGGCTGCAAAACTGGTAAGAATGGGGAAGCACAGCACATGGAGGTGCAGAGGGAGGCCATGGTGGTTGTATCTCACCTCTAGCTTGATGCCACTGTTTCCTTCTGTCTCCTTCCTGTCATGTTCTTCAGCAGGGTCATCAAAGGGAGAGGGGGGGCGAGGCCCATGAGAGTCCATGGCAAGATCACCCCGGGAGATGAGTGTGCACATGTAGATGTTGTGAGAGAAGACATCATGTCGGATTAATTCACAGAAGAGCAGCACCAGGTTAAAGAACTCCACCTTCTCATTTTCCTTCCCAGGATCAGCTGGAAGGACAGCAGAGACAGTCAGTGTTATCAGAGTTCTTCTGTAACATTGAGCCTCACCAGATACCTAAYCTAGGACCAGAGCAGGTGTTTCTAAAGATCTCAGTATGGTAAAAATGATGATAYGCAGTTCTGAGACTGCAGCAGGGGCAGAGATCAAAAAGCTCAGCTTGAACAGGCAGTAAGTAAACAAACAGCTCACTAGATAGTTTCATGGATGAGAGGAACAGGACTTTTAGTTAGAAAGGTCATTCCGAGGTGTACAAACATAGTTCCTCAGCATTATTCATAACCGTATCCTCTCCCTCTTAATTCATTTATTTGCAGTATGTCTACTGAGAGGCTATTTCAGAGCTTTGTCCCTTACCAGTTAGAAATCATGTTCTAGTTCCCAGCCTGAATTAACTCCCGACTAAGTTATACTTGTTTATTTTTGCCAACGCTCTGTTAAACAGGGATGTTTCTGCATTCCCTTCCTGTCGTCTAGCCCTTCAGGCTCTTTCCCTCCCTCTCCAAGGTTTGCTCTGGGTTGCAAGGAAGCCAGAGAGAGAATCTGGGTATCAGTTAAGACCTACGCTACAAAAGAATAGCATGCAAGTCCAAAATTTTGCAGGATAGGGAAAGCTAGAGGRAAACTGGGAGACCACAGGTTCTTGTTACGTACTTAGCATAGGAGCTTGAGTGTCAAGGAACTGCATAAGGACATCCTGAAAGACAGGAGCACTGGCTGCTGAGAGAGAGCCTGAGGAGATGGAGCCCTTCTCATCCACGACTTCAGAGTCCCCACATCTCTGTGGAAAGAGAAAAAGAAATACAAGCTGCTGTCCCAGAGCAGAAACTCACTACCCATACATACCAACAACCTCAACCCCCCACCTCCCACCCCTCATCCCCGGATCCTCTCAAGACTGTTTTCCTATCTTGCACTTATGGGAAAGTCACCATCACATAGAGAATTTCTGTAAATTTTAGCATGTCCAGGAAAGCTAGTACTTCCGCACTGCAATCACCTGTCTCCAGAAGCGTCCAAGAGATATACACACAGAGATACACACAAAGTAGCACCATACCACAGGTTCATTTGTGACCTGCTCTGGGTTAGATCAAGCAAATGCTGTGGTTAACAGCACCAGTGTTAAAAAGGTATTGCACAGATCAGCCTTTGCCTGTCAATGTTGCAACAAACTGGCAGTCAGGTAACCACTGCTCTGCTTTACTGCTATTGGGCTTCCATCAGGAATACGGACTTACCTCAGCCTCTATCTCCGCTTGACGCTTTTCCAGCAGTTTTGCCACAACCATAGCCCTGTGGCGTCCGGAACGCTTATAGCTGACAGCCCATTCACACAGCAAGGCCACCACTGCATCATCATCAGGAGAGATCTGTTGAAGATAAAAACACAATGGTGAGACTCTGAGCCAAACAGAAGAGGTGAGCAGCCCCAAGGTCTCAGGCTGGATACCACAGGGAGCTTACTGAAGTCTGCTACATGCCCCTCTTCCTAACATGGAGAGGGGATGCCAAGGTAGAACCCTCCTGCTTTGCCTCTGCTTTCCAAAGAGACTCCATTTTGGAACGTGATGTGAACCACAGCTATTAAGAAATCTCCAAGATGGTATTTCTTCAGAAAGTTTCTCTGTCTTTCAGCAGCACATCTATGGGCTGCTAATCTTAGCACAAACTGGAACACAGTTTCTTGACAGCATTATACCCGCTATGCAAGCTACCAGCCTTGCAGCTCATTTCCAGGAGCCAATGCAACATCTACTGCACTGAGGTCTTACACACCATAAATGTGTCACCTTTCAGGCTAAGAGGAACTTGAACTGTGAGCTCCCAGACTCCTAGGAAGCGTCTGTCAGCCCAAAATCTGGCAAGGTCACTATTTACTGTTCTCAGACATATAACATGTCTTTACCACCAATCTGCTATCTGGACTCATGTCTTCCATAAGGAGACTCCTCAGCCAGCTGTGTGGATTGCCTCAAGCCTACACACATTTGTTACAGACCTCTATTCTCAATTCAGTGAGGATGTCTCCCTAATACATCTCTTAAGTCTCTCTAACTTAAGGCTGCACTAATTTTTTTTTCAGTGGGGATCACATCTCTTGGCCATTGGCCACTAGCTAGGCAGCCCTCTGCAGATACAGGACAGTAACTGTGGAACACAAACAAAAATATAGCCACTAGCCAAGACCAGGACCCAGCAGCAATGTCCCAAGGCACCTCATGACTGTCTTTGGTTGGACCCAGCCCAAATATCCTGTTATACAAGGAATCCAAAGAATTGCTGAAGTCAGATCTTTCAAAGCTGTGACTATCCAGAACTTCTAAAGTGTGCAAGACACGGCCAATAGTGAAACCTAAAACAGAACAAAGAAGAGAAAGGTATGCTTGGCAACTGGTACAACAGACTCAGAAGAAGAAAAAAAATAAAGTTTCTGAGAGCTCATTGCTCAGGAGACAGCACAGCACAGCCTAGGGAGGGAAAGCTGTATTGGTCAAGCAAGGGTCCGTCTAGCTTAGTATCCTGACTCACACAGCGACCAATAGCAGATGTTAGGGAAAGTATTGGAGCATGGCAAGTACACAGGAGTATAGCTCTCTGGTACACATTTCCAGCTTCCAGTAATACATACTCCTACTATGTCCAGGGGAGTTGACCCAGGCAAGATTTTGTACCGGAAAAAAAAAAGAGCCATTTGGTTCTCTTCATTGCTAACAATAAACTGAACACCAGCAAACAGGAAAAACAAAGAGAATGGCCAGATGGGAAGTTTTTCAAAGTAATGCACAGAATAGGGGAGAGAAATTTCAGCCTACAGCAAGTTACCTGCTGTTGTTTCCTGACACTTGTCAAACGACCAGCGAACCTCCACAGCCTGGCCACGTTCCTTTATCTGCTGCTCAATTTCACGGAGCTTTGCCCGAACCTAAAAGCAAAAGACTTGCATAAACATACAACAGGGTGTCTTAAAAGTGCTAAGCAAGAAACAGGAAATAAGGAGCATGACAGCAGTCCTACTTTCACATTAGATTTTGTCCATCTTCCAAGGACATCACTGTCTTGTTTATAGCAGAATGGGAGCAGTTAACTCCTCAGGAGTGAGATGGCACCTTTGGCTATGCTCACCACACAGCATGAAAAGAAAATCCTGAATGAACTAAGACACAGCTGGTATCCTGGGCCACTCTAGCTCCCTCTTCTGAATGCTGCTCACCTGCTGTGTAAAGGCTGAATTCCCCCCTGGCATGGGCAAGTTGGATGGGGCTATCGGCAGGTGGTCCAGTGGAGAGCCAGTCTTTATCCTGCTGTCAGTCAATGAGTAATGCCACACCAGGGCGCTTGGGCAACACAGAATTATACTCTGCAACAGATAGAAAACCAGCATCATTGAACAAATCCAGGTCAAAACACTCAAAGTTAGGTTACTTCTTACAGAAATAACCACTCCTCTATCCTACTGTCCAGAGACAGATCAACCTGTACAAATATTTACTTTCTACGGGGGGTTATTTGCCTCAACCTTGGCAAAAGTCTTCAGGCTAAAGACTCTATGAGGATGGAGAGGAATAAACTAGTATTTTTTCGCATTGACTTTCTAGGCGAAGATATGAGCAAGAAGCCAAAGCCAGAGTTCCAGATTATCCAAAAGCAGCAACATGTTACCACAGAATTCCTTGCTGCTTCTAAAGAAAAACAAAAGAAAAACAAAACAAAACAAAAACAAAAACAAGAAAAAAACCCGCCTAACTTTCTACAATCGACATTGTCAGTGCACTATCCAATCCTCTGGCCCAGAAGTAACATTTACATYAGTGATTTCTAGCACTCACCAAGAGTGAAGCGTAAGAGAAATATGAGTCAACAGCTCCAAATTCATTACATTATTTATTAATTAAAATTATTATAATGGTGATTATAATAATGATACTATTATATATTTGCTTTCATTATTTTATGATCTTGTACAGACACCCATAAACACAGACAAGTAACTTCGCTGAAGGATTCCTAAGAAACACCCCTACAAGCTTCTGGCTCACAAGGAGACAGACTTGAAGACAGATAACTAAGGCTGCTGTAAGCACTCCAAATCAAAGAGCTCATACATCTGTAAGACACTTGAGTAAGAGTTAATTACACACACTGTTAGAAATGCATCTGTATTTCCAGCCTGACTCTAGCCAGCTCCAACTTCCAATCATTAGATCTTATCTGTCTCATCCTTATCTACTACCTGCAGTCCAGAAGATCTGCAGATCTTCTATTAGAAGTCTTCTTCTGATATATACTAAAAAGAACAGATCATTAACCAAACATTTTTATCAGGTAGTGTTCAGACCCCAAGTCTGCCAAACCTTTGAGGTGTATTCACCTGCACCTTTTCCATAAAGTAAGCTCCTCAGACAAAGAATTTTTATATTCAAAAAAACAAGCTATCTCACAAACCAGATTTTTTTTTAACTGAAAGTGACTAAGAAATACTTAATAGAAACATGAAGAGGTTATGTATTAAACCCCACACACACTGCACTCTACTCTAGACTCTTGCAGACAGATTCTTACTTCTAGCCAGTTGCTCCCTGAGAAGGTTCTTGCTATCCTGTTTGAGAGCCGGCTGGTTGCTTCTCAATCCTGCCAGTGCTCCTTGGTCCCAGTTTCAGTCTCTCTGTTGAATTGCAGGCTTCCAGCTCTCTTCCTCTCCTCCTCCTGCTCCACCCTGCACTCTCTGAAAGCTTCTCTGTTTTAACAAGCTCCTTTACTTCCCTTGAAGGGGCAATATCCACTCCCTCCACAGGGATCCACCTGATTCAGTCACTCTCCTCTTGAAGGAGGAGGACACACAAACCGTGAACAAACAGATTTAACAAAACTCATCCATCTCCCTTTGACACAAAACACTGGATGGACTGAGTCCCACAGTGACACAATAGCGCTTGTCCTTAAACATCTCTTCTCAATACGGCATCTGTGACCTTGCCCTTTTACTGCAATGGATGACTTTATCAGTTGTAAATCTACACCTTAAGAGTTCAGAGTCATGCTTTTTGTAGTCTGCCTAAACAGTAGAAGGTCTTCCATACAAACAGCATTGCTTTTTTTTAAACTCACAAAATTACAAAACACTCTTACTTCTGGCAAAATTTCTTTCCCTAGATGACAACCATTTATTGACATACAAAACAGCAAATTAAATGTCCCTTTCTCATTTCCTCTCCTGTAAATCTTCCCTAGGCATCTAAGGTATCTGTGAACACAGCAAGAGGCTTACCACACTCCCCCACATGGAATCATTAACCATGACTCCTTTTAATTCATTGATATTCTCTTCCCAGGACAGCACTCAGTACGCTCAACCCACTTTTCCTATGCAAGTCAATCTAGGGCACTACTGTAGCACTGAAGTTTGATATCAAAGGTCTGAAGCACCTCAGCAAAAACTTACTGTTTGATAGTCACGGCTTGAGATTTTTCCCTCTCAGGAAGCTCTTGACTCAGCACGTAATGATTTTTCTGCGATGGCATACAATATAAACCATCCCTGGTGACTCTGCTGTTACCAACTGTTATTCAAGCCTACCTGGAGGATGCAGCTGAGCCCATATACCACTGGCCGGTGCTGAGGGCACAGCAGTAAGTCACTGAAGGGGCTGGGGGGAGGATTCCCAGCAGCTGGCTGAGGGGTGGGAGTTGAAGGAAGAGCATTCCCTGGCTGTGTGGACAAGATGTGGGGTGGGTGCCCGCCAGCGCCGTCCAGCTGCATAGCAAGCCTGCGGGTGCAGAAGTAGGCCAGACGTCTGGACAAGTACGCAGACTGCACAAACTCTCCAGAGTACTGTAGGGAAAAAGTGAAAAATACCCTGGTTATGAGTAGCATGAGAGAAACCCCTGACCCTCCCAGAGGCACATATTGCGTGGCACTGCTTTGCACAGACAGCTGCCTTTTACAGAGAGCTCCTTAGCAAAACCATCATTCATTGGCTACTAAGCACCAGAGAACATCTCCACATGCTCTGCTATGGCAATGACTTYATGCACCTCAACCTACCCACGCCCAGCCTTCCCTGGGCTTGGAAGGCCTTGCTAGAATATGTTGTGACAGAGGAAAGAAAAGTCATTTCCCTGCAGTAGTGGGCAATGAATCCCAAGAATCTGACTATCACAGTGATGGGCAGGGATTATCAGGCCTAGAGCAAGAAAATATGGTAAGGAAGGAAAAAACAGAAAAGGTCAGGACAAAGAAGACTTCCTTGCGTTAGCTGCCAAATGACGGTCAAATAGAAGGTCACTCCCTAGTGTTCTCAGAGCAAAACAGCTCATCATCCCTTAGGCAACAAGGAGGGGACTGACAACAGAGGAAGTTGGTGCTCTCCTGAAGCCAGATGGGCAAGTTGTTCTTACCCGCAGCAGCAGGGGTAGGAGCATTTTCAGAAATTCATCTTCTCCTGATCGTATCTTCTCAAAGCACTCAAGAACCCAAGTCAGGAATTCATGTCGGTCCAGCATGCCATCCTGCACAGACAACGGCAGAGCAAATGGACAAAAGCAACACTAAGCAAGGTCAGGCAGAGCAGCAGCAGCTGCTTGCTTTCTGAAAGCAGAAATACTCTAGAAGTTTGCACAATTCTGTACCCTGTTCCACCACTGAGCTCAAAACTACATCCAGTCCTAGAAGTCTACTCATAAAAAGACCATATTCTACACAAATGAATCCCTTTGCATACCTTTTCCCTAGTGCCCCCTTACCACGTGCCCACCCAGCAGCTCCCTCCAGTCCCTCACCTGGAACATGAACATAGCTAGTTTCTCATTGTAGTCCCACTGCTTCAAAGCTTGTTCCACCTCTTGGGGCATTGGCCCAGACGGTGAACCACAGCCTTGCCCTGGGAGCTGCCTATAGAACTCAGCAATTTTTTGCAGCTGCTCCGACAGGTACTTGGTGATGATCTGCGTCCACTCTGCAGAAAAGAAAACAGGTTAGCAAAGAGAAKCAAAGTAAGAATAGGCTGGTGTCAGGTAGAAATCCAGAAATTTCTTATTGTTCGAGAAGGACAGAAACACTAAGATAGGAAAGTAAGTGTCAAAATATTAGCTTTGCCTGCGAGCTGGAGGTGGCAGGGAGGAAAGAGCGTGCACTGAAATAGGGAACAAAGGAAAAAGCTTCTGTGTCTGGGGAGGGAAAAAAAGTCATTTTGTCTTCATACAAAAAAGTTAGGAAAAAAGGTTCCTTCACAGCAGTTGCTGAAAATCAGCAAGTGGAGAGAAAAGGATTTCCAGCAGGGAGCAGCGTTAGGCCTGATTTAGCATCCTCAGTAATCTGAGGGACATCAGAGACACCAGAAACGCTTCAAGTCTGAACTTGTTCCTTAATCTGTTTCAGATACCAGAGAAAGGCCACGATCAGCTAATCTTCCAAATAATTATTTTTACTAAAACATAATGGTGTAAGAGACAGATGTAATACGCTCCCCTGGGACAATGAAGGTGACAAAACTCAAGATAAAATATGCAACAACCTGAAACAAATAGTTCTCAAAGAGTCAGCAATAGGACAAACATCCAAAGACAGAGAAGATTAAATGGAATAAATATATCTAATAAACCGATCAACCTCCCATAATAGAATTAAGCAGTCTGTGCAATTTTTATACCAAAGATAATCAAGTAGGAAAAAAAAAATCCATGGATCTCAGCTGCTAATACTGCTTTTTAAAGTAGTGTGTATGGTCAGATACTGTGGTGTCAGCCATGCAAACCAGAAAAAAGACAGAGGCAGTCCTAGATTGCACAAATCTGGAGCAGACCGGAACGCAAAGGACATTAGGGAGAGGAGCCAGTGCGGCCTAAAAAGACCAGAAGCACAAACAGGCAATAATATACTGGAATTTGCAGGGGGAATATACTTGCTCACTTAAGAAACTAGTCTAGCTAAGTAATACTTCATAAAAACTGTAAATCTGTAAACCTTAAAAGACAACCAGTTTATGGGGCACAAGGGGAACAGCAGAACTAATGGGGAGGGAGGGGGAGAAAGAAGAGGTAGGCTCTAAGGAAGTATTTCCTGCTACCAAGACTTACTTTTCAATAGAGTGCTCTCACAAGTGGGCCCTGTTGCTTTAGACAGCTACACACATCAGAACTCTAGCATTTATCCAGCAAGAAACAAATTCACATTGATTTCCAAGCTAACCCTTACTATTCAAGGGCAGCCTGAGACAGGAACACCAAGGACRAACAAAACTAGTACTCCACAGAAGGTGCTTACCAATGAAGGGGTCAATGACATGCCGCTTTTTCACCTTGGTTTCTGTGATGGCAGCATAATAAGCACAAGTCATTTTGATGAGCCAGGCCGCTCTCATCACTGGAACAGTGTACTTTGCCAAATAACCGAAGACCTCTTCTTTCTTGCTAAAGATGGGCACCTGTAACGAGGGGGAGGAGGAAACCGCAACCAAGGACTTAGGAACTATTCCAAAACAACCACACATACCATAGGCTCTGCAAACTGTGCAGAGAAGAGGGGAAAAAACAAAAACAAAAAAAACCCAAACAAACAGTACTGTGTTGCTCTGTGTCACAGGAAACCTACTGCAAGAATTCATCTCCGGTCAGAAAAAAAAAAAAAAAAAAAAAAGCAGTAGCAGAGCTGCATGACAATGTAATCAGAAGCATTAAGAAATAAAATGAAAGAAAAAAAATCCCCATAATTACATCACTGTAAATCCACACCCTGAATCCTGCAAATCGCTCTGGTTATCCAGAGAGGATGTGGACAATGAAGAAAGGTACAGAGCACAAACTCAATCAGAAGCAAAGAGTATCTTCTCTATGAGTGCAAACTGAAAAGACTAAGTTTTTATAATCACTCTATTTTATTTACAAAATCTTATAAAATCACGAGTGGTCAGCAGAAAAGAGACAGAAAAAGGAAATTTAATATTTATAGAAGGAACAAGATCACTAATTCAAGTTTCAAATTTCAAGGCTCAATATGGGGGAACACCAGTGATATTATCAGACTGCAGATTTATAAAACAGCAAACAATATCACACCACATGAAAAAGTACAAATATGGACTTGTTTCCACAAGATGTTATAGAGAGAAAAAGCATGGATGGATTCACAAAGGGATTAGATAAATTAACAGAAAACAAATGCATTTGGTAGGTATCTCAAAGTCCCTAAACTAAGAATTGTTGATTCACTCATTTGCTATGTTTCTTACATCCTTCCCCAATTATTCTCTGATGTCTCAAAGAYATAAAGACAATTTGGCTATCTGAACCTGTGGCTACTGACTGCAGCAGTGTTCATGTCTATGCCGATGAAGACTGATGGAGCATATTGTCAGGAACTGGGGAAGGCCCTGAAAGGCTCAGGTTTTCACAAAGACCTTAAGAAACAGACAGTCAACAGGCAAGGGTGCAAGTACTAGAAGTTTATAGGAAGAGATTCTGGGGAAGCCTGACTATTTTCCCCAAGATTGACTCAGAATTCCAAGGGCCAGGCAAACGTCAGCTGCTAAACTATGTGCTCTGCTACTATTACACAACTGGAATTATGTTTCTCCACAACACATACTGGTATCCCAAGTTCCCTGTTTATAGGTTCATCTTGACAGAGTTAGATCCCCTAAAAAATGGTAGAGTAGGCCCCAAAGAATTCAAAATGCTTCATGACAACATCTAGCCCTACATCCCAGAGCMCAGAAACATTTTATAGCTTCGTCTCAACCAGGCTGTCACACAAACAACTTCTCAGTTTAAAAAGAGAAACACATGCCATTGCAACAGAAGTCTGGAAAGTTATTTGACTACTTATTTCCAGTAATTCTCACTATGACTTTTGAGAACTTGGAAACGCCCCAAAACAGGAATGGTCCTAATCTACACAACAGGTCAACCAAGGGCAAACAGGAACCAATTCCTCTGAAAAGCATCAGAATCTCAAAGTCAGTCAGTCATATTATATGAGCCAAAAGACAACCTCCGAATAACTGACCAGAAACCAGTTCTTTAGGTGGGGAGACTGCAACTATTGCAATGCAAGTCCTGAATCTGCTCTTCAAGCTGAAAGCTTCAACTGATGTGCACAGAAGAAACTTCTCCAGACAGTAAAGCCTTCTACTAAATGAGAATTTCAGAAATAAGCATAGATAACATGCTTTGCCCTGCCAGGCAGCCTTCCCTGTAACATACCTTTTTGGCGAGATGAGTGAGGGGCTTAGTTCCAGCCAGATCTGTGAACCAGTTGTTTATGGCACTCTGAGAACGTGCTGTTACCAGCCAAAAGTTATCCTTCTGATTCACCTGGGGTTTCCGTCTTCCCGTGTCAGGCAGTGTATTACAGCGCAGCTTTTCTGCAATAATACTACTAAAGTTTGAACTGATCTGAAGGAAAAAAAAAGAGATTAATTATATTTTATAGCTCAGAGAGCTGTTCTACATGCTTAAAATTCTATCTGTCCTGCCTACTAGAAGTGTCACTACTGTGAGCTTTTGAAACATAAAAAAAAACGTGCCAGCAGTTCCCTTTGTCATATCTGTAAAGAGGAGCACTTCAGRAAGACTCAATACAGGACAACTGAACATTTTCAATAAATGAGAAGGGACTCAAGTTCGGATGGACACAACTCTTTATACAAACTCAAGTCAAATCAGATAGAAGGCCTCTGGCATAGATGTCAGCCAAGAAAAACAAGAAATCTTGTGCTTACTGATTTCTTTCCATCCCAGTTCATTATTACTCCTCTTATGAGGGAGACCAGGAAGTGAATATCTTGATTTCAGAGATAGGAAAGATGAAGTTAAGGTCTGTTATGCAACTCCCATAAGTTAGCTGACAGAGGTTTCAAGAAATATTCTCTTCAACCATGGCAATAATGTAATCCAACCAAACTGGAAGAAGTTTCCTCCTACTGATATTCCAGTCTTCTGTTTTAATTGCTGATTGTAAGGACTTCTAGGCACAGGTTTAACGAAGACTGCAAATACAGATCTGCCACAAAGGTGCACCTAGCACGACAAGAGTCTGCTTTCCCAGAGGGAGATATCATTCCAAAAGAGCTCCTAGTTACGAACGCGTGGGAAGTACGAGATCCAGACCCGCGGAGGACCCGTCGGCCTGCCCCCACGGCYGCTGGGCGCCCGCGCTGCTCCGGAGGGCTCTCACCTTGGCGGGATTGAAATTGACATTTTTGGCGCTGCCGTGCTCATCCCCGGAGACAGCCGGCTGGTTATTGAAACCTTGCTTGACATTTAGAGCAGTCAGCTCATCCTGCAGGAGAAAGACGATCAGCATCGCCCGGCGAGGCATCCCTACACGAGCTCTGCAGCTCCTATCCCTGCCACGACTGCTCACCCAGTGCAGAAGCAGCAGGAGGCACCGACAGGTCCCACTCACCTGCCCCAAGGCTTTTGCTACCAGCCTGTGCCCAGGATAAGAGCTTGGGGAGGGAAAGCTGCGCTGACAAGGCATGAGGGGGGCTGTGCATCCCCCTGCATGGGAGCTCAACCAGGGGGTCCCTTCACAGGGACCCAAACCTGGCCAGCAGGGCACAGCGGGTTCCACACACCCCCAGGGGAGCTCAGCCCAGAGGTCACTTCACCAGGACCCAAACCTGGCCAGGGGGCATAGGGGACCCCAAACACCCCCAGGGGGAGCTCAGCCCAGAGGTCACTTCACCAGGACCCAAACCTGGCCAAGGGGTACAGAGGACCCTGGGAACCCCACAAACCCCCAGGTGTGCTCAGCCAAGGGGTCAATTCACCAGGACCCAAATCTGGCCAGGGGGCACAGGGGACTCCAAACAGCCCCGGGGGAGCTCAGCCAAGGGGTCAATTCACCAGGACCCAAACCTGGCCAGGGGGCACAGGGGACCCC